>NC_136266.1:141322890-141517890 GCF_964187855.1 Myxine glutinosa | reverse complement strand
CGGCCAAACTGAGAAATCGAGGGAGAAGGGCCGTGGTAATAGAGGTGACCAAGAACCTGATGGTCACTCTGGCTGAGCTCCAGAGATCCTGTGTGGAGATGGGAGAAACTTCCAGAAGGACAACCATCACTGCAACACTCCACCGATCTGGGCTTTATGGCAGAGTGGCCAACGGAAGCCAAACAGGTCAATCTTGGTTTCATCAGACCACAGAATCTTGTTTCTCACAGTCTGAGAGTCCTTTAGGTGCTTTTTTGCAAACTCCAAACCGGCTTTCATGTGTCTTTCACCGAGGATAGGATTCCGTCTGGCTTCCGTCTTCCAACATTCTGCATGGGTTTCACTCCTACGCTGAAAGATTTTGTTTCAATCGGACATGGAGGCCATGAGCAGGTCTGAGCTTTCACTCAATTTCATTCCATTAAAAGGGTGCAACTTATCTTAGAATGACTGAATGAATGATCGTTTTAAGGCCCTTATCTTAGCTTGAATAAATTTCAGAAACATATTTTCTCATCAATATAAAAAGTTTCAGTCATGAATTTTGGCCAACACTAAGTATTTCCGTTAATAATCAGCACTATTTTATTTTGGCGTAGCCATCGTGGGTACAATGAGTTGGTCGTGCGGCGTAGTAGTATTTACACCCAGCAGCCAATCATCAGCCATTGTTGTCACAGCTAGCGCTATATTTATCCAGCAATGGCGTCTTCCATGAAGATGTCGATAGAAAAGGCGTCAGTTCCTTCGACCTCATGGCTTGGTTTTTGCTCTGATATGCATTGTCAGCTGTGAGACCTTATATAGACAGGTGTGTGCCTTTCCAAATTATGTCCAATCAATTGAATTTACCACAGGTGGACTCCAAGCAAGGTGCAGAAACATCTCAAAGATGATCAAGAGAAATCGGAGGCACCTGAGCTAAATTTGAAGTGTCATAGCAAAGGGTATGAATACTTATGTAAATGTGATATTTCAGTTTTTTCTTTTTAATAAATTTGCAAAACTTTCTAAAATCCTGTTTTCTCATTGTCATTATGGGGTATGGAGTGTAGATTGATGAGGGAAAAAATGAATTTAAACGATTTCAGCATAAGGCTGCAACATAACAAAATGTGAAAAAAAGTGAAGGGGTCTGAATACTTTCTGAATGTACTGTAATTCCCTCCATAAGTATTGGAACAGTGAAATCAAATTTGTTATTGCTATATACTTAAGTAATTTGGATTTCAGATCAAAAGATGAATATGAAGCAAAAGTAGAGAAGGTCAGCTTCCATTTCTTGTTATTTCCATGCATATATGTTTTACCATTGTAGAACAATATCACTTTTTATGTTCAGTCCCCCCATTTTCGGTAAGCATAAGTATTGGAACACATTGACTTAAATTGAAGTCGTATAATAGTTATTATTTGGTTGCATATCCCATGCATGCAATAACTGCATCGAGCCTGTGAACCATAGACATCACCAAACTCTTGGTATCTTCCTTTGAAATACTTTTCCAAGCCTTTATTGCAGCCATTTTCAGTTGTTTGTTTTTGGGGTTTTCTGGCATTCGTCTCCTCTTCAGCAAGTGAAATTGCAATTGCCGCATTCAAACACAATCCTGAAGCTAACAGGTCCCTGCATGCTTACATTGAGATTTGCTTCCTACTCGCACACGGTCCATACTATTCTATACAGTTCTTCCTCATCTAAGGTAATCTTTAACCCTCTCCCCATAAACCTTATAATATTTACATTTTCAAAGGCCTTCACCATCATTATAATAAACATTAGTATTTATCAAACCTTGTGTGAGGATTTTGGAAATTTGCACGAACAAAAATGACAGTGAGCAGATGTGCTGTTACATTGTAATTAATGGAGGTATGTCACTTGCAGGAAGCGCAGCTTCGTAAAGACCAAAAGAAGCTAGAACGGAAGCAGATCAAGATGAAGCAGTTGAAAGTGAAAGCGATGTGAGAGGCTGCACCTTTTTAACTGGTACTGTCAAGCACAGTTTGTATCCTCATCAATTGTGAGGGGACATTGCCTTGAGGATTACAATTTCCACCCATGTTTGAAATATTGGAACTTTTACAACCTTCTTCTATATTATCCTCTGTGGTCGAGTCTTTATAAAGTTGTAATTCTGCTGCTACAACTCCTTTGGAGTTCCAGTGCACCATTTGCAGGTCTCGGGGTTTATTTGAGCCAACACAGTGGAGTCAAAACCTTTTGCATGGCATGTTGCATGTGCCTGGTGTTTTGAAAAGTATCTGCACAAAATCAAATGAATTGATGAAAATGTCATCTTTGTTTTGGAATAAAAATTAACATCAGTAAATGCGAAATGATGAAAATGAATATATTTACATCAGTAAATCAAAAGTGTGACTGAACAGCTTAAAGGATATCAGAAATAAAGTTTAATTACAAGGACATGAAAAATCATTTTGTTGTCCTATTACTGTTTTTTTTTTGTTGTTTTTTTTAACAAAAGTCAGTCTAATGCAAGAGCAAACTGACAGTGAGAAATGGGAAAAACAAACAGGATGTGGCTGGATAGCTGAGCGAGTGCACCCTGGGTCTGGCTCGTAAGGAACAAAGAGTGGAGAGGGCAGTTTGGACAAGACCATGTGAATGTGGTGACAAAAATCCGTTAGGCTACCAACCTCTCTGCAGTGGGAGAGGAACAGACATTGCACCTCAACCTCCAGCAAAGTAACTCGAAATAACCTCAGTGCCTTGAATTCCACTGCTCCTTGGGCTGCAAAAAGAGATCCAGTAGCACAATCCCACAGAGGATGCATACACTCCATCACACAGTGAATGAAGGCTTTATACATGGTGGCCTGTAAGTCACATTACCCCTTATAAATTTGTAGTACATCCCTCCCTCCCTTCGCCTTCCCCACCGTGCTATGCGGCAACACTGCCTTACGGACACAGGAGTCCGTAGGAAGTTATATGACATGGCAGACACAAGTTGCCAGTGTCGAAGAGCGGTTGGATGCTTGTGTTTGGGCATATGAAAGGGCACACACAAGCTAAACGATTGCTCAAGTGCAGACAGTTTTCGTGGAACGCTTTGGAAAACCTTCTCCACCAAAGCAAACGTTGTTGAAGTAGAAAAACAGGCTTTTGAAACCGGAAATATGAAGGACAAGAAGCACAGTGGAAGAAAGGTGACAAGAAAAAGCATGTGCTGCTGTGTTGGCATCCTTGGGCTGCCAGTCCTTGGACCAGTCGTTGAAAAAGTCTACAAAAAAGAGCCAATGAATTTAGGATTCAGTGGATCACTGTGCAACCTGTATGTTATATACACATATTATACATGACGTATTATACCGTATGTTACAGACACGTTATACATGGACGTATTGTACTGTATATTACATACACCTTTTACGCGACATATTATACTGTACAGTCGGACCCCGCTATTCACAGTTCCGCAATTCACGGTTGATAAATTGCGACCTGCTTCTCTATCCATGGCCCAAGTATTCGCGGTTTTTCTCGGGCGTGAATTTTTTTTTTCCACGAGCCGCGAGCATGACAACAACAACAACAACAACATGCATTTTAAGGCCATTTTCCCGGCTAGAGCGGGGGTTAGCCTTGCGGTCCCCATGACAATCATCTCCATTTTGCCCTATTTTCTGCATCTCTCCTTGTTAACCCCCTTGCCCGCATTTCTTCTTCAACAATCTTTAGCCAAGTCTTTCTCGGTCTTCCCCGTCCTCTACTTCCTTCTACATTAATTTCCATCACTTCTCAACCAGTCACTTTCATCCTTCCTCAACACATGACCAAACCATCTCAACCTGTTCCTCTTCACAGCATCAATCACAGGCAATATTCCCATCATCTTTCGCAATCATCATTTGTCTTCCTCTCTCTCAACGACACTCCGCAGATCCATCGAACCATTTGCATTTCCACCCTTTCCAGCCTTCGTTGCTGCTCTACATTCATTACCCATGTCTCGCTCCCATAAATCATAACACTTCTCACACATGCAGCATACACCTTTCCCTTCAGCTTCAGCGACACTCTCCTCATCAGCACGCCACTCAGTTCCCGAAACTTCTTCCATGCACATCTCGAGCAACCGTTGCCGAGTCTGATCCATCTTCTCCATTCAGCATGTCTCCAAGGTAGCAAAATGTTTTCACACCTTCCAGCTTCACGCCGTCTCCAAGATCCAACTCAACATTTCCTCCATCTGCAGCTCCCTCTGTGCACACCTTACATTTGAATGTAGCTGCCACACTGGTAAATGACCCTCTCAAACCACTACATTTTTGATGAACCCACTCAGCGCACATTGTACATTGAATGGAGTTCACTCCGACACCCTTCCTGCACATGGCCACTTCCCAGTTCTTTCCACCTCACCACATGCTTTACCACTTGCCATCACCTTCGTCTTTCCGATATTCACCTTCAGACCTTTTGTCTCCACACATTCCTTCCACTTGTTCATCTTTTCCTTCAGTCCATCCATACTTTCCGCAATCAACACCAGATCATCTGCATACAACAACTCCCACGGTAAACCCTCCTTTACGTTCTGAGCCAGCACCTCCATCACAGCTACAAATAGTGGTGGACTTAGTACCGACCCCTGATGCACTCCCACCTTCACCTCAAACTCGCCACTGTTCCCGGCCTTCGTCCTTACAGCTGTGCGCGCTCTTTTGTACATTGCCATCACTACTCTGATCAACCATTCCTCCACTCAGAACTTCCTCAATGCCCATGTCAATACTTTGCATGGAACCCGATCGAATGCTTTCTCCAGATCAACAAACCCAAAAAACAACTTCTTCCTCTTCTCCATGTACTTCTCCTGCAACTGCCTCACAATGAAAAGCGTGTCTGTCGTTCCTCTTCCTGGCATAAATCCAAACTGCATTTCGTCGATCTTCACTTTCTTCCTTATCCTCCTCTCCAACACCCTTTCCAATACCTTCATTCCATGCTCCAATAACTTTATCGCTCGGTACGAGCCACACTCCAGAGGGTCACCTTTCCCCTTGTATAGAGGGACGAGGGTACTCAGTTCCCAATCCACTGGAATGCGGCCTTCTTTCACCACCAGATTACAGATCTCTGTCATTCTCTTCACACCCCAACTTCCTGCTGCCTTCAACACATCTCCCACAACTCCCGTCGGCCCTCCCGCTTTTCCACTCTTCATTGCTTTTATCGCTTCCTCAACTTCCTTCTCGGTTATCTTCTCTGCCGGTCCTAAAACTGGGTTACTCTCTATGTTGCCATCCCATTCATTCTCTGTATTCAACAGCATTTCCATATATCTTTTCCATCTTCATTTAATTCCATCTGGGTCGACAACGATTTGTCCCACTTCATCCTTCAAGCAACTCACCCCCATCACATCACACCTCTCTTTCGCTATCTGCTTTGCAATAAAAATTATAATCATTCAATTATAATCAACAATTATAATCATTGTTATACAATTATAATAAATTCCTTGTTGACGTTTTCCTTTCAATCTGTTTGTGTCTGTCCCTTTCCTTCATTGATCCAGTGCTGTCCCCGCACCTAGAGTAGACTGGAAGGTCATAATTAGCCTGTTAATTGGCTCATTAGCACCAGCGAATATCAAGCGGTAAGTTTGGCCGCCATAATTACCATCTAACATAAGGTTGGTGCACCACTGGAAGGAACGTTCCCTGATTGGAAAAGCCACGTGGTGCAGGTAAACGGTGTCAGACGGTGGACCCTGATATTGCACGACAGACCAATTGGCGTTCATAGTTGCTTAGCAACATGCCACGGTACGAAGGTATTTGTGCGCGGCAGCCTCACGTCCGGTGAGTCCGGGTAGAACTAGGGATTCCCCCTCGTAGTACACTCGGACCCCATGGCCATAACAACATACCCCCTAAATAAAAACAAACCAAAAATAAATAAATGTAAAAACAGGGTTGAAATCTCAAAAAAAACAACCAAACAAGATAGGAATGACCCCACAATACGACACCACAATCCTATTATGGATTACCATCAGGCCATCTTTTGACGATCCATCACAATCCCACAACAAAAGTAAAACGTATACAAAAGTATTCACATCACAATTTTAAGATGTATTAAATCCTGAAATCTTTCCTTAAGGATGGTTTATGCAACCAGGCCAGACTGTTTAGGATTTAAATTAAAACAGATTCCCCATAATTTTATTGGTTCAACCCGGTTTGGCATGAACCAACCAGATTCTGAAGGGGAGGCTGCATGTGAGAGCATGCATGCAGGTCGCCCTTTGTGTGTATATCTTAGGGGATTATAAATGCTCCCATCAGGTTTTATACCAGGTCCGGTAGTTAAAAACAATCATTCATTAAAAACAATTGATCATTCCAATAGGCCCCTTTGGAGAGGGACAGAACAGCAAGGCAAACTGGGGGGGGGGAGGGCGGTGGGGGGGGGGGGGGGGATGGGGGAGGGGAAGGGGCAAATAAATCTCAAAAGAGCCTTGGAGGAAAGGAGCTTGGAATTAGGTAAATTTCTGCAGTGTCCCTGCGCTAATTGGCAGGTTAGCGGGGCACTACATACTGCAGGTAGGGGTCACGTGGTGACCCGGGATAAGTGTGCGCACCGGAAGTGCAGGCCTGGCCGTGCTTGGACGCACATGTGACATGGCGCACAGGATATGACCATGCAAGGGTTGTGTTGCAAGCACGGGGGTGACTATTGCGTTGCGGGCTCGCAGAATGCAACGTGGCAGTCCAGTGAGTAAGCACCGCGGGAAAGGGGATGGGGAGGAGGAGAAGGAGGGTTTGTGGCACTTTGACGCAGCATCACAACCACGCTCTACTCTTCCTCTCATCTTCTCATCTCTCTTGTCTGCATTCCTGGATGATTGATGGCACCTGTCTCTCGTGTCTGGAGCTAAGCAACATTGTGTAGGGGGCTTGAGTGCTCGGGTATTAATCTCTTGGTGTTTTTGAACGCTGTATTTGCTTGTTATGTAAATACCTGCATCTGAATAATGTTCCTGTAAATACGTGCGTTGATTGTTCTTCTAAATACATGCTTGTGCTCATTGCCGATTACAACTACAGTCGGACCCCGCTAGTCGAGGGGGATACGTTCCTGGGAAATGTTGCGAATTGCGAAACCGCGAATGGTGGGAAGGGTGGGGCATTCTTCCAATGGAAAAAGGGGGGATTGGTTTCCAAATCACGAAAAGCCGTGAATATCGAGGAACAAACCCCAAATGGCGAGGCAAAATCCGCAAATGGTGAGGCAAATCCCATGAATGTCGACGATAATCCACGAATGTCGATGAAAATCCCGGAAATGGCGAGGCAAAACCAGCAAATGTCGATGAAAATCTTGGAAATGGCGAGGCAAAACCCGCAAATGTTGATGAAAATCCCTGAAATGGTGAGGCAAAACCTGCAAATGTCTATGAAAATCCCTGAAATGGTGAGACAAAACCCACGAATGTCGATGAAAATCCCTGAAATGGTGAGGCTAAACCCACGAATGTCGATGAAAATCCCTGATATGGTGAGACAAAACCCACGAATGTCGATGAAAATCCCTGAAATGGTGAGGCAAAACCCACGAATGTCGATGAAAATCCCTGAAATGGTGAGGCAAAACCCGCGAATGTCGATGAATATCCCGGTAATGGTGAGGCAAAACTCACAAATGTCGATGAATATCCCGGAAATGGCAAGGCAAAACCCGCGAATGTCGATGAATATCCCTGAAATGGCGAGGCAAAACCCGCGAATGTCGATGAAAATCCTTGAAATGTTGAGGCAAAACCCGTGAATGTCGATG
This sequence comes from Myxine glutinosa, assembly GCF_964187855.1. Taxonomy (NCBI): domain Eukaryota; kingdom Metazoa; phylum Chordata; class Myxini; order Myxiniformes; family Myxinidae; genus Myxine; species Myxine glutinosa. The sequence continues at coordinate 141,510,074 of NC_136266.1, read as the reverse complement.
AATATCCCTGAAATGGTGAGGCAAAACCCGCGAATGTCGGTGAAAATCCCTGAAATGGTGAGGCAAAACCCAGGAATGACGATGAAAATCCCTGAAATGGTGAGGCAAAACCCATGAATGTCGATGAAAATCCCGGAAATGGTGAGGCAAAACCCATGAATGTCGATGAATATCCCGGAAATGGCAAGGCAAAACCCACGAATGTCGATGAATATCCCTGAAATGGCGAGGCAAAACCCACGAATGTCGATGAAAATCCCTGAAATGTTGAGGCAAAACCAACGAATGTCGATGAAAATCCCTGAAATGGTGAGACAAAACCCACGAATGTCGATGAAGATCCCTGAAATGGTGAGGCAAAACCCACAAATGTCGATGAATATCCCTGAAATGGTGAGACAAAACCCACGAATGTCGATGAATATCCCTGAAATGGTGAGACAAAACCCACGAATGTCGATGAAAATCCCTGAAATGGTGAGGCAAAACCCGCGAATGTCGATGAAAATCCCTGAAATGGCGAGGCAAAACCCGCGAATGTCGATGAATATCCCTGAAATGGTGAGGCAAAACCCGCGAATGTCAATGAATATCCCTGAAATGGTGAGACAAAACCCACGAATGTCGATGAATATCCCTGAAATGGCGAGGCAAAACCCGTGAATGTCGATGAATATCCCTGAAATGGCGAGGCAAAACCCACGAATGTCGATGAATATCCCTGAAATGGTGAGGCAAAACCCGCGAATGTCGATGAATATCCCTGAAATGGTGAGACAAAACCCACGAATGTCGATGAATATCCCTGAAATGGCGAGGCAAAACCCGTGAATGTCGATGAATATCCTGGAAATGACGAGGCAAAACCAGTGAATGTCGATGAATATCCCTGAAATGGCGAGGCAAAACCCGTGAATGTCGATGAATATCCCTGAAATGGTGAGACAAAACCCACGAATGTCGATGAATATCCCTGAAATGGTGAGACAAAACCCACGAATGTCGATGAATATCCCTGAAATGGTGAGACAAAACCCACGAATGTCGATGAATATCCCGGAAATGGCGAGGCAAAACCCACGAATGTCGATGAATATCCCAGAAATGGTGAGGCAAAACCCGTGAATGTCGATGAATATCCCTGAAATGGTGAGACAAAACCCACGAATGTCGATGAATATCCCTGAAATGGTGAGACAAAACCCACGAATGTCGATGAATATCCCGGAAATGGCGAGGCAAAACCCACGAATGTCGATGAATATCCCTGAAATGGCGAGGCAAAACCCATGAATGTCGATGAATATCCCGGAAATGACGAGGCAAAACCCGTGAATGTCGATGAATATCCCTGAAATGGTGAGGCAAAACCCACAAATGTCGATGATGATCCGCGAATGCATGCCATGCCATCTATCTATAATTCCAGTAATCTCTGTCTGTACGTTTGTACGTTTGTACGTCTGTACGTCTGTTTGTCTGTGACCGCTGTTTCTCGACAACCACGGGTCCGATATACTTTTAACTTGCCAGGTATATTGCTGGGGACCCGAGGATGTGCCTTTTCAAGGTTTCATATTAATCGGACAATTACTTACCGAGCTATGTCCAAAAAACGATTCAACCAATCAGAGAGCAGCGAACGATCGCGTGTGCCGAACGTGGCGGACACACTCTGCCTCGGATGGCACATTTGAGAGCGTATTCATTTATTTCACGTTTGCAAACTATGTTGGCGCTATGTTGGCGTTAAACGATGTTTTAAAACTAATAAAAACGAATTTGCGATTCATTCGCTTTCCTGCGCGTTTGTGTACGCGATGGCGATTTCTTTACCAAACTCCGGAAGCCGTTCGCTTTGGACCGAACCATTTCATGTAAATAGAGGGGGGGGATTGTCACCACTCGCAAGCCGTTCGCTTTGGACCAAACCATTTCATGTAAATAGAGGGGGGGGATATAATTTTAGATATATATATATAGTACGGGCATGCCCTAGTTGTTTCAATTGGGGAAAAGGGAGACAGTTAATTACACTCATAGATACTGTGGAGTGTTTTCATTCTGTACAGTAACTCGCGGGGATGACGTGTTATGCAGCTGGTGGGATATCACGTCAAACTATTCACAGTGTGAATGGTGGAATATTCTGCAAAACATTGTTTACCTGTGAACGGTGGGGGGATATCACGTCAAGCTATTCAGTGTGATTGACTAGATATCCTGCAAAAACCGTGAAAACAAGAAGCACACGGCAGCGAATGTAGAAGCAGGTCATGCTGGTGGCTCGTAGAATATGTTTTTTGTGTATGTCCACCTGCTTTATGCATGGCTGGTGAAAGATGGGTTTTATAAATGTGTGAAGTTTGCGGCTTGTGAATTTTTTTTTTTGCACCTCCGAAAAACCGCGAATTCGCGGAACAGCCGCAAATAGAAAGAAAAAAAACCTCCGCGAATAGAGAAACAGGTCGCATTTTATCAACCGTGGATAGTGGGGTCCGACTATGATTATGATTGATACGTACATGATTGTTTAATAGCTTGGTAAACTGTGCTTTCAAACCTGCTCGGTTGTCCCTTTTCCTTCATTGGTCCGTATTAGATAGACGGGATGATTATACCTCAGTGATTCGCTCCACTGGTTTAGCCAACATCCAACCCATGGTTGCACTCAGCTGTAATAATTAGACAGATGGGCATTGAGTGTGCGGTGCCCCAGTTGTGGTCATTGGGTCTCCAATAGGTAACACGTCACTGAAGGCATGAGTACACTGTTAGACATAATTATCCCAAACGGCGTCCGCGGTTGCTTAACCACCCGTTGGGTCGCAAAGTTATCCATGGCCTGGTGGTCTCTGGGTCAGAGGTCAGGGAATGGGTCTGAGCCTCCCCCTCACCACGCTCATGATACGGTGGGGGGATGTGGGGGGATGTGATGTGAATATCACGTGAACGATGTCGATCAAAATTTCCAAAAATTTATTCCAAAAATACACCACGCTCATGATACCCCCAGACTCCAAACCCATTACAATATTATCAGGAAATCAAACAGGAGGCTTTACTACCTTTAGGGTACTCTGAATATTTTTCTTTTTTTTCTTCTTTGTTTACAGTGCTAAGGCTTACTGAGACAACAGTGCAGTTTTACATAAATTTCACAGACATTTGTATAGAAAATGGATAAAGAAGCACACACAGTACATGGGATTTGAGTGTACAATCATAGCTTAATCACATTTAGTGTGCAATAATTGTAAACCTATATTTATGTATCTAATGGTATAAGCATTTGACTTTCAACAACCTGTTTCCATTTCTAATTAATATTTCTCCTGAACGTGTTTCTTTTCCACTTTATTCCAATCTTCTTTTTTGTAGAAATGGCAAGCAACAAGTATGAAAGGAAAATGTAAACGTTTGACGATCTTTCTTGAAATACGTGGAGTGTTCAAAAACTTATACAAGTGAGTTACTCACGTTACCATAGTCGAAGACTCGTTCTTGCTAGTCACATCTACTTAGACATGTATGTTGATAAAGAAAAACAATGTTGGCATGTCTTGGAATATTGTGAGGGTCTTCCTCAGATTTTTGGAATGCACCGTGGCAAAATTATTGCAAAACGGCTACAATAACTAGTTTATGCTTAAAGCACCAAATTCCACCCCACACCCCCCCCCCCAACCCCACCCAAAAAGAGTATTTTCCAAAATATGGATCAGACAATAGAAGAGAGTTTAAATCAGAATGCAAGGGAAATCATTTCTTTTTGACAGGAAATTTAAGTGTCCAAAAGTATGATGGTAAAAAATTGTTTTTTAAAGCCTTTTTTTTTTCTTTTTTTTGTATACTGAATCGAGGCTCGTGAAAGAGCTAACATTTATTTCACAAACAAATCAACCAGACAAACAAAATATACAAAAAGAGGGAGCGGAAGACAAGATGGGGAGAGAAGGGGAAGCACACAACCACAACATTTGAGAGCAGGGAGAAGTGTGGGAGGGAGAGGGCTTGGGGGCAGGAGGCGTGGGAAGGGGGGGGGGGTTGGGGGGGATGGGAGAAGTATAAAACACAAGGGGACCGAAATTAGCGGGGGTAGAAAAGATCAAGGTTTTGGATGGGGGAGGATAAGAGATGGTGGTGAACAGCTGTTTTAAAGACCTGGAGGGTGGAGTGGGATTGAAGAGAGTGAGGGAGTTTGTTCCAGAGGCGGGAGAAAAGAGGAATGAAGGTGAGCAGAAAGTCTTGATTTTGGCAGTTTAACCATAAGAGGGTTGCAGGCAGATCTTCTGCGACCTGTAGGAATATTTGGGGGACAGAGCCCAGAGAGGGCTGGGGGGGCAAGGCCAGAGAGGAGTCAGTAGAAGACGGAAAGACCACCAACCTGCCTGCGGTGAGTGAGTGAAAGGCCCTTGGAGTTAGCTTCATCGCGGGAGATTCCAATGATTCTGAACGCTTTGGTTTCAACAGCGTGAAGACAGGCTAGGTGTGAGGCAGGAGCACCAGACCAGAGGGGAGAGCAGTATTCCATAGAGCTGCGGATGAAAGCCTTGTATGTGGTGAGGAGCTCAGGTGTGCCGAGGAAGGACTTCGCATGACGGAGGATGCCCAGTCGGCGACTGGCTTTGGAGGCCAGATTTGAAATGTGGTTTTCCCAGGAAAGATCATGGCAAATAGTGAGACCCAAAACCTTGAGTGACAGAACTTCTTGGAGAGGATTATTCAGAAAGTGGATGGGAGGGTTTTCCAGTCGGTCTTTTCGGAGAGACATCGTAAGAGTGTGAGATTTATCAGGATTGAAAGACATGTTCCATTTGTTTGCCCAGTCTGTGATTTTGTCCAGGTCTGCAGAGAGTGAGGAGGCTGCAGACTGCCGATCTGAGGGATGAGGAATGGAGCGACAGAGAGTAGAGTCGTCAGCAAAGAGATAGAGAGGATTTTTAAGAGAGTCAGAGAGATCATTGATGAAGACCAGAAAAAGCACTGGGCCCAGAACACTACCTTGGGGAACTCCAGCCTGAACAGGAAGAGGAGATGAGAGAAACCCATTCAGGGCCACACGTTGACTACGACCAGAGAGGAAGTCCGCCAGCCATGCGTGGAGATTTCCATGGATACCAAAGGAGGAGAGTTTGGTGAGCAGAGCGGGGTGCCAGACCGTATCGAAGGCACGTGAAATGTCAAGGGAGACGGCTCTAATTTCCTGTTTGGCGTTGAGGACCTCCATCCATTGTTGAGAAAGCAGAAGCAGCATGTCCAGAGTAGAGTGACCAGGTCTGAAACCAAATTGATGATCAGAGATCAAGCCATTGGAGAAGAGGAAAGATTTCATATCTGAAGCAATGATGGATTCCATGACTTTGCTGATAATTGGGAGAAGGCTGATTGGTCTGTAGTTGCTGGAATCTGTTTTTGCACCTTTTTTGTGCAAAGCGGAGATGTTGGCTGATTTCCAAGCAGATGGCAGATGACCTTGAGCAAAAGAGAGGGTGAAGAGAACAGAAAGAGGGAGTGAAAGAGCGGAAGCACATGATTTTAGGACCCGTGGGCTGATGCCGTCAGGACCAGTTGCAGAATCAGAGTCGAGGGTTGACAGAAACTTTTCCACCTTGTCAGGAGGAAAGGACACGGAGTCCAGGAGCAGCTGGGTACGACTGGGTACGGTGGGTACAGAGAGGGATGGGTTTGGGACACAAGATTTAGAGGCAAACACAGAGTTGAGGCATGCAGCTTTTTCACGTGCGGAGTCAGCCGTTAAGCCGTTTGAGGTGAGGGAGGGGATGGAGGAGGAACAAACACCAGAAACAGATTTGACCAGACGCCACCAGGATTTGGAAGAGGGAGACAGATAAGAGAGTTCGGTCTTGAGAACGGTGAGATATTGTTTCCTGGCTCTCCTGAGGGTGGACACACACTTGTTTTGGGCTTTGTGAAAGGAAATGAGATTTCCTTCCGTTGGATTTGCTTTCCAGGAGACGAAAGCAAGTTGTTTCAGGGCAACAGCCTCACCACAAGATTCCGTGTACCATGGACGGGAGGAAGGGTATGACAACTGAAGACGAGATTGGATAAATCTGTGCATGAGAGAGAGCAATTTACTTTGAAAGAATTCCCAGGATGAGTTGATGTCAGAGGCGGTAGAGATGGGAGACCAGTCAAAATGGAAGCCTTGCTCATTAAAACTCCCTTCAATCCCACTCCACCCTCCAGGTCTTTAAAACAGCTGTTCACCACCATCTCTTATCTTCCCCCATCCAAAACCTTGATCTTTTCTACCCCCGCTAATTCACCCCAGATACACTTTTTTTTGAAATTCCAACTTCTTTCCTGGAAGTCCTTGCAGTGTCCATATGTTTTATACCTCTCCCACCTCCCCCCAAGCCCTCCCCCTCCCACATTTCTCCCGATGTCCCTGCTCTCAAATGTTGTGCTTGTGTCCTCCCCCCTCTCTCCCCATCTTGTCTACCGCTCCCCTTATTTTGTGTTTTATGTGTCGGTTTGACTTTTTGTGTGATTAATGTTAGCTCTTTCACGAGCCTCGATCTTGTATCCCCAAAAAAAAAAATTCTCCAAGGGATGATAAGCTAATGTAATCAGTCTGTGTATAAGTCGGTGAGTGTGTCCACACGCAAATCTACTTTTGATCTATTGATCGTTCATTCTCACAGATCTACTGTACTCGGTAAGGATCAGCATTGTTATTATCACGTCCCCGTGGTTTTATGGCAGGTGAGCCACTTCCCTCAAGCTCCACATGCGAGACCCCATACGTCGATGTTTTCCTGTACATTATCAGGCTTTTCCATCCATTTTATTAAGCACTTCAGTTTGTACCATCCAAATCTCTCACTCTTACTTTAGCAGGAGTTACCAGCCCGTCCCCACACGCAGTAGTTGTGTTTTAAAACGAAATCGCTCTATCGAGCCGAAGCCTTTGTAGCTATGTGAAAGGTAATATTAAATGATACCTGACGCCATTCCTTAGTGGTTGTCGGGAAGTATTTTGATGATGACCACTCCTTTTTGTATCTTCAGATGTATAGGGCTGCCGAAGCATTTTCTTGGCTATAGGGCACAATCCTAGACTTCAACACAGGATACTCGAATGGCTCATTCATCCCAGGAAGCTGGTACTCATTTTACTGACCTTAGAAGGATGACAGGTTGAGTCAACCCACCTGGAGTTAATTCAACGGCTGACAGGGGCTTGAACTCAGAACCTTGCGACTTTTAGCCTGCCACCTTAACCATTAAGCACCAGACTTGGGGAAGTGTTTCCAGGCACCTGCCAAAAATTTTTTAGAACAAAAAAAAATTTGATTTCTTTAAAATTCCAACAGAATTAGAACAGCACTGGGAAATGCCTGGTACCCCTTCAAGTCAATATAAATTATATAGGGGAAGAAATAATAGGAGAAAATGAAAAAGGAAAATATGTAGCTGGAACAACTGCTCACATCAGCAGAATTCCTGCAAATGCAGAAAGTTTTCACTTGGATTCCTGAGAGCTATAAATTCACCAAAAGGTGACTTCATTCTGGGTATGAAGAAAGCAAACCCAAAGACCCTATATGCCCGCCAGATAGTATAGAAAAAAGAACCACCTTTCGAGGCCATTTTTTCCCCCGCAGAGCAGGGGTTGGCGTTTTTCGGGCACCTGGTCCCCTTTTTGAAGCAATGTTTTATGGCTGGATGCCCTTCCTGCCGCCAACCCTGTTAGTCGCCTCTTGCGACACACAGGGAATAAGCAGTAAACTGGTACTCAATTTGCCGACCCCGGAAGGATGACAGGCTGTCAACCCTGAATGAATGAATGAATGAATGAATGAAACCCTCCTGGTGTTAATTCAGCGATCGACCGGGATTCGAAACCCCTCTGGTGTTAATTCAGCGATCGACCGGGATTCGAACCCAGGATCCTAGGATCCCTAACCGCTAAGCCAACACTAGGCTTGCCCCTCCAGATAGTATGGAGAAATGAATCTGGCATTACGTTCAAAACAACAAATCGGTTTTTCTATGGGATATACTTTCACTCACTCACCGCAGGCAGGTAGGTGGTCTTTCTGTCTTCTACCGACTCCTCTCCGGCCTTGCTCCCCCAGCTCTCTCTGTGCTCTGTCCCCCAAATATTCCTACAGGTCGCACAAGATCTGCCAGCAACCCTCTGATGGTTAAACTGCCGAAATCTCGGCTCTCTGCTCACCTTCACTCTTTCATTCCTCTTTTCTCCCGCCTCTGGAACAAACTCCCACACTCACTTCAATCACACTCCTCCTTCCAGGTCTTCAAAACAGCTGTTCACCACCATCTCTTATCTTCCCCCATCCAAAACCTTGATCTTTTCTACCCCCACTAATTCACGCCAGATCCACCTTGTTTGAAATTCCAACTTCTTTCCTGGAAGTCTTGGCAGTGTCCATATGTTTTATACCTCTCCCACCCCCCCCCCCCCCCCTTCCCATGCCTCCCCCCCAAAGCCCTCTCCCTCCCACAGTTCTCTCGATGTCTCCATATCTCTCGGTCCCTGCTCTCAAATGTTGTGTTTGTGTCCTTCCCCCTCTCTCCCCATCTTGTCTACCGCTCCCGATGTTATTTGTTTTGTGTGTCTGTTTGTCTTTCTGTGTGATTAATGTTCGCTCTTTCACGAGCCTCGATCTTGTATACAAAAAAAAAAAAAAAAAATCTCAAGTGCCTGTGGCGAGGCACTGTAATTGGGATTGGTGATGAATGCTCGACTGCAGATAGACGGATGCTGAGAAATTCAAAAAAATGATTCGTTATCACTGTCGGGCCACAAATGTCACTCTCGCATCAACACGACACTTGCTAATGGTCACTGCACTAAGAAGAAAAGATATACGCTATTCAATGTTATTTGCAGCGACAAGCCACAGAAGAAAAAAAAAAGTTTTAATGTCTACTTCATGATGATAAATGAAATTGTGTACGGAGAAATAGCTGGCATGTCCTGCTGAACACTCAGTCATAGCACAGATTTTAGGTGGAAATGTGGACATAATTGAAAGGGAATACCTCCTATCCTCCACTTAAACCCCTTTCCCAGCTTTTTCGAGTTCCCAGACTCCCCAGGAGTTGTCTGTGGGTAAGGCCTCATGTGTATACTGATGTCCTCCACCCTCGGAAAAATCTGCTGCGGCGTGGCCGCTCCCCCGCAAGACCCATTTGGTGGACAGGAGACCTTCAAGGCCTACGGGCCCACGGGCATGAATGCGAGATGTGCTCACGCCGACTTCTGCACCTGCAATGACAAATAGTCAGCGGAGTGAGTTACAGAAAATCAATTTTCTGTATTTGAAGCACTTTTAAAATCTCCTCCAAATCAATTATACTTATTCTAAACCCCCAAAAAGATAGGTAATATATACTAATACTAATATATTTGTGAGATAAAAATTCATCTTGATGTGCAGACAGACCGAGGCCAAACCGATAACCGTCCGCGAAGCGTGTCGATGCATTCCAGAAAACGCAGGCGCTGTCCACGTGGCACAGAAAATATTCAGCTGATGGTTCTGGAAAACCACGGGATAGAGAATGAGTTAGAAACACGAGAGACTACATCACAAAGATCATTATCAAGCAGTATCTTAGTCAATGAGTCAATGCTCGTTCTTACTGATCTATTTTACTGAATTACTCCCAAATTCAATCCTCTTTTATTCTCCTTACGATATCCAATAGCTAAATCAACTGTGCTTGTATACATGAGAGTACGATTCCCGGGAGAATGGATTCCGACAACAATATTTGGCTTGTAGTGAGTGCATTGATGGAGCATTGTGGACTGGTGCAAGTTTTCCTATAGTTGGGCTGTTAAATGGTGCATCCTCTGCATTGTGGATGATAAAAATTCCTTGGTATCTTTGGCTTGGATGAAGGAGGATAGATGGTGAGGATTGTCATGTATGCAGTGCAAATGTTCACCGTTGTATCCCTACACCGGGACCGGGTTGTATCCCTACGCCAGAGCTCGGATGGCGCTGCTGTGAATCGGGCCTTGATTGGCAGAGTGAATAAACGCGTACGACAATTGATCGCAGTTTGTCGAGATACTTTACATGGCGACGAAGGTAAACATCTAGACCATGACATCTTTCGGCCATATCGATGAATTCGACCCTCATGAGGGGGATTTTGACACGTATTCTGAGCGTTTGTCTTTCTACTTCGAGGCGAACGGCATTGCGACCGAAGGCCTGATGAAGGCCGTCTTCCTGTCCGTTTGCGGAGGTGAGACGTTCACACTCGTTAAAAACCTGATTCGGCCTCGGACAATCCAGGAGCTCACGTATGCAGAGCTCAAGGCCGCTTTGAAGGAACATTGCAACCCATCTCCTTCAGTCATCCTGTGTCGGTTTAATTTTTACATGTGCAGACAGCAGCAAGGTCAGTCGATCGCAGACTTCATTGCACACCTCAAAAAACTGTCACATCTGTGTGAGTTTGGGGACACAATTGATGACATGCTTCGTGATTTGCTGGTGGTTGGCATGTCCGATGACCGCACTCGTAGACGCCTGCTTGCTGAGAGAAGACTGACGTTCCAAAATGCCAGAGACACCGCAATTTCCATGGAAAGTGCTGAACGCAACGCTACAAGCATCGGTGCCACTCGCTCATCTGGTACCAGCCCTGCTGTGAATCGGTTGGATCATGTTCAGCCACAACGTTGGAACAAGGCTCCTCGTCAGAAGCCAGTGCAGTCTCAAACCCACAACAACTGTTTTCGGTGCAACGGAAAGCACCCTCCGGAGACGTGTCGGTTCAAAGATGCCACCTGCCATTTCTGTTCGAAAACTGGCCATATTGCTCCAGCTTGCATCACTCGCAAATCGGGAAAAGGAAAAGCTGCTGACAAGATTCATCAGTTTATCGGTTCGGAGGAACCCGAGCTTGACCAGGTGAGCTCTGTTTCCGACAACTCAGAATCGTATGACCTGCTTCATATTGATTCTCACCATAGGCGGGACCCTCTTCTTGCCAATGTTGTCGTCAACAATCGACCATTGCAAATGGAGGTCGACACTGGTGCGGCCGTCTCGCTCATCAGCCATGCTGTTTTCACAAACCTGTGGAGTGATGCTGACCGACCCCATCTGAAACCTACTACCTATGGACTCTCCACCTATACAGGTGAGAAGATTGTTCCCTGCGGTACATGTGATGTCACGGTGGGCTACGATAACCGTGAGTTTCACCTACCCCTGATCGTCATTCCTGGAAAGGGCCCTTCCTTACTCGGCAGGAACTGGTTGAGCATAATTCGACTGAAGTGGGAAAGCATTCATCAACTCCGGGCAGCCAATGTTTCTCCTACCGCAGCATACACACTCAAAAATGTGCTGGATACGTACCCGGATGTCTTCAAGGATGAGCTTGGAACCTTGAAAGGACATACGGCTAAACTCAGGGTTGACCGGGATGCCAATCCTATATTTTGCAGGGCTCGCCCAGTCCCTTTCGCCCTGCGTGAGCGGATTGACAAGGAACTGGATCATCTTGAAAATCTGGGGATCATCGAGCAAATCCAGTATGCCGAATGGGCGGCGCCCATCGTTCCAGTCATAAAATCGGACCAGTCCATCCGCATATGTGGAGATTATAAAATGACCGTGAACAGGTGTTCTTCATTGGATAAATATCCAATCCCGAGGATCGAAGACCTCTATGCTCGTCTCACGGGAGGCAAGACTTTTACGAAACTCGATCTCAAATCCGCCTATCTACAGCTCTGCTTGGACGAGAATTCGAAACAGTATCTTACCATCAACACGCATCGTGGGTTGTATAGGTACCACCGACTTAGTTTTGGAGTGAAATCTGCACCTGGAATTTATCAGCGTGTCATGGACAGTTTGTTTGCTGCCGAACGCAACGTCGTTTGTTACCAGGATGATATTCTGGTTACTGGTCGTACGGACGCGGAACATCTACAGAACCTGGAGAGAGTTCTGAAGAAGATTTCGGACTCCGGCCTACGTTTGCGTCGAGACAAGTGCAAGTTTATGGTGCCATCAGTCACGTACCTGGGTCATACGATTGATGCCGAGGGTCTACACCCGACAGATGAGAAAGTCCGAGCTATCAAGGATGCTCCTTCTCCACGAGATGTGACCGAATTGAAGTCATACCTCGGTTTGCTTCAGTTCTATGGTCGTTACATCCCGAATGTGACCGACGTTTTGGGCCCCCTTTATCGGCTTTTGAGGAAAGGAGTCTCCTGGAGCTGGGGGTCTAGTGAACAATCAGCATTCCAGACCTCTAAGGATCTGCTCAAATCGTCCAATGTTCTCGTTCATTTTGATCCAGAGAAGGATCTTGTGCTGACATGCGATGCCTGTCGGTATGGAGTGGGGAGTGTATTATCGCACGTGATGCATGATGGTACAGAAAGACCGGTTGCATTTGCATCCAGAACGTTGACCCCGGCAGAGAAAAACTATTCCCAACTTGACAAGGAAGGATTGGGAATCGTTTTCGGCGTTGGCAAATTTCGCCAGTACCTTCTTGGACATCATTTCACGATTCGCACTGATCACAAGCCGCTGATCAGTCTGTTTGGTCCAACTAAGGCGACATCTGACACACTACCGCCCAGGATCATCCGCTGGTCCCTGTTTCTCGCTGCTTATGACTACACCATATGTTATAAGCCCGGTTCGTCTATCACAAATGCAGATGCCATGAGTCGGTTACCCCTTCCAGAATCCGTTGATGATTCGCCTACACCAGGATCCATTATCGCACTGATGGATCATCTGGAAGATTGTGCTGTCGATTCTGGCCAGATCCGCACTCATACTCGACGAGACCCCGTTCTGTCCAGAACTGTCCAGGCTGTACAGCTTGGATGGCATTTGCTACCTGAGGGTGACCCAGATTTTGCGGCTTTTAAAGCACGTAAAAACGAACTCAGCGTGGAAAATGGTTGCCTACTCTGGGGATGTCGTGTCGTGATCCCGAAAAATCTGCGTTCCAGGGTCATGGATGAAATCCATGACTGTCACCCCGGGATTGTGAAGATGAAGTCACTCGCCAGAAACTATGTGTGGTGGCCGAATCTTGATGCTGATATCGAACATCATGTTCGACATTGTTACCCCTGCCAGAGCACCCGGAATACACCTGCGAAAGCGCCACTGCATCCCTGGGAATGGCCCAGCGAACCGTGGCATCGCCTACATCTCGATTATGCCGGGCCTATTAACGGCAGCATGATTCTAATAATTACGGACGCGCACACAAAATGGATTGATGCCTATGTGACGCGTGGTACTACGTCAGCCATTGTCATCGAAAGACTCAGACGCTGTTTCGCCACTCATGGTCTGCCCAGGATGATCCATGTTTTTCGTGTTTTTCCAGTACCGAGTTTGCCAAGTTCACACGTCGGAACGGCATCAAACATAAGTTTGTCAGCCCACATCACCAGGCTTCAAATGGCTTGGCCGAACGATCCGTGGGAATCATCAAATCCGGATTGCAGAAACTTCAGGAGGGAACCCTGGAAACAAAGCTGTCTCGTCTCCTGTTCAAATACCGCATCACGCCACAATCAACAACCGGTGCAGCTCCGTCTGAGTTATTGATGAAACGACACTTGAGATCGACACTTGACAATCTCAAACCAGACATATCATCAAATGTTTATCAGAGCCAGCTTAATCAAAAGTTGGTGCACGATAAGACGTCCAACAGTCGATGTATCAACATTGGAGATCCAGTGTTTGCCCGAAATTTTGGTGCAGGTGCGACGTGGCTACCGGGAGACATCATCGAGAAGCCAGGTCCACTGTCCAGTGTGATTCGCCTGCAGGACGGCCGCAAAATTCGTCGACATCAGGACCACATAACCTACCGTCACTGTGAGTCGATGGAGCCTGTAGCATCGTCACAGTCAGGACAACAGTTCGACCCGCCACTGCCGGAGATCGTCGTGGCCGCTCCAGCCAGCTCGGATGCCCCGAAAACCTCTGCAAACGCTACACCCTTCGTGGAGACCAAAGGAATCACCTCGGACTCTGTATCCACTGGTACACCGCGACCCAAAGGAATCACCTCGGACTCTGTATCCACTGGTACACCGCGACGCTCAATGCGTGAGAGAAAAGCACCCGACCGGTTGAATCTTTGAAGATGTTTTTTTTCACGTTGACACATGTTCTATTTTCACGTATTTTCATTATTCTCATAACCGTTTGCACACATATTTTCACATGTTTTGGAAATGTTGCTTTTGAAATGTCAATTCTGGAAATCTAGCACGTATATTGCTCTTGGTAATTTTGGACTTAAAGGGGAGGATGTCATGTATGCAGTGCAAATGTTCACCGTTGTATCCCTACACCGGGACCGGGTTGTATCCCTACGCCAGAGCTCGGATGGCGCTGCTGTGAATCGGGCCTTGATTGGCAGAGTGAATAAACGCGTACGACAATTGATCGCAGTTTGTCGAGATACTTTACAAGGATGGATGGTGTTCACGACTTCCAGAAGGAGGTCTGCAAGTAAGCATGATGGAGAGCTTTGTGAGAAACCGGCTGAAGTGGGCCTGACACTTGGTGCGGATGGGGAAGAGAGAATTGCAGAGAGCGGATAGGTTGAGGAAGTAAGGTGGGAGGAAAAGAGGTTGATATATGAATATTGTTTGAGGAGGGATATCAATAAGGTTGGAGAGTGGAGAGAGTTGGCTGGGGGCAAGGACATTCAGTTCTCGTAATGTTCCCACTTGGCCATCTACAACCTTTCCGTGTGCACCCCCAAGTAAAATCACCATTTTCAACCCATTCCGTCCAGAAATTAAAAGAAACACACAAACAGTATGATGTGATAACTCCCCCACTTCTATGATATCAATATTTTCATGCAGAGAATTGCACAGTATTTTATTACCGGTGGGCAGAGGTTAGGTTTTCACCCCTTCCTGTTTGTCTGCCTGTGCGCAGGATATCTCAAAAAGTTATGGATGGATTCGGACGAAACGTATTGGACAGGTTGGGTGTGTGACAAGGAATAATTGCTTAAATTTTAGTGAAGATCCGGATCCGGATAAGAGGAATTTTAAGTGATTCTTCAGAGAGATAGGGCCAAAATATAGCACGATATTTTAAATCATTGTGGATGGATTCGGACGGAACTTGGTTGATGAGTTGAGTAGGTTATAGGAACAAGCCAATTCGATTTTGGTTTAGGTCTGGATCCAGATCCGGTCTATCAATGGTTTACAAAATGTAAAATGGTATGAAAGGTGTGCGTTCTAGTTATGACTTGTAATAACCCCTCACATCAGGCATGGCGCGACATGATACACATTTACAAAGCCAATTCTCAAAACCCTGGGGGCTATGAAATATTGGTATCACTTAAAACCTTTCCATGTACACCCCTAGTACAACCACCAGTTTTCAACTCATTCCTTCCAGTGGTTATGGAATGCATAAAAGTCAAACAAACCCACACAAAGACACAAACAGTATGACAATTGACTTTACTATGAGTATTACTGGACTGTTTTCTTAAAGTGTAATGTTCTACGAAAATGTTGTAAGAAAATTGGGCAGAGACCATCCTCAGTGACGATGGTGTCTGTGTGCCCGCTTCCATAGTGATGAATGTGGGACACGGCTGCACGGACGTTGTCCACGACTTCCAGTGTACAGGCCAGTCCACCGTACTCAGTCCGCAGGTTGGCCGCCGTTGTTGGCCCAAAGGCCAGCTCCTTGGATAACCGTGGACCAGCCCTTATCTGTACCTGTATGCAAAGAAGTCAACATAACGAGAGACTCTAGTTTATGTCCACAAGATTGAGGGAAGAAGGTAGCATGCTCTATCAGAAACCTTGCTGATATGAAAAGCTCTGCTTTCATTTCCTTTGTTAACTTGTATAAATCAAATAAAACAAGAAAAAGAGCAATCAGAGATTGCAAACCCTCGCCAGGATGTATTTTCAGTGTTTTTTTTAAAGGCTTTTGTGTTAAAACAAATATGGAGGCCGAACCACGTGACTGATGACGTCATGATTTTTTTTTCTAAACTAATTTATTCCTAGATTATGCTCAAGAAATTTCATCTTGATCGGATGAAGTTTGTACTTGTCGAATTATGACGTCATAATGGAGGCACCTATGAAATCATAATTAACATATTTTATTCCCCTTGGAGAGTTCTTTACAATGAGCCATGTCTCAATTTTTTCTATTCAGCACTTTCTGAGATATAGATGTGTAAGTTTTTTCGATTTTTCCAAGATGGCGGCCGAACCACGTGACCTATGACGTCATAATTATCATTTAAAAATTCTACTGGTGGAGATGCACCTATGGTGAAAATTTCCTGTCAATTGGACCAACGGTTGCAGAGAAAATCATATTTATTCTGTGCGGACAAACAGACAAACAGACAAACAAACAAACGGACTCAAATGCAATACCCTCTCCTCTGGCGAGGGTAACAATGTCTCCGTGCCACACGCATTCACACTTATCCATAAACAGAGATAACAGCACATAAAGAGGCTAAGGAAGGTTGAATAAGATCATAACAGAGCAAAGAAAATCCGTGGTGAGGAGTGAAGAGCAATGGCCGGTAAGGTAAGTGGTTAAACTCGAATCACGTAGGATGCACATTGCTTGATCAACCTTGAGCTCGATACACACACAGATTTTGGATTCAAATCAGATAAGGGAAAAATCCGAAGAGTGGAAGAAAATTTACGCTGTAATCTATCGATGTTATAAAAGAAAAGGAGCGGATTAACGGATTTCCAAAAATCCAACTACGGTTGATTTGGGTAACTCCCGGGAATGTTCGTGATCCCAATTTTTTTTTTATGGGTACATGGACACGCATATCAAAACTGCAAATGCCAACATGTGACGTTGGTTATCCCTGTACGGAGAGCAGGATCTCCCAGGAATCTTTTTTTGTTTCTTCCCCCATAGATTTGTCATCGCAGCAAAGATTGGTATGTCCGTCAGCGAAGCGACGGGTCTTATATTCTTGTTATTGACAGAACATGAAAAAAGCAGTGAATTATACAATTACACAAGCTCAAGCTTTTATTCATCCAAAAGGAAACATAACCTCGGAAATTTCAATATCAAAATTATTTATTTCATTGTTAATAACAACATGTAATCAGATCTCAAAGTAATTAGTGTAATAATAATAATGGAATCTTCTTCTTTAATAGCCACTATTATTCCCACTTGTGAGGTTGGCCGGGAGAAACTTGGCCCGAGTCTTTACGAACCGGCTGGCCTGGCCTGATGTTCGACTAGTAAATTTGTAATTTGTTCATGGTGCCTGCGATAGCTCACCTACTCTATTGCAAAGGACACTGAAGATTCTTTAACGTCCACCAAATAACTCTGGCAGACAGGACGTCCGCTTAACGTCCATCCGAGGGACGGCACATTGATGAATCGCACTGCCTGTGAAACACCAGGATGACAGTTTATAGTTGGGTCAAAGAATAATGGAATAAAATATTAAAAACTAGTACTGTACGAAAATACTAGTACGAAAAACTAGTACGAAAATATTTTTAAAATAAATACTCCTATGGTGAAAATTTCGTGTCAATCGGAACAACAGTTGCAGAGAAAACGAATGTCAAAGGGAATAAACCCGCAAAATGCTGGCGGAAGGGACATACATACATACATACATACATACATACATACATACATACATACATACATACGCTGTTCCAGATGGCATTGCCCTACGTGCTATGCCTTAAAAAAATTAACTTTTTCAAATTGAATTATATCTAGTTTGAAGGGATGAAAGTATAGATTTCCTCGAGAGAGGTCTCCTCGGTGTTATCAAAGACAACAACCACGAATGGGAAGTGTGCAAGGCTATGTTAACCTTCTGTAGAGTTATGGTAGGAAAACTCAGTGGTCGAACGCTCGCCTCTGAGATGTCTAGTCTCTGTTAGATTCCCAACTGAATCGTGCTTCGCATGCAGTCCCATGCACGTCGGATGTTGTGTCACTCGGTATGCCATCTTTTGAAGAGGATGTTAAGTTGTTTGCCCCATTTACTGACATTTGCGTGTGAATGTTATAAAGATCCCACATCTTTTAAAAGACGAGTCCGTTGCATGGACTTACTTCGGCGAAATTCCAAATTTCTGTTAATAACGTGCACAAATTCCCAATGGATGCCAAATTGAGAAGGCAGCTCTGAATGAGGGCTGCTTCCAGCATCACCATGTGATGGAGCAGTAATCCATCCAGAGCGCATTCTCAACAATGGAAATGCCTACGCTTTAGTTTTGGCACTCAGGTGACTCTGATAAGGGGTATAGTAGTTGCTGGTAAAAAGTCCGTCAAAAATGACGTTGGAACAGTTTATTGGACAGTACAGCGTTATGAGCGTGACAGTCTGAAGCCTCGGCCTAGTGTCAGGTCCATCTGAGCTGGCCTGGTCCATTATATCTTCTTTATTTATTAGACATCATACGGATGTAAATAAACACTCATTTTACTCTGCGTACGTTGCACATCATGTGCAGAGAATTTCACCTCCCTGCGTCTTGTATTTATTACTATTTTAAAAAACCCTTCTGTACACCGCCCTTGAGGCTCGGTTTACAAGCCACCGTCTACAATTCCAATAGAAGAACCATAATTACTCTTTTATGGAAAATATTTTTCGAGTTTGTTTTATCCTCAAAAATAGACCGTACTGCGAAAAGGTT
Organism: Myxine glutinosa; assembly: GCF_964187855.1. Taxonomy (NCBI): domain Eukaryota; kingdom Metazoa; phylum Chordata; class Myxini; order Myxiniformes; family Myxinidae; genus Myxine; species Myxine glutinosa. The sequence goes on along the minus strand of NC_136266.1, from coordinate 141,491,338 downwards.
AGCCTTTAAAACCTACCTTACGAAGGGGGACTGACCTCTGTAAAAACACACAAACTGACATTGTGTTTTATATGGTAGATTCCAGAGTTATGGTCTCAGAAATGAAGTGACTTACATTTTCTGAGTGCAGCATGTCCACCAGTTGCTCAAAAGAAGGAGAACGGAGCAATGAGCGATGGATCAGCAAGCTTTCCATGGCATTGCAAGCCGCAGGGTAGTCACACTTGGAATCACGTACTGAAGCACAATATCACACCTTACATGTGCCCATTGAAACACAACACACCACATTACCTGTGCACACTATAATGCAACGTCACATGTTAACTGTGCATACTGAAACACAACATCACATATTACCTGTGAACTTGCATTCCTAACCTACGTCATTTCTGCCAATAACACCAGCTCCTACTCTATCATCTTATGCCTGATGTTCATCATCAGACGAGTACATCGTTCTATCGAACAAACACTGACATAGAAATAGAAATTTAAATTGAAATAGGTCAATATTCCCCACAATAAACGAGCCAACAGTACCGATCTTGAGTGCCATATTCATGCAGGCATGCTCATCCACGTACACATGGCAAATGCCCTCGCTATGCCCTAGTACGGGCACCGTGCCAGCAGCCTTTGCCACCGAGCGCACCAATGCAGAGCTTCCCCGTGGGATGGCAAGATCCACCAACTGGCACACGGCGGCCACGTCCTCTCGGCTGTTTACCTGATGTACATGAAACATAAAGACAGTGTCTGAGCTGCAAACAAAGCACATTTACAAGAAAATTTTAAGGGGCATTACAGGAGACATTTTCAATTAAAAGAGGTTTTCTGCCAATTTATTCACCCACATCCCACAAAGGTAACTATAACAACCATTGTACGTCAGTACTCATGGAGCTATATGACAGTCGGTGCCGCTTACTGTGATGATAAGGAAAGGAACCAGAGCACATTTCATCCTGAAATCTCTCTTGATTCTAAGATGATTGTTGCACAAATCTCTTTTTTTCAAGTGTAAGGACACGATGGTCACAGGTTAAGGTTTAACTATATCCTTGTTTTTCAACAACTATTACATCACACTGGTTTAATGAATTTTTTGGAAGCATACTGCATTTCTCAATGAAATGAGTGAATTCTATCTAAGATGACTTTATAACAACTTTCTAATTCAGAACAAACAAATCAATACTAAAAATATGCTCACAGTGGCCTGACTTTAAAAGCAAATTACACCATTGGTGGACTATTATGACAGTTTAGCACAAAAACAAGAACAGTGACGTCACGGTTTCTAAATGTAAATTCTTTTAATCACACTTTGCATTTTAAGAAAATTATTGAGGTGAATATAAAAACAATTATAAGCGAATCAGCAATACTAGAATGTCTCAAGTGGCCGTAAGGATCCATATGCTACAACTTAGTAAGCAAATTACTTTGAAACTATAATGCTGATGTTGACCAATTATGCCTCCGCCCACATTATTACATCATTATACACACTTGTCCCCAAGTTTGACTTCCATTCAGCTGTTCTCAAGCATGACATTTTTACCCGGCATGATCTCTGACCTCTCAGAAATCACAAAATCACCTCACTCCTCTCCTTTGATGCCAAAATCTAATCACTTCATCTTTGTATCATAATATATTCTTATACCAAGTTTGGTCAAAATCCCATCACTGGTACACAGATTGGTGCGGCAACATAATTGTTACTTAATGTGACCTCTCACATTTGGCCTCTTGACCTCAGAATGTAATCAGTTCATGTTTACATCATTATACATACCTGTACCAAGCTCGATTTAAATCCCTTCAACTGTTCTTAAGTTATCACATTTTCCCCTGACATGACCTCTGACCTTTGACCTGTTGATGCCATAATCCAATCAGTTCATCTTTGCATCATATATACTTATACCAAGTTTGTTCAAAATCCCATCACCAGTTCAAAAGTTAGAACAGTAACATAATTTTTACTTAACGAGACCTCTGACCTCTGACCTTTGCCCTGTTGACCCCAAATTTTCATCATTATAATACTTGTACCAAGTTTGACTTATGCCTTATCTTATGTTATCACAGCAACGAAAACCTATCACAGACGGATGGACGGACAGAATGACGGACAACCCGAAATCATAATGCCTCCGGCGACTTCATCAGTGGAGGTATAAAAATGAATGCTCCGACTCAATCTATCAATATAACTATATAATCTGTCTATAACTACAAGAGAGATGTTTGTGTCTGCGTATGTCTGTCACCATTTTTCTTTTCTCACACCATGTGTGCCAGAAATGGTCAAACTTTCAGAGGTTCAATAGTGAGTGCTGGAGTGCATTTCAGGCAAAACAAGTTTTTTGAAAAATTTTCAAATCGGATTTTTAATCGGATTTAATCGAAAATCGGATTTGGATTTATAAAATCGCTCTGTCGAGCCCAAGCCATTGTAGCTTTGTGAAAGACAATATTAAATGATCATCGACCTATAAACTAGAGAGGTGTGATGTGATGGGGGTGAGTTGCTTGAAGGATGAAGTGGGACAAATCCAGAGTAACCCAGTTTTAGGACCGGCAGAGAAGATAACTGAGAAGGACGTTGAGGAAGCGATAAAAGCAATGAAGAGTAGAAAAGCGGCAGGGCCGACGGGAGTTGTGGGAGATATGTTGAAGGCAGCAGGAAGTTGGGGTGTGAAGAGAATGACAGAGATCTGTAATCTGGTGGTGAAAGAAGGTCGCATTCCAGTGGTTTGGGAACTGAGTACCATCGTCCCTCTATACAAGGGGAAAGGTGACCCTCTGGAGTGTGGCTCGTACCGAGCGATAAAGTTATTGGAGCATGGAATGAAGGTATTGGAAAGGGTGTTGGAGAAGAGGATAAGGAAGAAAGTGAAGATCGACGAAATGCAGTTTGGATTTATGCCAGGAAGAGGAACGACAGACGCGCTTTTCATTGTGAGGCAGTTGCAGGAGAAGTACATGGAGAAGAGGAAGAAGTTGTTTCTTGGGTTTGTTGATCTGGAGAAAGCATTCGATAGGGTTCCACGCAAAGTATTGACATGGGCATTGAGGAAGTTAGGAGTGGAGGAATGGTTGATCAGAGTAGTGATGGCAATGTACAAAAGAGCGCGCACAGCTGTAAGGACGAAGGACAGGAACAGTGGTTGAGTTTGAGGTGAAGGTGGGAGTGCATCAGGGGTCAGTACTAAGTCCACTACTATTTGTAGCTGTGATGGAGGTGCTGGCTCAGAACGTAAAGGAGGGTTTACCGTGGGAGTTGTTGTATGCAGATGATCTGGTGTTGATTGCGGAAAGTATGGATGGACTGAAGGAAACGATGAACAAGTGGAAGGAATGCATGGAGACAAAAGGTCTGAAGGTGAATATCGGAAAGACGAAGGTGATGGCATGTGGTAAAGCATGTGGTGAGGTGGAAAGAACTGGGAAGTGGCCCTGTGCTGTGTGTAGGAAGGGTGTCGGAGTGAACTCCATTCAATGTACAATGTGCGCTGAGTGGGTTCATCAAAAATGTAGTGGTCTGAGAGGGTCATTAACCAGTGTGGCAGCTACATTCAAGTGTAAGGTGTGCACAGAGGGAGCTGCAGATGTAGGAAATGTTGAGTTGGATCTTGGAGATGGTGTGAAGTTGGAAGGTGTGAAAACATTTTGCTACCTCGGAGACATGCTGAATGGAGAAGGTGGATCAGACTCGGCAACGGTTGCTAGAGAGATGTGCATGGAAGAAGTTTCGGGAACTGAGTGGCATGCTGATGAAGAGGGGAGTGTCGTTGAAGCTGAAGGGAAAGGTGTATGCTGCATGTGTGAGAAGTGTTATGATTTATGGGAGCGAGACATGGGTAATGAACATAGAGCAGCAACGAAGGTTGGAAAGGGTGGAAATGCGAATGGTTCGGTGGTTTTGTGGAGTATCGTTGAGAGAGACGAAGACAAATGATGAATTGCGAAAGATGATAATGGGAATATTGCCTGTGATTGATGCTGTGAAGAGGAACAGGTTGAGATGGTTTGGTCATGTGTTGAGGAAGGATGAAAGTGACTGGTTGAGAAGAGTGAAGAAATGAATGTAGAAGGAAGTAGAGGACGGGGAAGACCGAGAAAGACTTGGCTAAAGATGGTGGAAGAAGAAATGCGGGCAAGGGGGTTAACAAGGAGAGATGCAGAAAATAGGGCAAAATGGAGAAGATTGTCATGGGGACCGCAAGGCTAACCCCCGCTCTAGTAGGGAAAATGGCCTTAAAATGCATGTAGCAGTATCGACCTATAAACTATTCACGTTGAATTCAGTGTTGTAGATCCACCTTCAGAGGTCATTTTCCCCACAGAGTGGGGGGTTGGCCTTTTTTGGGCACCGTGGTCCCCTTTTTGAAGCAATGTTTTGCAGCCGGATGCCCTTCCTGCCGCCAACCCTGTCAGTCGCCTCTTGCGACACACAGGGAATTACCAGTGAACTGGTACTCAATTTGCCGACCTCGGAAGGATGACAGGCTGAGTCAACCCCCCTGGTGTTAATTTAGCGATCGACCGGGATTCGAACCCAGGATCCTAGGATCCCAAGCCGGCACCCTAACCGCTAAGCCAACACCAGGCTTTGAATTCAGTGTTATAGCACAAGTAATAAAGCTATAATCAGAATTTTTATCATGCTGTCAAATAAGTTCGACAATAGTCGTCACTTTTCGCTCTTCCAACAGTGGTGATTTGGCTGAAGTCACTGCAGCTGGAAGGATCCGTAAAGTACACAGGAGCTATCGAGATAAGGGCATCCCAAGTTCCGCCCAACTTATTCACAGCTATTCGTTTCATTTTTGTGATTCGTTGCATTCAATTTGACAGCTGCTGGCTTTAGAGAGAAAAGCACCGCCACTCGATGGCATTGCATCGTTTTTCAGAAAAAAAATCATTGGGAAACCCATTGCCATGTTAAATTTCCATGCAATTTTACAGGAATATAAACGTCGATATAAACATGAGGCATAACCTGATCAGAAAAACTTATTAGCATTGTGATGCAATTCAACTCTCAAAGTGACCTGTTTTGTGGCCTTTAATGTCCCCGATTTCCACCAGACGGGAAGAGCTCCAGTATTCTGGACAGTGAGCGGGAAGAGATCTTTACCATTTGTGCTGCATTGGAGATGTCGTGCAGAGATAATGCCTCTTGCACGATGGCCATGAGGGCAGCATTTGACAACTTTGCCTCACTCCCTCCTTTGAGTAGAAGTCCGTTCCCACTTGCTATCGCCAAGCCAGCAACCTGCACACCTCAAAAAACATTCTTTCAATCCCAGGAAAAAAAACATTCCAACAAAGGCCATCTTTCCACTATTGCAACAGTACAATCAGACAAAATTACAGCTTTAGTTACATTTCATTTTGTGCTTTGGTAAATTAATTTCATCATAATGGATATAAATATATACCAGCAGATGTCCGTGGTTAAAAAAAATACAACGACAGAAAAGCTTTAGCGTATTATTCTATAGAAAGAGAAGAGAAGATCAGCTACAATCCCTTCAGTGAAAGTTCACTACGTCATTATACACTGTTGCTCAGCACACAAACATGGCGTGAATAGCCGGAGAAGCAAAGCTGGCATTCTTAGCAATGTGGACACCGAGAACGATGGAGACAGGAAAATCGAAGAGTGGATTGCACCATGGGACGACAAACTGCGTCGGACAGACGACGGGGTCGGCAGGGTTTGGGGCCCATCAGGGAAAAAGGCTTTCTCCAAAATGATTGATCACCTGGAGTCTGAGCATAACATTATATTATATGTATTAGGGTCGTCCAAAAATTTGAAGATTGGATTTTCATTTCTCCACAAGCCTGCCCCTATTCCTATTGAAGAAAGTAGTTTGTGGTGAAAATTTGAGCTTGATTGGACAATATTTAGAGGTTGCTCAAAATGTTGACAAATTTTAATGAATAATAAGATATAGAATTTTTAGCATCAGACATCAATTCATAGATTATTATCTATTTTCAATTACTCAAATTATTTATTATTGTTATTGTTGTTTGTTTGTAAACTAATAAATAATTATGTACAATGTACCATTGTACAATGTACATGTATGTTAAATTGTTCATTGTTCATTGTTCAATGTTCATTCATATAGTCAAATTAAGATTAAAAACAAAACAGTAGATTAAACATTGATGTTTTAATTTGACAATAAATCATTTATCGGAAAAAATAAATCATCCATCAGAAAATATAAAATATCTATCAGAGACGATAAAACAAATCTATCAGAACAATTAAAACAAAGTAAACAACAGAATACACATAATTTGAATGATTTTACGTAACATTGTTTTCAGAAACTTGTGTTTCAAAACATTGCCTACTTCTTTGACAAGATGGCTTTGGTTGACACTGGAAAGTTTTCACGATGAAGTTTCACAACTCTCAACAAAAATTGCTTCTGCTCTTCATTCTTGGTCAGAGTGTCATGGAAAGTTTGGATGAGAGCAACACCTCGCTCAGCACAGTCATTGATAACCTTCATGCTGCGTATCTTCTTCTCAAGCTCTTGGTATGAGTTGTCTGTGTTCCAGAGGTGTGGCTCCTTTTCCAGAAAACTCAGTGATACTTCTTTGTCAGACTCTGAGATGACAACACCAAATAATTCAAGAGATCGACCTGTGATGTAGGTGTCCACTGAGTCAGAAAGCCTGAAGGCTTTAGCATCTATCCTATGAAGATTGTTTGGCTTTGGAGCCCGCTTGAAGTTCTTCACCATCTTTGCCTTTGTCTCATCATCCACCCGGCTATCAAAAAGAGCTAATGCAGCAAGGTGTTCTGACAAATACCAGAGGTGTCTAGTGAATGCTTTGACAGCAGTTTCACGGACAACCATATCTGGGTAAGAATCAAGGGTTGAAAGAAGAAGCAAATCATTGAGAGGTGCCTTTGTGGGTAGCGGCACCTCATGCCAGAATCTCGCATACACAAGTGCAACAAAAAGAGCAATCTGTGTGATTCCCTTCAATTCACGTGATGTTAGCTTTATTTGGTCTTTGAAGAGAACCATCTTGAGAGCTTCCTATCCTCTTTGAAACATCTATGGCTTTCATCATCCAGCGGGCATTGTGCAAAGCTCCTGGGGCACGGAATTTCACCTCTCTGGCCTCACATCCACCCAGAAATGTATGGCATAGTCTCAGAAGTTCTTCATAGTCATCACGTGGGTGTTGTTCTTTGAGTGCAGCTGCATAAAAATGTATCATATTCTGACGTTCAACGAGGTTATCGGAAAATATTTTATCTTCTCCTACTTTGAACCTCTTCTTGTCAATTAAAGGCCACTGTTTCCTGAACCTCTTGAACAGTCTGATCTCAGGTCCGCTAGTGGGTCCTATGACCTTAGTTGTAACATCAGAGAGCATAACTTCAAACACATGATGACGACATGCAATCCAGACAAGCTCAGCATCCAAAGCTGCTTCAATGAGGGTACATGCTCCGTTATCAGCCCTGTGTTGGATGCAGTGGTGTCAAACACTATGCCTTTCACCAACTGTTTGACATTCCACTCCTAAAGAAGTTGTATGCATGCATTTGCTTGTGCTACACCAGTGCCATGGGGAATTTTTGGGACTCCAAGCAACTTCTCGGTATTCATACCAGTTACAAGTATCGCTACCCGATCAACAGATTCTTTGTGATTGCCAGTATAATCAGGGAGCAGTTTCCCATCCCAGTGTCGTCGGAGTGGGCTATTACATAAGAAATTTGCCTTTTTCTTCAGTGGGCATTATTTCCCTTCCACGAATTCGAGCATGACGAATTCCACTGCGTGACAGAGAAATGTCTTCAATGGTATGACCAAGAGATTGTGCAAAAGCACTGGCCACAAACATAGCACGCCGATCTGAGAGATTTACTCTGTCCAGAGTTGCCACAATTGCTGGAGTGTCACCTTGATGGGAGCCTTTTTCGCCTGTTTGGCAGAAGATGGACTTTGGAGTTTGAATTCATTGTCCCCTGAATCGGAGCTTTCAATCTCAGACTCATCATCATCATCAACCACAGCCGATGTTGATGGAACAGATTGCATTGCTGTTAGAGTCTCAGCACCATGTTTCTTCTTTCTTTTATCTTCATTCTCAAGCCTGATACGCTTTCTGTTCTCCTTCACTGCCAGAGTATTGTCAACAGATCCCATACGTGAACTTGAGGGATCCTCACGCTGCATGATAAGGAATGCTTTGTCTTCTTCATTCGTCATTTTCTCAAGCGCATCATTTGGTGAGATATCAAAGAGGGATTGAAGATCATCTTTGAACATCTGCTCCTTCACTCTGTAGTTTTCGAATGTCTTGGTTCTATTTTTCTTTACCAGTTTGTAGGCATCATACAACTTCAAAAGTTGGCGCTCACGGGAATCTACTCTCTGCACTGGAATTCGTGCTTTCTCCCAGTATGCACACACAGCTTGTACACTAGGTTTGGCACTTTCACGAACTGTATGGTGTTCTTGTATGTGATGGTACACCATTTTCTGCATTGTGTGTCCTTTGGTTGGGAGTCCCCCACATATTATTTCCTTTTTCAGACTTGCCCAGCAACCAAACTGTGGAAGAGCTGCGAGTTTCTGCCATCTGAAAAAAACAGGATAAATTAAAAATGTTATTTTTTGAGCAACCTCTAAATAAGTTCCAATTGACCTTATATTTGGTTCACATGATCTTTATAAACATAGGAACAAGGGCAGCCTTGTGGAGCATGGATTTTTAATAGTATTAAATGTAACATATATCTGTGGACTACCCTAATGTATATACATTATATATTTACATATATTTGTTTACATATATATATATATATATATATATATATATATATATATATATATATATATATATATATATATATATATATATATATATATATACACACACACACACTGTTGCGGTTTTTATGGGAAACCACTAAAAAGTAATGGCAACCACCAAACAGGTCCCTTAGAATAGTTATTTCATAGCAGACCATTATCTTAGTCCCTTTCCCTTATCTCCGGTTAGTATGTTTTGTGTTGGGGAAGGGTAAGACGGGTTCTCCACTCAAAGGGATAATAAACCAGGCAGATGCACCAAGATTGCATCCACAGATTGATTTGAAGTCTTGAAGGACAGAAGACAGACCAAACACCATTGGGATATGCACCAATCAGCACATAAGGAACTTCGGGGTAACTTGTGGGGCGGAGAACCGCCCCACAAGCTCTTTGGCATGAATGAAGTCCTCTCACCACGGCACATTGGCATGAATGAAGTCCTCTCACCATGGCCCATTGGCATGAACCAAGTCATCTCACCATGGCCCATTGGCATGAACCAAGTCATCTCACCATGGCCCATTGGCATGAACTAAGTCATCTCACCATGGCACATTGGCATGAACGATGTCCTCTCACCATGACCCATTGGCATGAACCAAGTCATCTCACCATGGCCCATTGGCATGAACCAAGTCATCTCACCATGGCCCATTGGCATGAACCAAGTCATCTCACCATGGCACATTGGCATGAACGAAGTCCTCTCACCATGACTCATTGGCATGAACCAAGTCATCTCACCATGGGCCCATTGGCATGAACCAAGTCATCTCACCATGGCCCATTGGCATGAACCAAGTCCTCTCACCATGGCACATTGGCATGAACCAAGTCCTCTCACCACGGCACATTGGCATGAACCAAGTCATCTCACCATGGCACATTGGCATGAACCAAGTCCTCTCACCATGGCACATTGGCATGAACCAAGTCATCTCACCATGGCCCATTGGCATGAACCAAGTCATCTCACCATGGCCCAAGTCATCTCACCATGGCCCATTGGCATGAACCAAGTCCTCTCACCATGGCCCATTGGCATGAACCAAGTCATGTCACCATGGCCCATTGGCATGAACCAAGTCCTCTCACCATGGCACATTGGCATGAACCAAGTCATCTCACCATGGCCCATTGGCATGAACCAAGTCATCTCACCATGGCCCATTGGCATGAACCAAGTCATCTCACCATGGCCCATTGGCATGAACAAAGTCATCTCACCATGGCCCATTGGCATGAACCAAGTCATCTCACCATGGCCCATTGGCATGAACCAAGTCCTCTCACCATGGCCCATTGGCATGAACCAAGTCATCTCACCATGGCCCATTGGCATGAACCAAGTCATCTCACCATGGCCCATTGGCATGAACCAAGTCATCTCACCATGGCCCATTGGCATGAACGAAGCCCTCACGGCACATTGGCATGAACGAAGTCCTCGCGGCCCATTGGCATGAACCAAATCCTCGCGGCCCATTGGCATGAACGAAGCCCTCGCGGCCCATTGGCATGAACCAAGCCCTCGCGGCCCATTGGCATGAATGAAGCCCTCGCGGCCTATTGGTATGAACCAAGCCCTCGCGGCCCATTGGCATGAACCAAGCCCTCGCGGCTCATTGGCATGAACCAAGCGCTCGCGGCACATTGGCATGAACGAAGTCCTCGCGGCCCATTGGCATGAACCAATTCCTCGTGGCCCATTGGCATGAACCAAGCCCTCGTGGCACATTGTCATGAACGAAGTCCTCGCGGCCCATTGGCATGAACCAAGCCCTGGCGGCCCATTGGCATGAACGAAGTCCTCGCGGCCCATTGGCATGAACCAAATCCTCGCGGCCCATTGGCATGAACGAAACCCTCGCGGCCCATTGGCATGAACCAAGCCCTCGCGGCCTATTGACATGAACCAAGCCCTCGCGGCCCATTGGCATGAACCAAGCCCTCGCGGCACATTGGCATGAACGATGTCCTCTCACCATGGCCCATTGGCATGAACCAAGTCATCTCACCATGGCCCATTGGCATGAACCAAGTCATCTCACCATGGCACATTGGCATGAACGAAGTCCTCTCACCATGACTCATTGGCATGAACCAAGTCATCTCACCATGGGCCCATTGGCATGAACCAAGTCATCTCACCATGGCCCATTGGCATGAACCAAGTCATCTCACCATGGCCCATTGGCATGAACCAAGTCCTCTCACCATGGCACATTGGCATGAACCAAGTCCTCTCACCACGGCACATTGGCATGAACCAAGTCATCTCACCATGGCACATTGGCATGAACCAAGTCCTCTCACCATGGCACATTGGCATGAACCAAGTCATCTCACCATGGCCCATTGGCATGAACCAAGTCATCTCACCATGGCCCAAGTCATCTCACCATGGCCCATTGGCATGAACCAAGTCCTCTCACCATGGCCCATTGGCATGAACCAAGTCATGTCACCATGGCCCATTGGCATGAACCAAGTCCTCTCACCATGGCACATTGGCATGAACCAAGTCATCTCACCATGGCCCATTGGCATGAACCAAGTCATCTCACCATGGCCCATTGGCATGAACCAAGTCATCTCACCATGGCCCATTGGCATGAACAAAGTCATCTCACCATGGCCCATTGGCATGAACCAAGTCATCTCACCATGGCCCATTGGCATGAACCAAGTCCTCTCACCATGGCCCATTGGCATGAACCAAGTCATCTCACCATGGCCCATTGGCATGAACCAAGTCATCTCACCATGGCCCATTGGCATGAACCAAGTCATCTCACCATGGCCCATTGGCATGAACGAAGCCCTCACGGCACATTGGCATGAACGAAGTCCTCGCGGCCCGTTGGCATGAACCAAATCCTCGCGGCCCATTGGCATGAACGAAGCCCTCGCGGCCCATTGGCATGAACCAAGCCCTCGCGGCCCATTGGCATGAATGAAGCCCTCGCGGCCTATTGGTATGAACCAAGCCCTCGTGGCCCATTGGCATGAACCAAGCCCTCGCGGCTCATTGGCATGAACCAAGCGCTCGCGGCACATTGGCATGAACGAAGTCCTCGTGGCCCATTGGCATGAACCAATTCCTCGTGGCCCATTGGCATGAACCAAGCCCTCGTGGCACATTGTCATGAACGAAGTCCTCGCGGCCCATTGGCATGAACCAAGCCCTGGCGGCCCATTGGCATGAACGAAGTCCTCGCGGCCCATTGGCATGAACCAAATCCTCGCGGCCCATTGGCATGAACGAAACCCTCGCGGCCCATTGGCATGAACCAAGCCCTCGCGGCCTATTGACATGAACCAAGCCCTCGCGGCCCATTGTCATGAACCAAGCCCTCGCGGCACATTGGCATGAACGAAGCCCTCGCGGCCCATTGTTTCCGAAATATCTTCTGTTTAATGAAGGAAATATCTCCAGTTTATTGCATCACCATAAGTAACAAAGTAATTTTCACAAAGTAAATTTGATTCGCAATTGTTAATTGAAATTTGTTTGTTTGTTCAAAAAAATTGTTTGTATCGGTTTGTCGCACAAAGTAAATTTAAAATCAGATTAATAATACAAGGAATCAACTAAGCTAACAATATACTACAAAATACCTTAGATTGTACGGCACCTGCGTACATGTCCTGGGTACAAAAATCGGTTAAATAAAAGAGCAAAAATGGGCTAAAAGCAGGTGAGGATAGACGAGAGTTACATTTGACAGGAAACAGAAGGCAATGCAAGCACACCAGTGGTCAAATTGACAGGACCTATTGTGATGACGTTATATTGCAGAGAATAATCTAATAATGATGGACCTGAGGAAGACAATCGGGACGAGATTCGAAGATGACGAGCAGTAAACCAATGGGGACAGTCACGTGCTCCAGGATCAGCCCGGAGGCGAGGCGCGTCCTCTTCAGAGCCTTTCCCAGAGCGTTGCCCGCACTGGAGGCTAGCTGCCTCAGGCCTACAGCCAAGGCACTTAACTTGCTTGGATTTAGTGACAGCCTATCACACAATAATGTATCAAGTCCTGTGAAAAAAGGGCAAGAATAATAAATATAAGGGAGGATGAACAACAGAAGGAATGCAGCAATTATTCCTTGTTTGTTAAATTTTCACATTTACAGAAATTAAGCAAATTTTATTTCAATTATGTCCTTAAGCAACTGCTTTATGTGAATGTTCATATTGAGCGGTGAAGCCAGAATCCTACTAATTAGGCGTTGGTTACTCTGTATCAAGTGCTGATGACGAGGTACCAAGTGCAGGTGACCAGGTACCAAGTGTTGATTACCTGGTGCTGACTGGCTATTGCAAGGTGTCCAGTGCTGATTTCCAGGGGCCAAATGGCAATTTCTGTGCCAAGTACTGATATAAATCATCGTTAAAATCTCTATGCACTTATAGAACTGATACATAGCATTAACTACACCTTCCATTTATCACTCAGCACTTACATATGTACCAAGTGTTGATATCTACTTTCAAAGTGATAAATGTAAGGTGTGGCTCATGCCAGGTGCCTCCTGATGATTTATATGTACCCAGTGCATATCGCTAAGTGTATATTGGCTATTGTGAGGTGCTGACTGACTATCACCAAGTACCGAATGGCTATTGATATGTGTTGGTTGGCTATTACAAGTTGTGCTGACTAACTATTGCCAGATGCTGAGTGCATAATGTCAATAAACTGAGTGCTCGTTATTGATGACGATTGCCGATTTCCGGAGTGCATTTTGCCAATTTTGAGCCATGTTAATGGTGGTCAGTTCTGCTTACCAGGTACCAAGTGTGTACTGTCAGGTGTGCTGATTATAGGTAGTGAGTCATGATACCTGACGCTCTGGCCTGTTCCATATCCTGCTTGTTGGCACTGAGGATTGTTTCCTGACGTTCAGTGAGCAGTTCAGCCAGGCGACACAAGATCTCCACTCGCTGCACAGAGCACACTCTCAATGTCCATCATATTTATTCGCACACAATCTCATATTTCTAACCCTGTACTATACGATTTAGAATCCTGAGTAATGGTTCATCCACTGCTCTTTGACTGTTCCCTCTGACTCTCTGCCACCACAGTCTGAGAGTATGTCATTGCCAATAAACCTTATCCGTATAAGGACAAAAGGACTTGCTGTGACATACAGACCACTTTTCCAGGTCCCAGGAAAGGGACAGGATCTTTCTATGATCTTCTTAAAGAATGACCATGGTAATGTGATAATAAAGTGCGAAGATTATTTATTGCTGCCATTTTGAAATTAAGTACTTTCAATAAACCAATATAAACTAGAAAGCATCTGAAAATGCAAAACCCCTTCATATCCGTTTGTATTCAGACATCTTCTTCTTCGTCTTCCATATGCTCAAAATAACGAACCGTTTTTAAAAAATTACCAAATGAAAATTGATGATTTTATGCAACTTTGACCTTTGACCTTTTGATTTAAAAAAAACCCAATCGACTCATACCTTTTGATAGGTGAACGAATTCAGTGACCTAATATGCAAATTCTTAAAATTTCAGGTCAATCGGTTGAAAATTAGTGATTTACACAACCTTGACCTTTGACCTTCTGAATTAATACAACAACCAGCTTCTAGCTTTTGATTAGTGAACCAATTCAGTGACACAATATGCAAATTCTTAAAATTTTAGGTCAATTGGATGAAAATGGACAATTTTTGTGATGTTGACCTTTGACCTTTTGACTAAGTTATTAATTAGTTTTCTCCGTATTGTCATAATAAAGATTTGTTGAAAATTTGATGACAAAACTCAAATGGTAAATTTAAATTTCAGGTTAATCGGATGAAATCTGATTATTTTATGTGACGCTGACCTTTGTCCTTTTGACATTTTGACATAATTATTAATTTACCTTCTCCGTATTGTCATAATAAAGATTTGTTGAAAATTTGATGACAAAACTCAAATGGTAAATGTAAATTTCAGGTTAATCGGATGAAATCTGATTATTTTATGTGACACTGACCTTTTACCTTTTGACATTTTGACATAATTATTGATTTACCTTCTCCGTACTGTCATAATAAAGATTTATTGAAAATTTGATGACAAAACTCAAATGGTAAATTTAAATTTCAGGTTAATCGGATGAAATCTGATTATTTTATGTGACGCTGACCTTTGTCCTTTTGACATTTTGACATAATTATTAATTTACCTTCTCCGTATTGTCATAATAAAGATTTGTTGAAAATTTGATGACAAAACTCAAATGGTAAATTTAAATTTCAGGTTAATCGGATGAAATCTGATTATTTTATGTGATGCTGACCTTTGTCCTTTTGACATTTTGACATAATTATTAATTTACCTTCTCCGTATTGTCATAATAAAGATTTGTTGAAAATTTGATGACAAAACTCAAATGGTAAATGTAAATTTCAGGTTAATCGGATGAAATCTGATTATTTTATGTGACGCTGACCTTTGTCCTTTTGACATTTTGACATAACTATTAATTTGCTTTCTCCGTATTGTCATAATAAAGATTTCTTGAAAATTTGATGACGGTCGCTCAAATGGTTAAAAAAAAAGTTACGGCCTGGACAGACACACAGACAGACACACATACGTGATAACAAAACCCCGTCTCCTACTATGCAGTGGACGGGCTAATTATTACTTTTATTAAATGTATAGAATACATACAAATTTAGGAATTGTAAAATAAAAAATAAAAAATAGTATTCTGGGGTAAAAATTTTCACAATATCCTCTTCTTGTGAGCAATCTTCAAAGTCATAAATACAATCACATTTCCTTCTCTTGTTTTCACAAGAAATGCATTCTCCTAAAACTTGTTTAAAAAAATAAAAAAGGAAGAGGTGTAAACCTGCTCTGGCTGCAGGGAAGCGAGTGTCCTTCCAGCTTCTCTTGCTGTGTCTGCTTGCTCCTCCACACTGGGGCCTAATGGAAGAAGTCAGAAATATGATAAAGAACAATGGGAGAGAGAGTCGAATGGTAAGTAAATAATACAGTACGACTTACTACAAATCACTGAAGAATCTCACTCTTATTACCCCGTGCAAGTGAAGCGAAAAGTGAGGTTAAGCAATTGGTTCACACCTGTCTGTCTGTCCTGTCTACAAACATCAGTTTATGATTGAGAAATAATTTAACTTGAACTGAATGTTACACAGTCACGTGACACCCCATGTAAAGTTTTGGCTTTTTCAACATATTTCAACATACAGCTATTTGATCTTCATTTCAACAATATTGATAGATAAAGGTGATATAAAATAACAAATATCATGAAACATTTACATTTTGTCATCCATTGTATAATTTAAATAAACATAAATGCAAATTTCGCATGTGGAAAAAGTAAGTACACCCTTGGCTCTAATAGGTGGTATTGCCCCCTTTGGCAGAAACAACCTCAAGTAGGCATTTCTTATAACTGTCTACCAGTCTCTGACATTGACTGGGAGAAATTTTTGCCCACTCCTCCATGCAGAATTCTTTCAGTTGTGCGATGTTTCAGGGGTTTCTTGCATGCACAGCTAGTTTCAAATCCCCCCACAACATCTCGAAGGGATTTAGATCCGGGCTTTGACTTTGCCATTCCAGAACCCTCCATTTCTTTCTTTTCAGCCATTCCTTGGTGGATTTACTCATATGTTTAGGGTCATTGTCATGTTGCAAGGTCTACCTTCGGTTGAGCTTCAACTTTCCGACAGATGGCCTCACATTATCCTCAAGCACCCTCTGGTACAATGAAGAATTCATCGTGGATTCTATGATGGTGAGCTGCCCAGGCCCTGATGCAGCAAAGCTGCCCCAAACCATAATATTTCCACCACCATGCTTTACAGTTGGTATCAGCTTCTTGTGGTGAAATGCTGTCTTTGGTTTTCGCCAAACATGTCTTCTGGTACTGTGGCCAAATAGCTCTACCTTTGACTCATCTGTCCAGAGCACATTGTTCCAGAAGTGCTGGTCTTTGCCGAGGTGTTCATTGGCAAACTTTAGTCTTGCCCTGATGTTCTTTCTGGACAGCAAAGGTTTCCTCCTGGCACACCTCCCATGTAGATCAAATTTGTGCAGCCTCTTTCGAATGGTAGACTCATGCACTTTGACATCAACAGTGGCAAGAGCTACCTGTCGGTCCCGTGATGACATTCTGGGCTTCTTAGAGACTTCTTTCAGCATCTTGCGGTCTGCTCTCGGGCTGAACTTGCCGGGGCGGCCTGGCCTGAACAAGTTGGCAGTTGTTTGGAATCTTCTCCACTTGTAGATGATCTCCCGGACAGTCGAATGATTGATTTCAAATTGTTTGGAGATCTTTTTAAATCCCTTCCCAGACTCGTAGGCATCTATAACCTTCTTTCTGAAGGCCTCAGAGAGCTCTTTTGATCTCGGCATTGTGACGCCGCATACATCAACAACAAAGAGCAAACCAAACTAAATGTCTGAGGTTTAAATAAGACAGGTTCCTCCAAGATCCTCTCTAACGATGTTCTAATCATTTGCACCTGAGCTGGTGCACCTGATTCTAATTTTAGGTATTTGAAGTAGTGATAAATGTAGGGGTGTACTTACTTTTTCCTCATGAGAAATTTGCATTTATGTTTATTTAAATTTTACAATGGACTACAAAATGTAAATGTTTCATGATATTTGTTATATTATATCACCTTTATCTATGAATATTGTTGAAATGAAGATCAAATAGCTGTATGTTGAAATATGTTGAAAAAGTCAAAACTTTACATGGGGTGTACTTACTTTTTCACGTGACTGTATATTTGAACACAAATTGGAACATGAATCGGAAAACTAACTTTCCAGCTTATCAGTGCTTTAGCGAGGAAGAAAAGACATCTGAGACGTTCGGATTCCGAGTCGATTCTTAATTAAACGGCAATAGTAAAACTCTCAAAACCACTGCAGGGAAACCCCATTAAACCAAAGCTAAAGCCTATTCACATAGTACAAAACCAAAGGCAAATATTTGTTGCATTACCGCCACACTACTCGATGCTGTAGTTGTCAATACATTACTCCCCCTCAGAGTGCAGCAATCAAACGGTACAAACAAAATATGGTGTAGGAGAAGAAATGAAGACTGTCCATGTAAAAAATAAAATAAAAGTCACAGCAAAGAAAAATGGGAACAAGCAAAATGTACTCTCATAAATATCGTGCATGATTCCCAGATGATTCCCAGAGTGTAGATGATTCCCAGAGCGAGTCGCATATGACGGTAAGGGTATTGTTATAGTACGTTTCGACCCGTTGGTCAGTGGGAGGGTCGGCTCTGGTGCTGCATCAAGAAAATCTGGCTTCAAACAATCTATGGAGAAAATCTATGTTTCACGACCTCCGTTAATATCGAGTCTCATATCGAGGAAGGTCTCATAAAAGGGTTGAAGAACTTTGTAAGGTCTGTCATTTCAGATTGTGGCTGTGCGATGTGCTGTGGTGGAGGTAACACATTAGCCACTGTCAGTGTAACAGTGTCAATGAGATTATCAGGAAACCTCTGCCAGGAAACCCCGTTAAACCAAAGCTGACATGTATTTACATATTACGAAACCAAAGGCAAAATAATGCCGCGACAGTACTTTGGCTCTGAATTTGTGGACATGTTAAATACTTGGACATGTTAAGTAAGGTGGTGTTTAAGATACTGCATCAACGGTGGTACACTTCCGGGTTTTTTTTTAATACGACCTTTAAAATCATTATTTAACTTCATAGAGGGGTCAATATATGGTTGAACCCCCAAAGAATTGATACAAAAGGTTTTTTCAATGGATTCTGGTACCATTGGGCATGCTAAATAACATACTAAAAATCTAGTAACATCTGACTTCCGGAAAGGGGTCATTTTCAAGATGGCGTCCAACATGGCCGCCAGGAGCTTAAAATGGCCATATCTCAAATTATTATTCAACCTAGAAAGGTGGTTTTGGCGTCTAACCCTAGGTTTTAGGGCCCAAGGAATCCAATTGAATCAATAAAATTACCATCAGTTAATTATTTAAAGACTTGAAGTTAACAACTTGAAGAATGTGACAATCCACATAACAAGTTTCTTCCAGAGGAGTCGGAGGATGACGATGAATAGCGACTAACTGTATAAGACAACAAATGCCTAATGGGCTGGTAACCCTGGCTTACTGGATTACCTGATTACTTTGTGCTTATTTAAGTAATTTTGATGATTTCCTGGGTGCCTTAAACCTAGGTATACACACTGAAAAAATCTCTCTAGGTTGACTACTATTCGACAGAGCCATTTTAGTGGATCAGGATGTCACCTTGGGATGCCATCTTGGACTTGTCAATAAATAATTAACTGATGGTAATTTTATTGATTCAATTTGATTCCTTGGGCCCTAAAACCTAGGGTTAGACACCAAAACCACCTTTCTAGGTTGAATAGTAATTGAGATATGGCCATTTTAAGCTCCCGGCGGCCATCTTAGCCGCCATCTTGAAAATGACCTCTTTCCGGAAGTCAGATGTTACTAGATTTTTAGTATGTTATTTAGCATGCCCAATGGTACCAGAATCCATTGAAAAACCTTTTGTATCAATCTTTTTGGGGTTAGGTGAGTTTTTTTCGTATATTGACCCTACTATCAATTGAAGTATATACTCGAACACTGCATGGGGTAAGGTGCTCGATGAACTTTCTAGTATGTAATAAGGATTTTATCAATCATTCAAATCTTGATTTTCCCGGTGATTGACCGGGATTCAAATGATCCAGGTGTGTACCCGGATTTAGAATAGGTACACTGTATCCCTGCGCATTGTAAGAGGCGTCTAAGGGTTGGCGTCAGGAAGGGTATCCGGCCATAAAAACATTGCCTCAAACAGGGAACCATGATTGTCATGGGGCCCGCAAGGCTAACCTCGAGGCTCGAGTGGGGAAAAATGGCCTTAAAACGATCATTCATTCATTTTCATTCATATTCATTCATTCAAATCTCGATTTTAATTAGAAAATGCTCTGCCTACGCATTTATCATGAGTAAATATAACATACTAGTGGGGTCACCCGTGGGAATCCCACGGGCATGGACGTGTGTGACATTTCGACATATTGAGTTAGATGCTGCACCTGTTTCACAATAACACACACACACACACACACACACACACACACACACACACACACACACACACACACACCTCGTTTTTTCATTTCTGTATCTCACAATTCGGTCTCTCTCTTATTCACACACCCACACAAACACACACACACACACATACACACACACACACGTACACCGACACACATATACACATACACACACACACGCAAACACACATACACATCCACACACACACACACACACATGCACGTACACGTACACACACATGTACACAGACACATGCATATACACATACACACATATACACATACACATATGGATACACACACATGCACACACATACACATATACACACACAGACACATACACATATACACATACACACACACAGACACACACACACACATGCATACACATACACACATATACATACATACACACACACACGCATACACACACATGTACACCCACACACATGCACACACATATATATATACACATACAGACACACATATATACACATACAGACACACACATATATACACATACACACATATATACACACACACATACACATGTGTACACACACATGTACACCGACACACATGTACACCGACACACATGCACACACATACACATATGCACATACACATATACACACACATATATATACACATACACACATGTACACCCACACACACACATACATACACACACACACACAAACACACACACACATATACACACACACACACACATATACACATACAGACACACACACACACACAGACATATATATACACATACACATATATGCACGCGCACGCACACACACACACACACACACACACACACACACACACACACACACACACACACACACACACACACATATGCACGCGCGCACACACGCACACACACACACACACACACACACACACACGTCCCACATGTATATATCCCACATCCCACATGTATATACATGTTTAAAGTGTACGTGCCCTTCCCCCCTCCCCCGCCCGGCAACGCTGAGTACTTCTGCTAGTAACTAATGAAATAAAAACGAAGAAATATCTCTGGGTAATTTCCTGAAACTCGGTGAAATTCGCTGAAATTCGCTGAAATTCGCTCGGTGTATCGGTGAAATATTTTATTTGGGCGGTGTATAATTGCCTCGAACGAAATATCTGTTAGCAATTTCCCGTCTGTGTTTCATGTCCATGCACACGTGAAATGGAGTTTGTTTTTGCACACGTGAAATGAACATGTGAACCTTTACTTCCGGATAATAATGTTGAATGAAATAAAAACGAAGAAATATAGTGGGGTCACCCGTGGGACATTTCGACATATTGAGTTAGATGCTGCACATTCAAAATGGTTACTGGCAATTCATCAGATCCAGAAATGGTGTAATGAACACAATTAATTTATTTCACATAATATGTGACCCCTCACTCCTCTCCACCTGACACTCTCCTCTCTCCACCTGACACTCTCCTGTCTCCACCTGACACTCTCCTCTCTCCACCTGACACTCTCCTGTCTCCACCTGACACTCTCCTCTCTCCACCTAGCACTCCTCTCCTCTCCAATCCCTCACATTCCTCTCCTCTCCAATCCCTCACCTCTCCAATCCCTCACACTCCTCTCCTCTCCAATCCCTCACTCTCCTCTCCAATCGCTCCTCACTCGCCTCTCCAATCGCTCCTCACTCGCCTCTCCAATCGCTCCTCACTCGCCTCTCCAATCGCTCCTCACTCGCCTCTCCAATCGCTCGTCACTCGCCTCTCCAATCGCTCGTCACTCGCCTCTCCAATTGCTCCTCACTCGCCTCTCCAATCGCTCCTCACTCGCCTCTCCAATCGCTCCTCACTCGCCCCTCCAATCGCTCCTCACTCGCCCCTCCAATCGCTCCTCACTCGCCTCTCCAATCGCTCCTCACTCGCCTCTCCAATCGCTCCTCACTCGCCTCTCCAATCGCTCCTCACTCGCCTCTCCAATCGCTCCTCACTCGCCTCTCCAATCGCTCCTCACTCGCCTCTCCAATCGCTCCCCACTCGCCTCTCCAATCGCTCCTCACTCGCCTCTCCAATCGCTCCTCACTCGCCTCTCCAATCGCTCGTCACTCGCCTCTCCAATCGCTCCTCACTCGCCTCTCCAATCGCTCCTCACTCGCCTCTCCAATCGCTCCTCACTCGCCCCTCCAATCGGCTTTCCCCGTCTCGTTTCTCTCGTTTTTCTCCCGTCTCGTTCTTTTTCTTGCTCCAAATCGGCCCGTCTCGCCCGTCGGCCCGTCTCGCCCGTCGGCCCGTCGGAATCGGAAATCGGGCCGTCTTGCTTTCTTGCTTGCGCGTAAATAAATTGTGTTCATTACACCATTTCTGGATCTGATGACTTGCCAGTAACCATTTTGTAAAAATGAATGTGCAGCATCTAACTCAATATGTCGAAATGTCACACACGTCCATGCCCGTGGGATTCCCACGGGTGACCCCGCAAGTTTGCATTGACGTTCGTCGATGGACTCGTTCGCCCGTCTCATTCGCTTTCTTGCTGCATCCTGTTCAAGTCTGCGTTCTTCATCGATCGTCTCATTCATTTTGGAAATAGAAGTTTCCACGCAGCGCATGAATTGTCGCGATCCTCAAGAGGAAGTGTCTCGTAATCATCAAATGATAAATGGCAAGTAAATTATATTGTGGAAAATTAAAGATTTCAAATAAACCTATTTAAAGTGTATGCGCACATAACTAATAAAAAAAACGAAGAAATATCTCTCGGTAATTTCCTGAAACATATTTTACTTCCGGCTAATGTTGAATGAAATAAAAACGAAGAAATATATGTCGGCATCATTGTTGACGTTTTTGTGACGACTGTCATCAAACGAAAAAGTAATATATCTTAACGGAAAAGCAAAAGCGAATTTAAAATAGATATCGACACATTGCCGTCGGTGTCATGTTGGGCGGTGTATGATACACCATGACGCGATTTTAAAAAATATATCTCTGCATTTTCCCGCGTGTGTGGAATGTTTGTGGAAAATTAAAGATTTCAAATAAACCTATTTAAAGTGTATGCGCACATAACGAATAAAAAAAACGAAGAAATATCTCTCGGTAATTTCCTGAAACATATTTTACTTCCGGCTAATATGTTGAATGAAATAAAAACGAAGAAATATATGTCGGCATCATTGTTGACGTTTTTGTGACGACTATCATCAAACGAAATAGTAATATATCATAACGGAAAAGCAAAAGCGAATTTTTAATATATATCGACACATTGCCGGCGGTGTCATGTTGGGCGGTGTATGATACACCATGACGCGATTTAAAAAAATATATCTCTGCATTTTCCCGCGTGTGTGGATTGTTCTCAATTATTGCTGACACCGAGTCTAAAAGTAAAACCATCGATAAAAATGAAATCATATGGTGAGTTAGATTGGAGATAAAGGCGTGAGAGAGACTCAATGGCCTTGAAGTTACAGGCCTTTGAGAATTCATTTCGTTCTATAAACGGCAACTTTCATCGGATTTTCTTCCCGTTTTTTTTCAACCGAGTCTAAAACTATGTTAGCGACTGTGAAAAATGAAATGATTTATCGAATTTGATTTGAAATAAAACTGGGGGAGAGCAAGACACCACGGGCCTACAAAACAGGACTCAAAGCTATGCGAGTTAATAAAATGGTGGATATTTGTTTATAGCCACTCCCAGAATGGGTGGAGCTATGGGTGGAGCTACTCTGCAAACCGAGTAAGCCACACCCCGGACAGACACCCAACAGATAGACAGACAGACAGAATCATCTACGGCTATTATAATATAGATATTTTGTCCCTCTCTGCATTATATATATTTTAAAAACTTTTCCATGTTTAAGTTTCATTCCTTTTTAAAAATTCAGATTCTCTCGTGTACAATCAAGTTTGTTTGGTAACTTTTTTACTGTCTGGGAAGGATATGTATGATTGAATAGTATATCAACATGTCACACATCTGTGGCTTGAGTTCATCTTCTTCGGAGCGGCAGTTATAGATGACCATGAGGAAGTAATGAAGTATCCATGTACAATCATATTGCTTCATTATTTTGCTCAATATAAGGTGGAGGCCTCACCTCAGTTTGCATCCAAATATCATGTAGACAATCCATCTCGCTTTGACCCACCTTACCCCTTTGTACCCACTACCTTCTCGACTCTAACTTTCATACCCGAGTAGGTAGAGAAAGTTCCATCCATCCTCAACTCTTCACCCGCGATGGCATCAGTACCAATGTTTTCAAATCCTATTCTCACTTCTCCTAAGTATGTTCTCTTTTTCAATCTGTCCTCCTTTGGCTGTCTCCTACCTACCTAGAAGTTCACCAACATCACTCAAATTCATTCACAAGAAGCATGAAAAAACAGATACAGTACTCCGTACTATAGGACAATGAGCTTACTTCCAATGACAAGTAGCGTCATGGAACCCATCAATGCTGCTGATTACAATTATCTTCTTTTCAAACAGCCTCATCTCTGACGATCACCTTGGATTCCATCCTAGTCTCTCGATTATGGACATGCTGCTGCTTCTCTCTCAGCGATAGTCAGAGGTCCTAAATCTCAAACAACAGGTAAGAGCATCTGCTCTGAGTCTGGGAGGTCAAAAGTTCGATTCTGCCTTGGCTGAGGTATAGCAAAGATTTACAAAACTACACAAGCTGCTGCTTCACTTGACACTCAGCAATTAGAGGATAGCATTTGGATGAACGCCATTGGTTGGCATCACTTGAGAGGAGGAGGTTTGGGGAATTTTCTCCTTAAACGTGCCCTGCTGACTGACGAGTCTAAACTGCCGCTATCTCGATGGTGCCTCCGGAGTGATTTCGGAAGTTAGTCCACCCCAAGTGTGCGTATTAGGTGTGTGTGATGAGTGCACATCGGATTTTTATGTGAAAAAATTTTTTTTTCACATAAAACGGCTTTTTTGCGCGCAAAAAAATTATTTTGCTATTTTCGGAGAAAAAAGATATTTCGCATTTTTGGGGAAAAATAAAATAAAATGCCCTTTTTGGTCGAAAATGTCTGGCAACGCTAAAAAAAATTAGGGAATTTTTCGAAATTTTCAACTGCGATCGAAATTTTTAACTGCGATCGAAATTTTTAACTGCGATCGATCTCAAAAACAAAACGTTGCATCCACTTGCGTGCGTTGCATCCCAAGCGTGTACAGCAGTGAGGCGGTATACTACAGTGAGAGAGTGTACACAAAGTGTGAACATGTCTCCTATCAAGATGAGTGCTGCTCTTCGTGACAAGTGGCTGAAGGAATTCAACGCTGGCGGCGATGGGGCCACCTTCAAGTACGTGTCGAGTGACACGGCTTTCTGTCGAGCTTGTGAAAAGACTTTCCGGGCGAAGCAGAAGTCTGAGCTGGCCCAACATGTCCGAGGAGACCGCCACAAGAGCAACTTGGCCTTGAAGAAGAAGAGGACGGTCACGCAAGCCACCATGGAGGACTTTGGTGGCAGAAAGAGGCACAAGTGCGACGTCGTGGCTCAGGAGCTGTGCCAGGCCATGCTGGCCGCTGGCATCCCAAGGTCGAAATTGGAAAACCCTGCCCTCCGGTCGTTCCTGGAGAAGCACATCACTCTCCAGATCCCCGATGAAAGCTGGATTCGAAAGCACAACCTCGACAAGTGCTACGACGAGGCCTTGGCGGGGATCCGTGCCGACCTCGGACAGCAGCCCATCTGGCTGTCCGTCGACGAGACGACCGATTCGGCAGGTCGATATGTGGCCAACATCATCGCGGGACGCTTGTCCAAGGAGGGGTACTTTCGTCCCCACCTCGTCCAGTGCATGTTTCTGGAGAAGACCAACTCCGGGGAGATCGTGCGCGCAGTCAATGACACGCTGCGCTATCTTTGGCCTGATTTCAAGCCGGAGTGCTTCAAGGTCATCGTCAGCGACGCCGCGGCCTATATGATCAAGGCCGGCCAAGCCCTGAAGGAACTCTTCCCGGACTTGCTGCATGTGACTTGCGTTGCCCACGCGCTCCACCGTGTCTGCGAGACAGTCCGAGAAATGTTCAAGGACGTCAACGACCTGATTGCCACGACGAAGAAGGTGTTCGTCAAAGCCCCTGTTGTCCTTTGGAAGGAGCAGCAGCCCAATCTTTCTCTCCCCCCGGAGCCCATTCTGACTCGGTGGGGGACGTGGATCGACGCCGCGGTGTTTTACGCCGAGCACTTCGAGGCCGTCAAGGACATTGTGGACCAGCTGAACGATGACGACGCGATGGCAATCCGGAGTGCCAAGGACCTGTTCGGAAAGTCGGACATCAAGCTCAGTTTGGTCTTTTTAAATGCCCACGTGTCGTTCATCCCGAAGATCCTTAAGCAGCTGGAGGAGGCCGGCATGGAGCTGGCCAAGGCCTTCCAGCTCCTTGATCAGGCCAAGGAGGAGCTCGAAAAGATCCGAGGCTGCCGTAAGGAGATCCTGCTCACCAAGTTCAAGGCGGTGCTGCAGCGCAATCCCGACATTGGTGTGCTGAGGACAGTGGCTTTGATCCTGGATGGAGATCAGCACGGATCTGAGGTTGGTGTGCCGGCTGGAGTCAAGCTTGCCGACATCCCCCTCTTGAGGTACTGCCCCATCTTCAGCGTCGACGTGGAAAGGTCCTTCTCCGTCTACAGAAACGTCCTCACCGACCGCCGACACCGCCTCACCAAGGAGAACATTACCAAGATAATGATTTCAAACACCTACTTTAACCGTTCCTAAAAGGGTCTTGTCAATTTCTTCTAGTCCTCTACTTATCAAACAATGCGGTTGCAATAAAGGTACCTGAACGTCATTTTTTACCTGTTTACTAGCCCAGAGTGCTTAATGTTGTGCAGGAAAAAGCTTACCATTTTTTGTTCTTTTTTTGACTGATTTCTGAAAAACTTTGTAATAATAAAAAATGAATAAAACGGGGGAAAAAAATATTTCGGGATTTTTTCACATAAAAAAAATATATTTCCGCTTTTCAAAACATAAAAGGCCTATTTTCTTAACATAAAAATCCGTAGTCTAGTGATGAGTGTAGCAGATCATCTAAGAGCCTTAGAAACCCATGGGGAAAATAAAAAAAGAACTGTCTCGTTGGACATATATTGGGTATTCGACAAAATCTGGCATCCTGCTCTGATTGTCAAACTCTCTGTCTGTGGCAGTAAACGCCACCTTAATACCTGCTATCTACTTCCTCTACTCACACAGTCAATGCATTTCTTTCAATAGAACCCTCTCCTCTCCCAGTGGAGGCTGAAGTGCCGCAAGCCAGTATCTTGAGGTCCAGTCGTGTTCCACATCTACATCAACGACCTCTACAACGCGCTGGAAAGCCTTCTCGTCCTTCTCGCAGATTTATCCACATTTCGTCTTTCTGTACCCCAATCCCACTGACAAGCAGTCAGCAGCTGTGTCTCTGCTGATCTGGAATCGATTAGATGTTGCACTGACAAATATAATGCCTTTCAATTCTCGCACGGTCTCAGTCTGTCACTCGGGATAAAGACCAAAAAAACCCACGCATCGATGTCCATGGTCAGCCATTGGAAGAGGTTCAGTCTCTTGAACTTTTCGGCCCCACCATCAGCTATGATCTCTGATTGGCTGATTAATTGAAAGCTGGCCTCTAAGGTCAGCCGCAGATTGGGTATCTTTTGTTATTCCAAGTCATTCCTTGAAAGATCAGAACTACTCAAAGCCGATAAGAGCCAATAGATTAATTAAGCACTGCTCTCCCCTGCAGGCCGATGTTTAGCATCACTTCTGTGTCTCCCTCTCCTAAATTCCTTCTGTGTCTTCTGTGTCTCCATCTAATCCAAAGCACTCAAATGTACTGGAATCTTCCACGATGAGACTGACTCTCCTCAGCTTCTCCAGAATTCAAACATTCTTCCAGTAATTATCTCCTGTATAAAGTCCGAAAATCCAGGTTTGCTGCACATCTCCCCTGTTTCGCTCCTCTTTTTGCATGTTTGTGGAATTGCCTTGTTGAGGCTGTTCATTCCCACCCGCCATAGCTTCAGACAGGTGGTGGACTATCATCTCACATCACCTCCTATCCCTATTCACAATCATTACTACTCCTGTTAACCCTATGTCGCCCTCTTAACTGCTGGTGACTGTGTTCCCTCCCCTCCTCCCTTTCCTTCCTTTTCGGTCATTCCCTGTTTGTTGAACACCAAATATGGCTCCACTGTCAGTTCTTTACCTTTTTACCCTCTGTCCTCTCATTCTCTCATGAGTCTTCACGTTGTATTTAAATAAATAAATAAAAACAAGAAGATGTCATGCGTAGCACAATACTTGCAAAATCCGCCCCCCACCCCCAAAAAGTTTCCATTCATACAGCAAATTGTCCATTTCATGAAGATTAAAATTTACGATCTTGATCAAAGCTCGGGTCAACAGGATGAAAAGTGACGATTTTTCAGATGAAAAATGATGATTTTAGAAGTTTGACCTTGAGTTGACCTTTGACCTCAAAAATAGTTGGTTTCCCAATTCAGTGAGGCAGTACACAAATGCTGTTCTATTTTCAAGTCAATTGGATGAAAATTGATGGGTTTTCAGATGAAAATTAATGATTTTGGAAGTTTGACCTCGAGTTGACCTTTGACCTTTCCTCAAAAAGTTGATTTTCCTATTTAGTGACAATTTGCAAATGCTGTTCAATTTCCAAGTCGATCAGATGAAAATTGACGGGTTTTTTTTCAGATGAAAATTTATGATTTTGGAAGTTTGACCTTCAGTTGACCTTTGACCTTTTGACCCCAAAAATAGTTGTTTCCCAATTCAGTGAGGCAATATGCAAATGTTGTTCAATTTTCAAGTAAATCGGTTGAAGAATTGACGGCTTTTCAGATGAAAATTGATTTTAAAAATTTGACCTTGAGTTGACCTTTGACCTTTTGACCTCAAAAATACGTTTTTTTTTTGTTTTTTTTGTATACTGAATCGAGGCTCGTGAAAGAGCTAACATTTATTTCACAAACAAATCAACCAGACAAACAAAATATATAATTTCCCAGTTTAGTGACTCAATATACAAATGCTATTCAATTTTCAAGTCAATCGGATTTAAAATGGCGATTTTAGAAATTTGACCTCCAGGTGACTTTTGACCTTTGACCTCAAAATCAATAGGCTTCTCAATTGGGACGACCTATACAGCTTGGTGAAGTTTTGTGACGATCGGTTCTGAATTGTGAGCTGTAGGCCGGTGACAAACAGACAGACAGACAGACAGACAGACAGACAGAACCACAAACGCAACCGACCAATATACTTGAAAAATCTTCGATTTTGCAAGTGATAAATGATTTTTTTTTTTTTCGAACCTTGCTGTTTGACGTGAGAAAAGAACGTCCCAACTCGCTTCCCTGCATATACGTCTGCAAGTACGCGGCCGGTGAGTTTGGGATCCGTTCCGTTAGCAATGACCACAGCCGTTCCACTCTGAAGTGCTAGTTGTGCCGCTTTCACCTGCACACGTATGGGTCACAGTAACCGATCGTTACATGAAAGCCTTATATACCATCGTTATGACCGAGCTACCATGAGTGGGTCACAGATTACCTTGGCTACACGGCAGCCTCACCTTGCTCTCCATGCCTCCCAAACCCACACTTGACTTCCCTCCAAATGCTACGGCATCCTGGTCTCCGGGGTAAAACGTATGAATGAGTTTGGCTTCGACTGATCCTGGAGGACTGTCATAAAGGCCTGTGGCATTGATAAAATCACGAGTTTCATCATAACGAACCTTTATTATAAACAATACCATCCAGCATTACTACACTAAGCAGGAAGAACATATTCAAGTCCAGCAATTGGCATAAGTCTGGCATGTACTAGATACCGTCCACATTGGAGAGCAGGAGGAGGAGGTCCGCTCGCATCTCAACTGCCAAGCGTGCAGCAAGCATGTCATTATCCTGTATGTTTATTTCCTGAGAGCACGGAAACAAAGGGGAACAGGTGAAATTTTGTTGAGGAAGTGATGCAGGTGTTGCCATTAGATGCAGGATAACTACAGAGGCATGGAGGAAGCTCACCCCGTGTTGTTCTCTTCTTGCATCGTCAGGCGGCGCAACTGCATCGTTGGCATTAACAATGGGCACGATGTTCATCCTGAGGAGTTCAGAGAGCGTTCCTGCCAGATTCCTCCTCTTCTGCTCGTCATTAAAGTCCATGTTTGTTACCAGAATCTGAAAATCAAATGGGTTTTCGGATCTCAAATTAAGTTTGAAGTGAGTTTAGAGTCAAAAAAAAACCAAATACTCAGGAATAATTCACAGAATGTCTGATTACCTCCATCACCGAAGATTATGTTTTCACTCCTGATTGGCTGTCTGTCTGTCGGTTTGTGAGCAGGATATCTCGGAAAGTTGCGGCCGGATTTGGATGAAATTTGGTGGGCAGGTTGGGTGTGTGACGAGGATCAATTGATTCGATTTTAATCAAGATCTGGATATGAGAATTTTTTTTTTTTTAAGCGATTCTTCCCCAATGGGAGACAGGGCCAAAACCAATATATAGCATAATATCTCAAAAAGTTGTGGACGGATCCGGACGAAACTTGGTGGATGAGTTGGGTAGGTGCCAGACAAGCCGATTTGGTTTTGGTCCAGGTGCGGATACAAATCCGGCGTATAGTCAGGTTCACTATGTTAACAAATATAATTTCGTTCCAAATTTTGGGAGATTAGCAAACCTGTACATTTTTGGAATCATCAGAGCATGGAGAATCCCAAAATCAATGTTGGCGTTTGCACAGACACCTGCATGGCCGCCATTTTCGATTTCAAAATGGCCGCCATAAAATACATATTTTGCGCGATCTCGGCTTCTAGTCAACCTAGAAACTTAATTAAATATGCTAATCCTATGTTTTCTGGGTCAAGGAATCCAATAAAGGCCTCAAAATAGTGCTCAGGGTTATAGAAAAGCAACAAACAAAGGTAATTGAAAACCATTGTCTTTATATTTGTGATATAATGTATTTATATTTCCCTTGGTGGTCTTTCCGTCTTCTACCGACTCCTCTCCGGCCTTGCCCCCCCAACTCTCTCTGGGCTCTGTCCCCCAACTATTCCTACAGGTCGCACAAGTTCTGCCTGAAACCCTCTTATGGTTAAACTGCCAAAATCAAGACTCTCTGCTCACCTTCACTCCTTCATTCCTCTTTTCTCCCACCTCTGGAACAAACTCCCTCACTCTCTTCAATCCCACTCCTCCCTCCAGGTCTTTAAAACAGCTGTTCACCACCATCTCTTATCTTCCCCCATCCAAAACCTTGATCTTTTCTACCCCCGCTAATTTCACCCCAAATCCACTTTTTTGAAATACCAACTTCTATCCTGGAAGTCCTTGGTGTCCTTGTGTTTTATACTTCCCCCGCCCCCCCCCCTTCCCACGCCTCCTCCCCCCCCCAAGCCCTCTCCCTCCCACAAATCTCCCGATGTCCCTGCTCTCAAATGTTGTGTTTGTGTGCTTCCCCTTCTCTCCCCATCTTGTCTACCGCTCCCTCTTTTTATATATTTTGTTTGTCTGTTTGATTTGTTTGTGAAATAAATGTTAGCTCTTTCACGAGCCTCGATTCTGTATACCAAAAAAATTTAAAAAACTATTACATAATACATGATATTGCAAGTCCTTTGAAGTTATAGGTATGGGTTTATAAAGCAAGAAAGCAGCCTTGTTAGTATCAGATTGAACTATAAGTCATATACACAGGATCTACTAGGTCTATACCGTTCAGGAATATGCTTTTACAGATCTTCATCACTGTCCTGAGTGTCATTTTCGCAAAGGTGTCTACGCAAACGCCAACATTAATTTTTGGATTCCTCATGCTCTGAGTATTCCAAAAATGTATAGTTTTGCTAATCTCCAAAAATTTTGAACGAAAAAACATAGTTAACCTGACTACTATCAGTGGGATCCAAAACTTAAACTGTTGAACCTGGCAGAGAGAGGTGTGTGCTGTAATAGTTTAAATTGTTCTTCCACCTTGCAAAGTGAAACCATGAGGATCAAATTGACGTTTGTTAAATTTTGTGTTATAATTATCTACAAACCAACTTTCTATTACAAACACAATGTCTGGAATGTTAATCATGCTTCAATTTAATTCAACCTTAATCATGTTTAAAGAGACCAGGATGAATTTCAATAATCCGTATCCACTTCCATCCTTCATCCATATATTTCATATCGCATGACTCCTGACTGAGATCTAGACCTCATCAGTGTCTGGACCGTCTGAGAAGCTCAATGATCGTGTGCAACACTTTAACATGGAGCGGTTGCCTGCCTGTGCGGAGCAGATGCTGTACTGGGAGAACATGGCCTCGTAAAGTGCCATTAAACCACTTTGACCAGCTGCAGCACAGGCACGACCTTCGAGTAGTGCAAGAGACTGTGTGAAGATTTGGGAGAGGGTGAGGGGGGCAGGGAGGTTCAGGATCCGGAGAGAGAAACAGAAGCAGCAATAAACAGGTAAATTAGTATAAATGCCAATAATTATATTACTTAAGCATTGCCAGCTAATGGTTATTCAATCATTGGATAAGTCTATAAATTCCAGTTGTGTAATTATCACCTGTAAAATTGACTAAAAGGTAAATATCAAAAAGGTGCACAATATAGAACAATAAAGTTGTGAGAATAAATATGAATGCTTTGAAGCAGTCACACTCAAGGTGGAAAAGAGGAACTATGAGGCAATAACATTTAGCATTTTTATAACCAGCATAACTACAAACCAATAAAAAGCTGTTTTTTCGTTTCACTACAACCATTACTATCTTCATTGCAGGCTAATTCAATATGTTTTTTTTGGCTTTTACATCCACACAGGAACAGTCAGGGTCCAACTTTCTGAGAGCATCTATCTCGGGGTTGAGCAAGGGCTTTTAGAAGAGATCCATGTCGGAGTAGCAGAAGTGAAGAAACAGCTACAAAAATTAATGGATGATAAATCTCCAGGGCCGGATAATGAACATCTTCAACAACCCAGATAATGTGTAACAGACAGAGCAGAGGAACTTGGTGTTAGCGGATATCTTCAACAACTCGTTGGAGTCAGGAGACGTACCGGCCGATTAGATAATAGCAAGTGTAAGGCTCCAGAGAATAGGGGGAACTATTGACCTGTTAGTTTGACTTCAGTTGTGGGGAAGGTGTTGGAGACGTTAATAAAGCAATGTGGACAGGAAACCATTTAAATACATTTGAAAGTAATTAAAAGTGGATTGACCAAACGGAGATCTTGTTTCACAAATTTAATGGAGTATAATATTGTTATGTCGGGGGTAAAGGAATATCTAGAGCCAGGTAGATCTGTATAGGTAGGTATCCGACTGTCGTGATAGGAATCTACATGTAATAAGTTTTATGTTTAGCCGGTTTGTCGGTATAAGCTGTATTGGTGTCCCCGCCACGGGGGGCGGGGCTTGCTAATTAGTGCATGGATTATGGATAAAGTTCCCTCGTTTGTCGTTTCTCCCTGTCGCCAAACCTGTGTCCCTTATGGCAAAGCATTCACATAGACACTTAGATAGATCCCTTAGTGCACACATTAAATAATTCCCTCCCCTTACAATGACTGACCGGAAAGACAAGCAGGCAGCGGCCGCGTACAACACCGGCGTGGGCGACCAAGCATCGAGCAAGGCTGGGAGCCATGCCCAGGAGGACTGCTGATTGGCCAGGGGGAGGGGCGAGCAACACCACACGGCGGGAAGCACATGGCCAATGGGAGGGCACCAGCACAGTCAGAACATTTGAGAGGTCGAGAGACGAGGCTCTGATTGGTAACACGCCAGAACTGACGAGTCTGACGTTCGCGGGACGAGCCAGAACTGACGAGGGCGAGTGACAAAACGTCTCGTTCGCGGGCATTCGCTCTCTTAGCTCTTAGCTCTTAGCTCTTCTCTTCGCGCTGGACCTTTTCGTGTTGGAGATCGCCCTTCGTGCTTTTTGCCTCTGCGTTGGACCGTCGTGCTTCGCTCTCTTTTGGCCTGGGTTTATTCGCGCTCCTCCCTGCGTTCTTGACTGGTGGTCGTTGGTTTGCCATCTTCGTGGTGCTTGGAGCGGTGCTCGGTCCTTCGCGGTGCTTTTGGTGCGGGAGCAAGGTTCGGTGCTGTGAGCGGGTGGGACCTCGTGGGCGGTCGACGAGGAGCCTGGAGTGGGGCGGGTCGCTCGGGGCCTGGCAGAGCGCGTGGGTGAAGCGGACGGAGGGTTTCTTCGCGCCGGAGCTTGGAGCCGCGTTGGACAGCGGACACGACGACAGACAAAGATAAGACACACCACATTTCCCAAGTACACGACGGACAATCATTTTATCAATTCATTTTCATTTGTCTTGTATTCTGAAGTGAATTGTGGGGACTTCCCAACCTAGGATTTATTTATCATCGCGTTTTCCTGTCCCGATCTTTATTTCAAATTAACCCTTGTATTATTTTCCATTTCCTTCTAAACCCGGATTCCCGTTTGAGTTCATTCCCTCCACAGGTACGCGCTTTTGCCGCTTCTTCCTCTTCATTCTTCCTCCCATGCTTCTATAGCAAAATCCGTATTTGGTCGTCGCCTCAAGTTAAAGCCGTTTGGTCATCCGCGAGCCCTGGAATTAACCTGAAGGGTTCGCGCGACAATATGATGGAGTCTTTGACTGGGTGGATGAGGGAAGTGTTGTGGATGTAATATTTAAAGACATTCCGAAGGCTTTTGATGAGCTAACACATAGGAGGTGTTACCCAAGTTGGGGGCATGTGCAGTGGCTGGTCAGGTAACTAAATCGATTGGAAGGTGGTTTATTGAGAGGAGGAAAAGAGTGGCTGTGATTGTGAGGATCCCTGATTGGGAGGAGCTCCACGCATGGCTTGTGGACTTCCTCTCTGGTCGTAGTCAACGTGTGGCCCTGAATGGATTTCTCTTATCTCCCCCTTCCTGTTCAGGCTGGAGGTCCCCAAGGCAGTGTTCTGGGCCCTGTGCTTCTTCTGGCCTTCATCAATGATCTCCCTGACTCTCTCGGAAATCTTTTCTATCTCTTTGCTGATGACTCTACTCTATGCCGCTCCATTCCTCATCCCTCAGATCGGCAGTCTGCAGCCTCCTCACTCTCTGCAGACCTGCACAATATCACAAACTGGTCAAACAAGTGGAACACGTCTTTCAATCCTGACAAATCTCACACTCTTACTATGTCTCTCCGAAAAGACCGACTTGAAAACCCTCCCATCTACTTTCTCAACAATCCTCTCTAATAAGTTTTGTCGCTCAAGCTTTTGGGTATCACTATCTGCCAGGATCTTTCTTGGGAAAACCACATTTCAAATCTGGCCTCCAAAGCCAGTCGCCGACTGGGCATCCTCCGTCGTGCGAAGTCCTTCCTTGGCACACCTGAGCTCCTCACCACATACAAGGCTTTCATCCGCAGCTCAATGGAATACTGTTCTCCCCTCTGGGCCGGTGCTCCTGCCTCACACCTAGCTCGGCTTCACGCTGTTGAAACCAAAGCTTTCAGAATCATTGGAATCTCCTGCGATGAAGCTAACTCCGAGGGCCTTTCACTCGCTCACCGCAGGCAGGTTTGTGGTCTTTCTGTCTTCTACCGCCTCCTCTCCGGCCTTGCTCCCCGTGCTCTCTCTGTGCTCTGTCCCCCAAATATTCCTCCAGGTCGCACAAGATCTGCCAGCAACCCTCTCATGGTTAAACTGCCAAAATCAAGACTCTCTCCTCACCTTCACTCTTTCATTCCCTTTTTCTCCCGCCTCTGGAACAAACTCCCCCACTCCGTTCAATCCCACTCCTCCCTCCAGGTCTTTAAAACAGCTGTTCACCACCATCTCTTATCTTCCCCCATCCAAAACCTTGATCTCTAATACCCCCGCTAATTCACCCCAGATACACTTTTTTGAATTTCCAACTTCTTTCCTGGAAGTCCTTGCAGTGTCCATATATTTTATACCTCTCCGACCTCCCCCAAAGCCCTCTCCCTCCCACAGATCTCTGGATGTCCCTGCTCTCAAATGTTGTGTTTGTGTCCTTCCCCCTCTCTCCCCATCTTGTCTACCGCTCCCCTTATTTTATGATTTATGTGTCGGTTTGACTTTTTGTGTGATTAATGTCAGCTCTTTCACGAGCCTCGATCTTGTATACAAAAAAACAAAAAAAAAAAAAATCTAAAGGTGAATAAAGTAGGTAGCTATCGATAAAGCTAACGAGGTTTTAGGTTACATACATATATATAGGGGGTGGGGGATAAATTATTATCGATATCTTCCAATCGATAAATTAAAATTATAAATCAAAGGAGGTAGTGTAGTACTGTATAGGTATTTAGTGAGGCCTCATCTGGAGTATTGTGTGTAGTTTTGGTCACCACATCTGAGGAAGGAAATAGATGACGTAAAGAGGGTTCAGTGTCGGGCTACTCGATTGATTCTGGGCCTAGCTAGACTAAGCTATGAAGGGTGTTTGAAGGAGACAGGACTTTATATATTAAAAAGGAGGTGATTATGAGATGTTTAAGATCATGAAGGGTAAGGACAAAAAAATGTGGAAGAGTTCTTCAGCAAAAAAGAGAATGACAAGTCAGGAGACGACGATGGTTCATGAGCGAGCGGTATTCAATGACAAAGGACGGACTATAACCGAAACAGGCCAGGCCCGGAAATGTCAAAACGAAGGTTACTGACCTTGAAACGAGATAGAAAATAATGTATCATCAGTTATGAGGTTAGTTAGCTACACAATACCGAAAATTCGGTGAAAAATGAAATGAAAAAAAAAAATGAAAAAAAAAAGATGAAAAATCGAGCTCCGTGGGGCTAGACACATGACATTGGCCTCGAAACCAAATCTATATATATAAAACACAGTTTGTGTGTGTGTGTGTGTGTGCGTGTGTGTGTGTGTGTGTGTGTAATGTTACCGATAGACTCCGAAACGGAGAGGCTCACGTGCTTGATATTTGGTATAGACATGGCCATTGAGCCTGGGACGAACATGGCCGACCTCAAAATATTTGACGATCCATATTTTTTATTCATATTTACCTCAGCGCATTTCAGCGAAGTACCCGCTAATCTCAGCCGGTGTCAGAACAGCTCGCTGATTCGCTCAGAGCGATCACGTGATGTTCCATCCCCGCCGCTAGACTGATTCGCTCAGAGCGATCACGTGATGTGACCATTGCCATTCACTCCACATAGGTGGAGATGCAGTTACCGGGCGCCATCTTGGTTGGCATTCGATGCTGGGCGATGGTGATTTCCGTCACACGTTTGCACGTAATTCAGAGCGAAAAGCGATCGTGTTTTGTGTCGATTTTGTGCGATATGAATTAAATGTCTTTGATAGGGACCGGTAATTCCGCCAGGGGCACTGCGCGCACTACTTACGTCACGCTGTGCATGACACTCTGTGACCGCCGTTGCGGTGCAATGCTTTGCGGGCAAATCGTTTTTATGCCATGGTATGCCATATTTTGGACTTAACCACTCTTCATGACCGATCATGTGACATCTACACACTCATGGCTACCACCGAGACGGATCCTGGTTTCACGTGAGTAATATTTACCATATTTGCTCGATTTTTGAAACCGATGCATGCAAATATCGTGTCTATACCACACCTAAGATATTTTTTAGAAAGAATAAGCACATCTCCCCTTTGAAAGTGCCCCCTGAAGTGTGTCCAGGTGGAATTTCTAAGTCGTAGGTCTTAGCAACTCTCAGCAATCTTTTACCGCATGGATTTATCTCGAGTATTTACTAAACTGTGCTAAGTTGAAGTTGCGTACATATTTCAGCAGTTTTCAATGTAAATCGGTGTAATGTAACCTCCCCCCTCCCCCCCCTCCCCCTACCCCTCCCCCCTACCCCTCCCCCTCCACTCCTACCCCTCCCCTCCTACCCCTCCCCCTCCACCCCTCCCCTCCCCCTTCCCCCCTCCCTCCTCCCCTCCCCGCCCCCTCCCTCCTCCCCCCCTCCCTTACCCCTCCCCCCTCCCCCCTTCCCCTCCCCTCCCCCATCCACCTCCCCCTACCCCCTCCCCCTCCCACCCCTTCCCATCCCTCACCCTCCCCATCCCCCCCTGTTCTCCCCTCTCCCCCTCCCCCTCTTCTCCCCTCTCCCCCTCCCCCCTCCCCCTCTTCTCCCCTCCCCCCATATTCTCCCCTCCCCCCCCCGTTCCCCTCCCCTCCCCCCTCCCCTCCCCCACCCGGCAATGCCGGGTACTTCTGCTCGTACCAAATATCGAAACCCCTGTCAGATTCCACCAAACCCCTCGGAGAAGATGTCGCTTGAACTTGATTACCCCCTAAAAAGACATCTTTTTCGGGAGTGGCTCCGCCCACAATGGGCGCAATACGCCCACTCTAGGCAGGACGCAACTAGATCATGATATCAACCTCCCACCCAAGTTTCATCAAGATCGGATGATATCATCGGGTAGTTATGCTGCGGATAGACAGACACACAGACACACACACAGACAGACGCACACACATGACGAATATAGTGGTCACTTGATAACTAGTGACCCAACAGGACCAAGCCTGATAGTGAAGAGGAGGAGAGTTAGGACAGAATTAAGGCAGGGGTCTTTCCGTCAAGGAGTAGTAAATGCATGGAATAGTCTCCCTCAAAAGGTAGTGGCAGCAGAAACAGTAGATCAGTTTAAATTGGAATTTATAGGTTGTGTGATGCATTGGAGATAGAGGGGTACAGAGATATTAGCAGGACTTGTAGGGAGCTTGGGTGTGAAAGGCTGCAGTGCAGATGGCATCTGGTGTTGGTGTAGCACAGACATGATGGTCCAAATGGCCCCTTCCTGCACCAAAGTTCCTTGAAGTTATTATAACACAAGCTAAGCATGTGTACTCCAGCCCAAAGACCAAACGACACCGTGTAACAAAGCTTGTCAAACTAATGCACATGTTTCTTGGCCCAAAGCTAAATCTAATGCTCATAAAAAAACAAATATATACATCCCAGCCCACAATTCGACCAGAACGAAAGGTCATCGAGCATAGTGCAAACATTCTGTTTGCGGACCATTTGGCTGTCTCTTGAGAAGTGTGCTTCAATCCTGGAAAATCACACAGTCTCAGCCTATTGCTCTATTTCCATTGTTATCCACCAGAAGATGTTCAGTCTCTTGAACCATCAGTCATGAACTTTCCTGGGCTGACTCCATAGCAAAGCTAGCCATAGACTGGGCATCCTCCGTCCCTCTGTCGAACCGAGTCTTCCCTTGGAAACTCAGAGCTGCTCAGTCTGCAAGGCCTCCGTTCATAGCTCGATCGAGCACTGCTTTTCTCTATGGGTTCACGCTCCAGCATCACATCTGTCTCTCGTGGATTCCAAAGCTCTCTAAATAAATTGCAATCTCCCATGATGAGGCCAAAACACAAGGATTGTTTCTTTCACATCTCAGGCAGGTCGGTGGTCTCTCTGTTTTCTACTGTCTATTCTCCAATATGGCTCCCTCTGTTCTCAGTTCTCTGTCCCTCTCCGGAAATTCCAGGATGCACAAATTCTTGCAGTAATCCCCTCCTGCTCAATCTTCCAAAATCTAGGATGCCCTCGACTCTTTTATTCCTCACTTCTCCCATCTAGGCCTACCTTCCAGAGGCTATTCTGTCTCACTCATTCCTCAAGGACTTCAAACGAGCAGTGCAGCACCATCTCTCATCATCTCAAATTCTGAGCCATTATCTTTTTTTTTAACCCCTTCACCTTTGCTTAACTCAATTATTTTCCTCATTTCTGTTTCCTCCCCTCCTCCATCTCCTCTTTTCCCATTCATTCATTCATTCCCTTGATGTTTTTCTCACTGTTAGTTGTACCTTGCTCTTACATGAAAAAGAGCCAAAGATCATGGTCATACCAAAACAAATATATCCTTGCCCTCAGAGCCGCAATGCATTGTTATTCCATAAACGTTGGTTACCACTGACCTAATGCGACTGCCGTTTTTGAATAACAAGCGTTAAAAAAACAAGCATACAATGTGATAGCGCTAAGAATGTGCTCCTCCGCCCTACTAACAAAGTACACAGTCCAACAAAACTTGTCAAACTAGTATACGGCCTATATGCACACTTTGGCCCGAAGGCCAAAGCACATGGTCAAACACATGCACCTTGGCCCACAGTGTCGCATGGTCATTGCATCAACATTGGGGACCACTGACCATCCATCTTATGACAGCACCTTTTCATAAAAAAAACAAAAAAAACAGGTTAACAATCAAAATGGTAACAAAGATGGAGCAAGAGAACAAACCGAATTGTTGTCCTTCCGAGATGACGATGTATATTACAATGGTCAAAACACTTTTGCAGTTTATCAAAGCTGTGAGGGCTTCACATTAACTTCTCTATCTCTCATCAACAGCAGCTCTGACACAACACCTCTATTTGATGGACAGGAACATCTACGCATGCCACCAGTGTACCTGGGCAACATGAATCAACTGTCAATTGGCAAAGGTAAAGCTACAGTATAGTGTCTCTGAGCCGTCCTGTCCTTGATTATCATGGATTCTCATTCGATTACAACTACCATCAGTCATACTTTATCCTGGCTACACAATGTCACCGATTCATTCGTGCTTTGGAGATGTTAAGCTGACTGTCTCATCTGCATGGACTCACTTATAAAAGTTGAAAAAGTCGAGTATACTCTCGTTGAGTGAGACTGACTTACAAGTAACTTGGACATAGAAGGAGGCCATTTGGCCGATAATACCTGTTCCTCATTCACACCACAATGATTCAATCTATCATTCTATTAGCCATCTATGATATGAACCAAATCTTAAGTATTTACCCAATTTCAGTGGGAAGTGCAGAGAAGGAGTGTGGAGGAGACCAGTGGGGCAGGCAAAGGGACATCGCTGGGGGAGTTTGTTTTTTAAAATAATAAAAATAATAATTTTCAGAAGAAAAAGGGTGAGGAAGTAAAAATAAACACGAACGGCACATTCAATTTTTGGCGAGACCCTCTCACAGACGTCATCAATACACATGTATACAATCACTACTCCAAACTCAAGCTAACTAATAGTCCTGCCAATTTCCATGTAGGCCTCTATTCCCGATGCTTCTAGGTAAGTATCTAATTTCATCTTGAACTTAAATCTATCCAAGCATAGTATTCCATCTTAAACCTATCCACTGTTTATACTGCTACCTCTCCAGGAAGACCATGCCATGCATTAACTCATCCCGGAGTAAAAGACTCCTCACTTACTACCAACCTTGGTGGGAACCACATTTCCAAGCTGGCCTCCAAAGCCAGTCGCCGACTGGGCATCCTCCATCGTGCGAAGTCCTTTCTTGGCATACCTGAGCTCCTCACCACATACAAGGCTTTCATCCGCAGCTCAATGGAATACTGCTCTCCCCTCTGGGCTGGTGCTCCTGCCTCACACCTAGCTCGTCTTCACGCTGTTGAAACCAAAGCGTTCAGAATCATTGGAATCTCCTGCGATGAAGCTATCTCCGAGGGCCTTTCACTCACTCACCGCAGGCAGGTTGGTGGTCTTTCCGTCTTCTACCGACTCCTCTCCGGCCTTGCCCCCCCCAGCTCTCTCTGGGCTCTGTCCCCCAAATATTCCTACAGGTCACACAAGATCTGCTTGCAACTCTCTTATGGTTAAACTGCCAAAATCAAGACTCTCTGCTCACCTTCACTCCTTCATTCCTCTTTTCTCCCGCCTCTGGAACAAACTCCCTCACTCTCTTCAATCCCACTCCTCCCTCCAGGTCTTTAAAACAGCTGTTCACCACCATCTCTTATCTTCCAGCATCCAAAACCTTGATCTTTTCTACCCCCGCTAATTTCACCCAAAATCCACTTTTTTGAAATACCAACTTCTTTCCTGGAATTCCTTGGTGTCCTTGTGTTTTATACTTCTCCCACCCTCCCTCCCCCCCCCCCTTCCCCCAATCCCTCTCCCTCCCACACATTCCCGATGTCCCTGCTCTCAAATGTTGTGTTTATGTGCTTCCCCTTCTCTCCCCATCTTGTCTACCGCTCCCCTTTTTATATACTTTGTTTGTTTGTTTGATATGTTTGTGTGATAAATGTTAGCTCTTTCACGAGCCTCGATTCTGTATTTAAAAAAAACAACAAAAAAAAACTAAATCTCCTGTTTATCATTAATCTGAAGCTGTTGCACCTGGACCTGGACCAGTCACTGTCCATTCTGCTAAAAAGGCAAAATATATTCTCATCTGGTATTTAATGGGACTGAAAGGAAATCAAATAGTGATTTAGGACTTTGCATTAACATTGTCAAGTTTAAAGGTCTGCTAACATGGATGGACATGGACTGGCCTCCCTGAAGCAGAATGGACCAGCCCACAGCGACGGCATCCAGCCACCAGATGAAGGCACCCAGCCTATACCGCCGCTTATGGCACACCTAAGAACAGAGCAACTTCACTCGAACCTGTCCCTGGTTACAAAAAATGTTCTAACCTATACGAACACACGGACCATGCTGAAGGAGCTGCGCTCCAACGCGAGTCGAAAGAATTGACGCGACCAAAGACAGAATTCGTCCGAGTTGCTTTATTGAAACAAAACAGCTCAGGTATTCTGACAAAAGCCCGTTTATCGGGCAGCAATATATATACACATTTATGTCGGGAAGTTTGCCCGGCAAAAGCTATACCGGGCATGCCCGGGTGTCAAGGGCGAGCCTTGGAAAGGCGAGTCTGGACCTGCCCGGGCGTGTTTGGCTGCGGCCTGGCAAGTCGAGGCTGGGCGTGCCCGGGCGCTCTGGACGAGCACTGGAAAGGTGAGAGCGGGCATGCCCAGACGCTCTGGGCGAGCCCTGGAAAGGCGATAGCGGGCATGCCCGGACGCTCTGGGCGAGCCCTGGAAAGGCGATAGCGGGCATGCCTGGACGCTCTGGGCGAGCCCTGGAAAGGCGATAGCGGGCATGCCCGGACGCTCTGGGCGAGCCCTGGAAAGGCGATAGCGGGCATGCCCGGACGCTCTGGGCGAGCCCTGGAAAGGCGAGAGCGGGCATGCCCGGACGCTCTGGGCGAGCCCTGGAAAGGCGAGAGCGGGCATGCCCGGGAAAGACGAGACCGGGCGTGCCCGGGAGGTTCGGGCGTGCCCGGGAACAGTGAGTCCGGGCATGCCCGGGAGAGGCGCGTCTGGCCGTGTTCTGGCCGGTGCAAGGCGATTGTGTGCATCCAGCGGTAACTGCTACAATGCTAACTTAACAAACGAGCTAAAACATACCCCCTCCAATGTAACAATATTCTTCCTGGTTAATAAGAGTTTGAGTAGCTTGCTTAAGGCTTAATCAACAATTCACTTCCAATGGAAGATTGAATCAGAT
Source organism: Myxine glutinosa (assembly GCF_964187855.1). Taxonomy (NCBI): domain Eukaryota; kingdom Metazoa; phylum Chordata; class Myxini; order Myxiniformes; family Myxinidae; genus Myxine; species Myxine glutinosa. Next base: position 141,447,896 of record NC_136266.1, on the reverse strand, counting down.
TGTTGTTGTTGTTGTTGATAAATTCCTTCTCAATTACTCTAGTAATAATGCAAACGAGAGGGTGAGAATTGAAATAAGTGCACAGTGATAGAAAGTGAAATGGTTATCGTGACATTAAGAGTATAGAGTGAAGTGATTAATGAGTAACCTACTGAATCCAGAGATGTGGAGTGCAGTGCTTGCCGCACACTCTGAGAAAGGAGCACTTCATGACGGAGCCTCTGCCGTCCAAAAGCCACTGCACCACTGGTCACCAAGAGCATCTCACGACCCTGGCTCTGCAGCTCTGCTATCTGCACAATGATACAAATTGAACAGCCAGAGAATGGACTTGAGGGGATTGGTTAAGTCAGAAATACCTGGAGGGAAGTAGTTAATATACACAGATGTTGAGCTATGAGGGATTTGGAAGACTGCTTTAAGTAGTTGGTGTTATGCATTGGAAATGAAGTGGTTTACCTGCTCCACGATGGAGGCAAGCCGTCCCAGAGCCAGGCCACACCCATCTATTCGAGTGACTACAGCAGAGCCAAGCTTCACTACGATACGCCGGGCATTACGCAGGTCTGCGCGAGTCAAAAGTCTTGGAACGTCACGTTCTACCTCCCAAGATGATTGCAATCGTGACCGTAATGCTGATCTTGAGTTGAACCGTCCAATGGAGAACACGAAGCACTGAATTTGTCCTCCTGTGTAAAGAAATGTGAGGGTATATTAGTGATGCAAAAGGCCAAGATTAAGGATTGCAGAGGAAAATGGGAGGAAAGTGTTTTTGTGTGTTTGTGTGTGTGTGTGTTTGTGTGTGTTTGTGTTGTGTGTTTTCACAATTGTGTTTTTGTCGAAACTGGTCTTGTATGTACCTATTGGGGTGTCTTTAATAGTATTCTTGGCGTTGGTTTTTCATACCTGTGTACAGAATCGTCGGTCTTTCTTATCGCGTATTCTGAGGCCTAAGTGTAGTACTAGGCTACTGTGTCCAACCTTGGCTTGAGGCTTTGTTTTTGTCTCAGCGGTTCTCCGATCGCGCTGCAATTATTTTCTGGTCGCTGTTTTTCATGGTCTTTTCATCCCATACTTCCTTGTTTTAAAATCTCAAAAAAAAAACAAAAAAAAAAAAAACATTTCCTTCCGTTCTTATTCGTTTATTCGTTCTTATTTGTTCGTTCGTTCTTCGACCACGTTGTTTGTGATCACGTTGTTAAAAAATGTCTCATCTGAACCCTGAAGACCTGTATTCTGTCATATTCTATAACACCTTTTTCTTCTTCTTCTATAAAAGGATGCGTTCGACTTGCTCACCAAATCCATTCATTCCAAAAAAAAATTCCATCTCTTATAGTGCATCTTTCATTCATTCCTTAAACTCTCCAGCACTCCATCCTCCCTCCAGCGTCCTCAAACGTATTTTTGACTCGAATGTCTCAAGAAACTCATTTTGCAATAAATGTTCGTTTCCCATTAATCGTACATTTTTCAAAATCCCATCACCCCAAAATCCCATTTCCCATCACCCCTCCCTTCTAAATCTACCCCCTTGCCCATCCCCTCCAAATCATCCCCATCACCCATCTCTTTCAAATCTTCCCCCTTGCCCCTCCCCTCCAAATCTTCCCAATCACCCATTCCTTTCAAATCTCCCCCCACACCCCTCCCCTCCGAGACTCTCCCTCGCTCCTCCCCTCCTAGACTCCCCTCTCACCCCTCCCCCTCAAAACGTCCTCCCCGCTTCTTCCCCCTTCCAATTTTCACCTTCATCTCCCTCAACCTTCTGCCTCGCTCTTCCCCCTCGTCAAATCACCCCTCACTGCGCCTCTCCCAATCACCATCAAACCTTTTGTCTGCCCCATTCTTCCCTTTCTCCAAGCTATTCTGTAATCTCCGACACACCTTCAACAGCTCTCCCTACTGTTACGTGGTCCTCCCGGTAACTACCTGGTCTTGGTGACCCCCGGACCGTGGGAGGACCCCGCCAGAAAGATATATGATCTATACGCTTTCGTAATGCAATCAATATGAAAGACACAAACAATTCAGGTCAATAAGCAACCCCACACCAAGGATCCGGATTAATTAATAATATATTCTCAATCCATCAACAACAATCAACAATCAATCACAATATTACTAAGATGGCCATCTCATATATGTCCCCCCTTTCTCCACTCACGACCCCTCAATCAATGGTCACTGTCCCTCACAATGTCTATGGGCCCCTCCAGACCAAGGTGAAGGTCGACTTCTCCGCACACGGGCGGTTGAACGAACCCCTGGCTGACGTGCTCCAAACGTGCACATCGCGTACCTGGAACAGCTGCTGCAGCGCACACCTCCTTGCAAAGCAAAGCGGGCAAAGCAAAGCGCGGCTCGCAAAGCGCGCGAGGCCCAAGGTGCGACCCGTACGCGTCCTTGTAGATGTTGAGGCGAACGGTGCCGGATGCTTGGTTCCGTGCACGAACCCACGGCAACTTGACGCGTAACCGGTAATTACCCCGCGCAGGTAACTCCTCTCGCCAGATGGGCTTTCAAACGCAGCGTTCCCCACGCTGCTCAATATCGACACCGCTCGCGTCGGAGCTGGGCGAGGAGCAGAAGATGGCCGCTTTTTCTCCGACCTCGTGTCTTTTTTTTCTTCCGGGTCACCATCCCGTTTCTGGTCTCCTGTTATCCGGAGCCTCTCAATCATTTAACCACAACAACCTTTAATAGAATAAACATTAATAAGCAATGACATGAATAGTAATTCACCTAAACCCGGAATCCGTAACACTCCCCCCCTTCAAGAAAGAAAGTTTGAACCCCGCGAAAACTTTCTGGGCCGGCCAACTTTGATAAACAAACCCGATACCCCAAATCATCAGTTCCCCCCGGGCACAATTATCGCATCTCAAAAATAAAGCAACAAACTTTCACCAAAACCCCCCAGAGATTCCAAGGTAATTCCCTCTAGACCAAGCGTCAACAACTTCTAGTTGCTCTTGGATGGAGGCCCAGCTGAGTACTCACTACATGGACGCCTTAAGGAATGTGGGGTTCACGGTGAGTCCGGGGAGGAAAGTTCATTACATGGACGCCTTTAAGAACGTGGAGTTCACTGTTAGTCCGTGCAGGAACGTTCCCTAACCGGATGCCTTTTAAGAACGTGGCGTTCACGGTTAGCCCGTGTAGGAGCCTAGGCTCGGCGGCTCCGCCGTATATCGAGTGCTTCAACTTCTCCAGACTCCTAACAGTTACGGTGGGACCCCTTGTCCCAGCAGTCACCTGACTGGCGGTCTCCTTCTCGGCCAGTCCTCTGCCAATCATTCTTTCGGGAGATGCCGTAACTCTGGGAGCCTCCATAGTAATATCGGCTGCTGCCAACACCAAAACTACCGCCAAGTGGTCCTCTTCTGTAGACCTCTCGACGCCTATGAAATGCCTTCCCTACTGTTATGGTCCGACCCTCCAAATCCTTACCATTCCAATTCTTCTCTGCCTCCCTGGCGTCTTTTGTGCTTGCAAACGTGACAAAGCCGAACCCTCTTGACCGTTGCATTTCTCTGTCTTTTACCACCCGCACTTCCACCAGCGGCCCATATCTGTTGAAGACAGAGGTCAGAACTTCTTCCTCTGTGTTGAAGTTCAGTCCCCCTACAAATAACTTGGCAGTTTTGTCGCCATCCCGAGCTGGGGTGGTGTTATTTCCCCTGCGGTGCTCTTTACCCACCCTCGGGTTACCATAAATTTGCCCCCCGGCCAAATCATTTCCGATAATCACAGATACTCCCTCTACAGGAAGCGTGGCTTGTAAACCGACGGTGACCGGTCCTGACACCAAATCGGATTCCAAATGGATAACATGAAGTGGGGCACTAACACAGCCACCGATCCCTTGTAACCGAACCCTATCACCAGTTGCGGTACTCTTTGACAATGGCAAAATGCCTTCAAGCATGAAGGATTGATGGGCTCCTGTGTCCCTCAATACCCTAACAGGTCTTGGGTTAGTCAAGTCTCCCTCGAGTGAGACCAACCCCTCATAAATAAATGGTTGGTAACTCTTCTGTGGGCCATTTCTTACGCTTGCCATCGCATTCGGAGTTGTAATAGTCGGACTCCGCTCTGGGGTGTCCCTTTTCATGAGGTAACAACTGGACATCAAGTGTCCAGGTTTTTTGCAAAAGGCGCAAGTAGGCCCGGAGGAAAAACTCGTGGTCTGCCTCGGGCCCCCCGGAAAATAAGTTTGTCTTGGGCCCGTCGCCCTCTGATTTCGAACAGTTCGGGTATCAGCGTTGTCCCCATAATCATCTTGAGGCCGCCGCCATGTATTGTCGTTCTCCGCACCTGCTGTTCCACAACTCCCCTGCGGAAATCTAGGCGAGGAGTTAGGTTCGTGGACCCCTATCCGGTGTGTTAAGGCATAATCATCTGCCATGGTGGCTGCGTCCCACAACTTCGGTACTTTCTTTTCCTGCAGGTACACTTTGATGTCCTCGTGGACACACTGTTGAAATTCCTCCACCAGGATCAAGTCACGCAATGCTTCGAAGTCGTTCCCGACTCCTTTTGACTCACACCACCGATCAAACATGTTTTCTTTCACTCTGGCAAACTCCACATGGGTCTCACTCTCCCTCTTCCTGGCATTCCTGAATTTTTGCCGGTAAGCTTCAGGAACCAACTCATAGGCTTTGAGGATGTGCTTCTTCAATACCTCATAATCTGCACATTGGTCCATTGGTAGCGCCGAATAAATCTCTTGAGCTTTACCCACCAGCACACTTTGCACTAGTATGGTCCAGGCCTCCTCCGGCCAGTTTAACTGTCGAGCCACTTTCTCAAAGTGTGGAAAAAATTGAGTGACTTCCTTTTCACTGAAGGGTGGAACCAGCCTCACATGTCTGCCCACATTCCAGGTGTTCTGGCTAGGTGTCGGCCCAGTCAGCAAGGGTGGTACCTCTCCCCGTTCTCTTTTTAACTCCAGCTCCTTGAATTTAATTTCTTGCTGAAGCTCCATGTCACGTTCCTTTAATTCCCTTTCGGCTTTTCTCTCCTCTGCTTCGAGTTCCCTTGCAGCTCTCCTCTCCTCTGCTTTTCTCCCTTCTAACCTTTCCTGGAGTTCTCGTTCCACTCTCCTTTCCTCTGCTTGTTTCTCTTCTCTCCTCTCTTCTGCTTTCCTTTCCTCTTCTGATCCGTTCCTGGCTCCGTAATTGCAACTCCAGTTTCCGGAGCTCAACGTCTTCTGGTTCTTCGGGTAGCCACTCCCAGGCTAACTCGTCCCATGTTCCTAATCCCACCATAGATTGTATCACCGTGGTCTGCAACTCTGCCTTCCTCAAATTAGTTCGGACCTCCAAGTTAAAATGTTTGGCCAATTTCAAGAGGTCCGACTTTAGTAACGCTCGGAACTGTGCCTCACTCAGGGTTACGGCAAATTTCTGTGCCACAAACGCCATGGTGCCTATCGTTAACACCTGTTAACCTTCTTTACCACAACTTTACCACAATTTCCCCAAAATTTACCAATTAATAAATTTTAATTAATAAAAATATTATTTTATTATTTTATACAATTTTATATCCCGGCTTTCAATTGGACGAGCCCCCAATTCTGTCACGTGGTCCTCCCGGTAACTACCTGGTCTTGGTGACCCCGGGACCGTGGGAGGACCCCGCCAGAAAGATATATGATCTATATGCTTTCGTAATGCAATCAATATGAAAGACACAAACAATTCAGGTCAATAAGCAACCCCACACCAAGGATCCGGATTAATTAATATAATATATTCTCAATCCATCAACAACAATCAACAATCAATCACAATATTACTAAGATGGCCATCTCATATATGTCTCCCCTTTCCCCACTCACGACCCCTCAATGGTCACTGTCCCTCACAATGTTTCTGGGCCCCTCCAGACCAAGGTGAAGGTCGACTTCTCCGCACACGGGCGGTTGAACGAACCCCTGGCTGACGTGCTCCAAACGTGCACATCGCGTACCGGGAACAGCTGCTGCAGCGCACACCTCCTTGCAAAGCAAAGCGGGCAAAGCAAAGCGCGGCTCGCAAAGCGCGCAAGGCCCAAGGTGCGACCCGTATGCGTCCTTGTAGATGTTGAGGCGAACGGTGCCGGATGCTTGGTTCCGTGCACGAACCCACGGCAACTTGACGCGTAACCGGTAATTACCCCGTGCAGGTAACTCCTCTCGCCAGACGGGCTTTCAAACGCAGCGTTCCCCACGCTGCTCAATATCGACACCGCTCACGTCGGAGCTGGGCGAGGAGCAGAAGATGGCCGCTTTTTCTCCGACCTAGGTGTCTTTTTTTTCTTCCGGGTCACCATCCCGTTTCCGGTCTCCTGTTATCCGGAGCCTCTCTAACCATTTAACCACAACAACCTTTAATAGAATAAACATTAATAAGCAATGACATGAATAGTAATTCACCTAAACCCGGAATCCGTAACACTACCTCTTCCTCCTCTTCCACATCTTACCCTACCGCTCCCTCCCCCCTGTTCTGTATCCGATGCTCCCCCTTCCTCTTCCTTAACAGTATGGACCTCAAACATCTGGGGCCTTCGCTCAAACTTGTCTGATCTCTCCATACAGGTTGCTTCTGACAAACCAGACGTGATCTGCTTAACAGAAACTTTCCTCCTTCATGATGTCTCTGATTCTTTGGTATCTCTCCCAGGTTACTCCCTCCTCCGGTATGATAGACCTGAGCCTCGTCCTGGAGGTGGGGTTGCTATCTTTATAAAAAAAACTCTCTTCCTCACTCGCCCTGCACTGCCCTCTCTCCACCTCACCCCCAGGAATACCTTTGGCTACGGCTTCCCCATCGCTCCCACCTTTTGTTCATATGTGTGTTGTACCATCCACCAAACAGTGATGACTCCATCTACATCTCGCTGTCTGAGAATATGGACCAACTTCTATCTACCCATCCCAACTCTCTCTTCCTCATATGTGGTGATTTCAACTGTCACCATGCCAGTTGGCTGGGTGTGGGTACCTCTCTCACCAGCCATGGCTCTTCAGCAAAGGACTTCTGTGAATCACTGGGACTGACACAATCTGTCAATTTCCCGACCTGGATTTCAGTCAACGGAGCATCTTCTCTTCTGGACTTGGTTATGACTAACTTCCCTGAAAATGTCTGCTGCTCTTCTTCTGCTCCAATCGGCTCTTCTGATCATGTGCTTGTTAAAGTGGAGATCTCTCTGACCATTCTCAGAGAGCCTCCTCAGCGTCGACGAGTCTGGCATTTCACTCAGGCCAACTGGCATGGTCTTCAAGCAGCCATCAATCATCTGGACTGGTCTCTCATCTCTACTGCCTCTGACATAAATTCTTCCTGGGAATTCTTCCAAAGCAAACTGCTCTCTCTCATGCACATATTTATCCCATCTCGTCTTCTGTTGTCATACCCTTCCTCCCGTCCATGGTACACGGAATCTTGTGGTGAGGCTATTGCCCAGAAACAACTTGCTTTCGTCTCCTGGAAAGCAAATCCAACGGAAGGAAATCTCATTTCCTTTCACAAAGCCCGAAACAAGTGTGTGTCCACCCTCAGGACAGCCAGGAAACAATATCTCTCCGTTCTCAGGACCGAACTCTCTTATCTGTCTCCCTCTTCCAAATCCTGGTGGCGTCTGGTCAAATCTGTTTCTGGTGTTTGTTCCCCCTCCATCCCCTCCCTTACCTCAAATGGCTACACAGTTGACACCGCACGTGACAAAGCCGAATGCCTCAACTCTGTGTTTGCCTCTAAATCTTGTGTCCCAAACCCATCCCTCTCTGTACCCACCGTACCCAGTCGTACCCAGCTGCTCCTGGACTCTGTGTCCTTTCCTCCTGACAAGGTGGAAAAGTTTCTGTCAACCCTCGACTCGGATTCTGCAACTGGACCTGACGGCATCAGCCCACGGGTCCTAAAATCCTGTTCTTCCGCTCTTTCACTCCCTCTCTCTGTTCTCTTCACCCTCTCTTTTGCTCAAGGTCATCTTCCATCTGCTTGGAAATCTGCCAACATCACCGCTTTGCACAAAAAAGGTGCAAAAACAGATCCCAGCAACTACAGTCCAATCAGGTTCTCCCAATTATCAGCAAAGTCATGGAATCCATCATTGCTTCAGATATGAAATCTTTCCTCTTCTCCAATGGCTTGATCTCTGATCACTAATTTGGTTTCAGACCTGGACACTCTACTCTGGACATGCTGCTTCTGCTTTCTCATCAATGGATGGAGGTCCTCAATGCCAAACAGGAAATTAGAGCAGTCTCCCTTGACATATCACGTGCCTTCGATACGGTCTGGCACCCCGCTCTGCTCACCAAACTCTCCTCTTTTGGTATCCATGGAAATCTCCACGCATGGCTGGCGGACTTCCTCTCTAGTCGTAGTCAACGTGTGGCCCTGAATGGGTTTCTCTCATCTCCTCTTCCTGTTCAGGCTGGAGTTCCACAAGGCAGTGTTCTGGGCCCTGTGCTTTTTCTGGTCTTCATCAATGATCTCTCTGACTCTCTTGAAAATCCTCTGTATCTCTTTGCTGATGACTCTACTCTCTGTCGCTCCATTCTTCATCCCTCAGATCGGCAGTCTGCAGCCTCCTCACTCTCTGCAGACCTGGACAAAATCACAGACTGGGCAAACAAGTGGAACATGTCTTTCAATCCTGACAAATCTCACACTCTTACGATGCCTCTCCGAAAAGACCGACTGGACAACCCTCCCATCCACTTTCTGAATAATCCTCTCCAAGAAGTTCTGTCACTCAAGCTTTTGGGTCTCACTATCTGCCATGATCTTTCCTGGGAAAACCACATTTCAAATCTGGCCTCCAAAGCCAGTCGCCGACTGGGCATCCTCCATTGTGCGAAGTCCTTCCTTGGCACACCTGAGCTCCTCACCACATACAAGGCTTTCATCTGCAGCTCAATGGAATACTGCTCTCCCCTCTGGGCTGGTGCTCCTGCCTCACACCTAGCTCGTCTTCACGCTGTTGAAACCAAAGCATTCAGAATCATTGGAATCTCCCGTGATGAAGCTAACTCCAAGGGCCTCTCACTCACTCACCGCAGGCAGGTTGGTGGTCTTTCCATCTTCTACCGACTCCTCTCTGGCCTTGCCCCCCCAGCTCTCTCTGGGCTCTGTCCCGCAAATATTCCTACAGGTCGCACAAGATCTGCCTGCAACCCTCTTATGGTCAAACTGCCAAAATCAAGACTCTCTGCTCACCTTCACTCCTTCATTCCTCTTTTCTCCCGCCTCTGGAACAAACTCCCTCACTCTCTTCAATCCCACTCCACCCTCCAGGTCTTTAAAACAGCTGTTCACCACCATCTCTTATCTTCCCCCATCCAAAACCTTGATTTTTCTACCCCCGCTAATTTCACCCCAATTCCACTTTTTTGAAATACCAACTTATGTCCTGGAAGTCCTTGGTGTCCTTGTGTTTTATACTTCTCCCTCCACCCCCCCCCCCCTTCCCATGCCTCCTCCCCCCAAGCCCTCTCCTTTCCACACATCTCCCTGCTCTCAAATGTTGTGTTTGTGTGCTTCCCCTTCTCTCCCCATCTTGTTTTCTGCTCCCTCTTTTTGTGTGTTTTGTTTGTCTGGTTGATTTGTTTGTGAAGTAAATGTTAGCTTTCACGAGCCTCGATTCAGTATACAAAAAAGAGAGAGAAAAAAAAAAGAGAGTCTTCAAGAAGGCTGTTCATTACCATCACCACCCCAATTCCTCTCCTTCTTCCAAATTTCCAGTTTTTCCAGTTTGGAGGTGCCCTTTGTATCCATCTTGTCCATGCTATGTGTCCTCTCCTGCTCCCATTCCTCTCCACACCCATTGTTTGTTCAAGTGTCCCTCTATCTAGGCCTTCAACTCCACTGTTGGTATTTCCCCCTCTCTTCGCTGTTCCTGTTACATCCTGATCCGTTTAGTGTACTAGCTCTTCCACGAGCCTCGACTATGTATACAAAAAAGACAGTGAGATGGATTATCATCAGGTATTTCAAGATATTTAAAATGTCGAAAGAAATAGCAACATGTAAATTGTTGAATACACTGTCCACCCCACCCACCAATGGTCCTCGGTCACCTCAAACAGTTTTAGCAAATCTCTAGAAACTTGTAAGATAAAGATAATTATTTATGGAATAAGGTGGAAGATTTTAAAGAAAAAATTAAATTCCTCACCTGACACTCTTTGGCACACCTTTCCTGCCAGACTCGCACCACGGTAGCCCCACAGCAAGCACCCCGCCATCACTGCACCCTGCATCCCAACACAGAGATTGAATATACTATGGAACCACTCATTGATTAAATGGATGGTTAAAAGTGCTGAATCTAGGAGCAGTGGGCTGTTATGTCGGCAACTGCGCTGTTGTTACCCCATAACCTTCTGGGCCTTCAGGGGCTTCAGCCCAGTCATCGACCCTTCATGTTTGGAAATGGGGCAGCAGGCTTCAGAAAAATGATGCACAATCATTGATCTAATTGCTGCCTCACTCTCATTTTGTCACAAGTACAGGAGCCTCTTTAAACAGAGATTAGCATCACCATACATGGAATTGAATTGATAAATCAAGCAACCACTGGGAGAAAACAAAATGCCAACAGCACCAATAATGAGTGCTGAGCATCATAATCACATTGTTTTTACACATCCAAAAGCATAGTTGAGTGAGCTGTGGCTTCGGACTCGAGAAGGATCACTCATTCAAACTTTGGGACCTCATCGTGGAAACCTCTCTGCTCGTCGCATGAAGCGAGAACAAACGGAGAAAACGCAGATCCCCAGAAATCCACAACCACACCCTTACCTTTTAAGTTGCACCCACACACACACACACCGCGTTGAAGTTCGAACCGTGAAGGTGTACACCAGCGTGCTGGTCAGCAGTTGTGAGGACCGCTTCAAAAATGATTCCTCACATCTGGGTTTCAAAGAGTTTTTTTTATCGATTTGACCCTTGGACTTTACAAACCACGTTCAGACATTGTACCTGGGTCATGGCCAGGACAGGTCTCCACTCTTCAAAACACCGCGGTTTATTTGCATTCTCGGTTTACTACATTCTGTATACTATCGTCCTTTTAAGATTTATTTTCATCCTCATCTGCAGTTCAGAATAGCGTCAAAGGTATATCAAGCTCGTGTGGACTCCAAAAGGTGGTTTGCATCAATTTTAATGGAGCATCCATGCCACTGATGTGTAGCTCAAGACCAAGGTCCCCATGTAGATGAAAGAAAAAAAATTATGATTGGGAATAATATGATTTGAAAGGTGCAGTGGGACTTTCTTTGACTTCCACAAGCGAATACTTGCAGATGGAACACCTGGCTTAACATCCCCTCTGAAGGTGGGTGTAGTCATTCATGTAACACATTGCCTGCGAAACATGAGGTATATAACAGTCTAAAGAGAGGGGGGTGATTTGAATCAAATCAGATCTTAACAAATTCCCCATGCCTCGTTGATCATGCAGTATGTATGAGGTGTGGCATCGATCTGCTCTGTGGTTCTCAAGAGGATTTTAAAAACCGTTTTTTTCAATCCAATATGGCTGCCAGACCATGTGACCAATGACGTCATAAATTGAATTCTTCACTCACATCGGGTCACAGATCAGATACATGAAGTTTCAGATTTTTCAGATAAGGATTTCGATTCAACCAATTATGGTTGGTATACCACTTCACCGATGACATAATTTTCACCCTGTATACCCCATGGGTAGTTGATCACATTTGCTAAGTTTAAAAAATTTTCGTTGAGCGGTTTCAGAGAAGTCCAAATTATTTCCTTTAATCCAATATGGCTGCCATACCATGTGATCTATGACTTCAGAGGTTTTAATAAACTATTATCCATTGGGAATCCCTCCTATGTTTAAAGTTTCGCATCGATCAGACCAGCGGTTGCAGAGAAAGAATTTTTAAAGCAAAAATATATCGACGTGGACATGCAGATACACAAACAGACAGATTGACACGAGCGATACAATCGTCTGACAACGTCTTCGGGGCGAGACTAACACGCCTCATTTTGAAGGTCTGCATCTGTATTCGAGGACATTCTCAGGACAAATGTTGCACAGCTTATGTGGAAAAGTGTTAACATTATTAAGCTCAAGATCTTTGATGAGGTTTTATACATACTTTTTGTTTCTTTCGAAGACCGAGGCACATGGGAGACTGGGAGAGTGAAGTGACGAAAGGTATGAAATGAGAGTGGGGGAGTCAGGACAACAGTTGGACGCTAAGCAAGGGAATGAACAAACAGGAAGAGACAACTATTGGGGACGCCTCTTTTTGGTGATTGAACCCCCCAATGCAAGTGGGGCTAAATCTTCCCCCTTCTTCCCTGCTGCCAAAATTTGTTATGGCAGCACAGTCAGAGTGCCAATCGGTCCCCACGGACCTGCTCTTTCCCTCTCGTCTCTTCCCTCTCTCTCTAACTCTGTTGTGGCCCTGACTTCGTGAAGGCCTGAGGAACCAAAAGACCCAAAAGCCCCTGAAGACACCAAAGACCCAAAAGACCCTGAAGACCCCGAAGACCCCAAAGACCCAAAAGACCCTGAAGACCCTAAATACCCCGAAGACCCCGAAGACCCAAAACACCCCGAAGACCCAAAACACCCTAAACACCCCGAAGACCCAAAACACCCTAAAGACCCAAAACACCCCGAAGACCCAAAACACCCCAAAGACCAAAAACACCCCGAAGACCTTTCCCCCCCCCCCCCCGAAGACCCAAAACACCCAGAAGACCCAAAACACCCCGAAGACCCAAAACACCCCGAAGACCCAAAACACCCCGAAGACCCAAAACACCCCGAAGACCCAAAACACCCCGAAGATCCAAAACACCCCGAAGACCCAAAACACCCAGAAGACTCAAAACACCCCGAAGACCCAAAACACCCCGAAGACCCAAAACACCCCGAAGACCCAAAACACCCCGAAGACCCAAAACACCCCGAAGACCCAAAACACCCCGAAGACCCAAAACACCCCGAAGACCTAAAACGCCCCGAAGACCCAAAACACCCCGAAGACCCAAAACGCCCCGAAGACCCAAAACACCCCGAAGACCCAAAACACCCCGAAGACCCAAAACACCCCGAAGACCCAAAACACCCCGGTACATCATCCTATATGTGGGGGATCTCTCGGTCGCTCCTGCGAGATCAATCGGCTGCTTCCGTGCCTCGGGCTTTTTCAAGAGAACTGTCTGGGACTATACAACAACAACAAACGGGTAGAGAGAGAGAGAGAGGGGGAGGGAAAACAATAAGGATGTATTGCGGAACATCTTAACAATGGGTCAAATGTCCAGTGCTTCAAGCTGCTTGAGTTCATGTTTCCTTTTCAACCTCGGCTTTTTAATCACCCCTTCTCCTGAAGGTTTCACGGTACACTAATAAACGAACATTTCAACATACCTTTCAGACTCGTTTTACTATCAGCCGTAGCTGAAACCACGTTGACAATAACCCAGCTAACGCAATAATGTTGTTGCATCATAAAACTAAACCTGGTGTTGGCTTAGGCCTAATGGATAAGGTGAATGGCTTAAGATCTTAGGGTCTTGAGTTTGAGCCCCTGTCATGCCATTAAATAACACCACGTGGGTTCATCCAGCCTGTCATCCTTCTGAGGTCGGCAAAATGAGTACCAGCTTACGCATGGAAACAGGGGCACCGCATCAGTGGCACAGCTACACTTCCAGAAAATGATGCAACCAGCATCCTCAGGCTGCATTCAAAACAACATCATAAAACTATTATTCCAAACATTATGAACACATTGTTTTGTAGGGTTTTAAAAACATAATTGAATAACTTTTTATTTAAGAAATTTTTTTAATGGCAATGATATTACAAATTATTATCATACATGTCAAGCAAAAACTTTTTCATAATAATTGGCTGCAACTTTTTTTTAAATGTCGAATGTTTCGTTCGCTGGGAATTGACCAATGGGAAGCATTACCCATGGTCATGTGACCGGATAGCAGCGAGCGTTTAACCCGTTAAATTAAGTTTCCCATTTACAAAACTCCAACCCACAAGGACGTTTCGCTGAAGTATCTCACCCGCAAACCAGCAAACCTCCCTCCGTAAATCGACCTCTCAATAAATGCAGTTGAGAGCCTTGCTGAAAACAAAAGTAAGGCAAGGCCAATGGGGCGGAGCATAACGGCTGTGATTGACACCGAGATGGACGAATGACGTTGTGACTCCTCGGCGATGACTGGATAGCATAGACTACCCCTTAAAATCTGTCGACGTGTCCCGTGCTGTTATTATTATTTATTATCCTTATAAACAACATTGTAACAATTATTTTAACTGTTCACGTAACAATGACTAATCCGCGTCGTTACGCCAACGTGCCTCTTGTTTTCCTTCGCATCCGAAATACCTGTATTTACCTTGTTGATATTTGGCCTTTTGTCTTTAAAACGTCAATCCCACCAGCACCACGTGTTCTTTTCTCATCGTCATTTCTTCCTCCACAACCCGAACTTTTGTCACTTTACAAATATTCATACAGTTTACCCCAATTACCACTCACCCCATTTGCTCCCTCACAGCTCTCACTTTCTCTCTCTCTCTCTCCCGGTGATCTCCGGTTCGTCCTCCAACCCCCCCTCCCCTCCCCTTTTGTTGAATATCATCAAACTTTTCACAAGCTTCTTCCCACTGTTTCTTTGTAGGATTTAAACAATTTTCATGAGGATGAAAGTTCCTCATGGAAAAGACTCCGACCTCACCTAAAAAATGGGACATGTAGATTTTGCATTTAAATAAATAATAAATGTGTAGGTAGGTAGTGGACATGGTAATTGAATGTGCATACAAATAAATAATAAATCTGTAGGTAGGTAGTGGAGATGGTAATTTAATGTGTGTATAAATAAATAATAAATGTGTAGGTAGGTAGTGGACATGGTAATTTAATGTGTATATAAATAAATAATAAATGTGTAGGTAGGTAGTGGACATGGTAATTTAATGTGTATATAAATAAATAATAAATGTGTAGGTAGGTAGTGGAGATGGTAATTTAATGTGTATATAAATAAATAATAAATGTGTAGGTAGGTAGTGGAGATGGTAATTTAATGTGTGTATAAATAAATAATAAATGTGTAGGTAGGTAGTGGAGATGGTAATTTAATGTGTATATAAATAAATAATAAATGTGTAGGTAGGTAGTGGAGATGGTAATTTAATGTGTATATAAATAAATAATAAATGTGTAGGTAGGTAGTGGAGATGGTAATTTAATGTGTGTATAAATAAATAATAAATGTGTAGGTAGGTAGTGGACATGGTAATTTAATGTGTATATAAATAAATAATAAATGTGTAGGTAGGTAGTGGACATGGTAATTTAATGTGTATATAAATAAATAATAAATGTGTAGGTAGGTAGTGGAGATGGTAATTTAATGTGTATATAAATAATTAACAAATGTGTAGGTAGGTAGTGGAGATGGTAATTTAATGAGTGTATAAATATGTAGGTAGGTAGTGGAGATGGTAATTTAATGAGTATATAAATATGTAGGTAGGTAGTGGAGATGGTAATTTAATGAGTGTATAAATATGTAGGTAGGTAGTGGAGATGGTAATTTAATGAGTGTATAAATATGTAGGTAGGTCGTGGAGATGGTAATTTAATGAGTGTATAAATATGTAGGTAGGTCGTGGAGATGGTAATTTAATGAGTGTAGAAATATGTAGGTAGGTAGTGGAGATGGTAATTTAATGAGTGTATAAATATGTAGGTAGGTAGTGGAGATGGTAATTTAATGAGTGTATAAATATGTAGGTAGGTAGTGGAGATGGTAATTTAATGAGTATATAAATATGTAGGTAGGTAGTGGAGATGGTAATTTAATGAGTGTATAAATATGTAGGTAGGTAGTGGAGATGGTAATTTAATGAGTGTATAAATATGTAGGTAGGTCGTGGAGATGGTAATTTAATGTGTATATAAATATGTAGGTAGGTCGTGGAGATGGTAATTTAATGAGTGTATAAATATGTAGGTAGGTAGTGGAGATGGTAATTTAATGAGTGTATAAATATGTAGGTAGGTCGTGGAGATGGTAATTTAATGTGTATATAAATATGTAGGTAGGTAGTGGAGATGGTAATTTAATGTGTATATAAATATGTAGGTCGGTAGTGGAGATGGTAATTTAATGTGTATATAAATATGTAGGTAGGTCGTGGAGATGGTAATTTAATGTGTATATAAATATGTAGGTAGGTCGTGGAGATGGTAATTTAATGTGTATATAAATATGTAGGTAGGTAGTGGAGATGGTAATTTAATGTGTATATAAATATGTAGGTAGGTAGTGGAGATGGTAATTTAATGAGTATATAAATATGTAGGTAGGTAGTGGAGATGGTAATTTAATGAGTATATAAATATGTAGGTAGGTAGTGGAGATGGTAATTTAATGTGTATATAAATATGTAGGTAGGTAGTGGAGATGGTAATTTAATGAGTATATAAATATGTAGGTAGGTAGTGGAGATGGTAATTTAATGAGTATATAAATATGTAGGTAGGTAGTGGAGATGGTAATTTAATGAGTATATAAATATGTAGGTAGGTCGTGGAGATGGTAATTTAATGAGTATATAAATATGTAGGTAGGTAGTGGAGATGGTAATTTAATGAGTATATAAATATGTAGGTAGGTAGTGGAGATGGTAATTTAATGAGTATATAAATATGTAGGTAGGTAGTGGAGATGGTAATTTAATGAGTATATAAATATGTAGGTAGGTAGTGGAGATGGTAATTTAATGAGTATATAAATATGTAGGTAGGTCGTGGAGATGGTAATTTAATGAGTATATAAATATGTAGGTAGGTAGTGGAGATGGTAATTTAATGAGTATATAAATATGTAGGTAGGTCGTGGAGATGGTAATTTAATGAGTATATAAATATGTAGGTAGGTCGTGGAGATGGTAATTTAATGTGTTTATAAATAAATATATACAGTGCATTCAGAAAGTATTCAGACCCCTTCACTCTTTTCACATTTTGTTATGTTGCAGCCTTATGCTGAAATCGTTATAAATTCATTTTTTCCCCTCATAAATCTACACTCAATACCCCATCATGACAAAGAGAAAACAGGATTTTAGAAAGTTTTGCAAATTTATTAAAAAGAATAAACTGAAATATCACATTGACATAAGTATTCAGACCCTGAACTCAGTACTTGGTTGAAGCACCTTTGGCAGCGATTACAGCCTCGAGTCTTCTTGGGTTTGACGTGACAAGCTTTGCACACCTGGATTTGGGTATTTTCTGCCATTCTTCTCTGCAGATCCTCTGAAGCTCTATCAGGTTGGATGGGGACCGTTGGTGGACAGCCATTTTCAGGTCTCTCCAGAGATGTTCGATTGGGTTCAAGTCAGGGCTCTGGCTGGGCCACTCAAGGACCTTCACAGAGTTGTCCCTAAGCCACTCCTGCGTTGCCTTGGCTGTGTGCTTAGGGTCATTGTCCTGTTGGAAGGTGAACCTTTGGCCCAGTCTGAGGTCCTGAGTGCTCTGTTTCAGGTTTTCATTAAGGATATCTCTGTACTTTGCTCCGTTCATTGATCCCTCAACCCTGACCAGTCCCCCAGTCCCTGCTGCTGAAAAACACCCCCACATCATGATGCTGCCACCACCATGCTTCACCGTTGGGATGGTATTGGGCAGGTGATTAGCGGTGCCTGGTTTCCTCCAGACATAACGCTTAGAATTGCTGCCAAACAGTTCAATCTTAGTTTCATCAGACCACAGAATCTTATTTCTTACAGTCTGAAAGTCCTTTAGGTGCTTTTTTTGCAAACTCCAAGAGGGCTTTCATGTGTCTTTCACTGAGGAGAGGCTTCCGTCTGGCCATTCTGCCATAAAGCCCAGATCGGTGGAGTGTTGCAGTGATGGTTGTCCTGGAAGTTTCTCCCATCTCCACACAGGATCTCTGGAGCTCAGCCAGAGTAACCATCGGGTTCTTGGTCACCTCTCCTACCAAGGCCCTTCTCCCCCGATTGCTCATTTTGGCCGGGCGTCCAGCTCTAGGAAGAGTCCAGGATGTTCCAAACTTCTTCCATTGAAGAATTATGGAGGTCACTGTGCTCTTGGGAACCTTCAATGGTTCTTTATCAAAAACTCCCTTCCTCACTCGCCCTGCACTGCCCTCTCTCCACCTCACCCCCAGGAATACCTCTGGCTACGGCTTCCCCTTCGCTCCCACCTCTTGTTCATATGTGTGTTCTACCGTCCACCAAACAGTGATGACTCCATCTACATCTCGCTGTCTGATAATATGGACCAACTTCTGTCTAATCATCCTAACTCTCTTTTCCTCATATGTGGTGATTTCATTTGTCACCATGCCAGTTGGCTGGGTGTGGGTACCTCTCTCACCAGCCATGGCTCCTCAGCAAAGGACTTCTGCGACTCACTGGGACTGACACAATCTGTCAATTTCCCGACCCGGATCTCAGTCAATGGAGCATCTTCTCTTCTGGACTTGGTTATAACTAACTTCCCTGAAAATGTCTGCTGCTCTTCTTCTGCTCCAATCAGCTCATCTGATCATGTGCTTGTTAAAGTGAACATCTCTCTGACCATTCTCGGGGAGCCTGCTCAGCATCGACGAGTCTGGCATTTCACTCAGGCCAACTGGCACGGTCTTCAAGCAGCCATCAATCATCTGGACTGGTCTCCCATCTCTACCACCTCTGACATCAACTCATCCTGGGAATTCTTCCAAAGTAAATTGCTCTCTCTCATGCACAGATTAATCCCATCTCATCTTCAGTTGTCATACCCTTCCTCCCATCCATGGTACACGGAATCTTGTGGTGAGGCTGTTGCCCAGAAACAACTTGCCTTCGTCTCCTGGAAAGCAAATCCAACAGAAGGAAATCTCATTTCCTTTCACAAAGCCCGAAACAAGTGTGTGTCCACCCTCAGGAGAGCCAGGAAACAATATCTCTCCATTCTCAAGACCGAACTCTCTTATCTGTCTCCCTCATCCAAATCCTGGTGGCGTCTGGTCAAATCTGTTTCTGGTGTTTGTTCCCCCTCCATCCCCTCCCTTACCTCAAACGGCTACACAGCTGACTCCGCACGTGAAAAAGCTGAATGCCTCAACTCTGTGTTTGCCTCTAAATCTTGTGTCCCAAACCCATCCCTCTCTGTACCCACCCTACCCAGTCGTACCCAGCTGCTCCTGGACTCCGTGTCCTTTCCTCCTGACAAGGTGGAAAAGTTTCTGTCAACCCTCGACTCTGATTCTGCAACTGGACCTGACGGCATCAGCCCACGGGTCCTAAAATCCTGTTCTTCCGCTCTTTCACTCCCTCTCTCTGTTCTCTTCACCCTCTCTTTTGCTCAAGGTCAACTGCCATCTGCTTGGAAATCAGCCAACATCACCGCTTTGCACAAAAAAGGTGCAAAAACAGATCCTAGCAACTACAGACCAATCAGCCTTCTCCCAATTATCAGCAAAGTCATGGAATCCATCATTTCTTCGGATATGAAATCTTTCCTCTTCTCCAATGGCTTGATCTCTGATCATCAATTTGGTTTCAGACCAGGTCACTCTACTCGGGACATGCTGCTTCTGCTGTCTCAACAATGGATGGAGGTCCTCAATGCCAAACAGGAAATTAGAGCTGTCTCCCTCGACATATCACGTGCCTTCGATACAGTTTGGCACCCCGCTCTGCTCACCAAACTCCTCCTTTGGTATCTATGGAAATCTCCACGCATGGCTGGCGGACTTCCTCTCTCGTCGTAGTCAACGTGTGGCCCTGAATGGGTTTCTCTAATCTCCTCTTCCTGTTCAGGCTGGAGTTCCACAAGGCAGTGTTCTGGGCCCTGTGCTTTTTCTGGTCTTCATCAATGATCTCTCTGACTCTCTTGAAAATCCTCTCTATCTCTTTGCTGATGACTCCACTCTCTGCCGCTCCATTCCTCATCCCTCAGATCGGCAGTCTGCAGCCTCCTCATTCTCTGCAGACCTGGACAAAATCACAGACTGGGCAAACAAGTGGAACATGTCTTTCAATCCTGACAAATCTCACACTCTTACGATGTCTCTCCGAAAAGACCGACTGGACAACCCTCCCATCTACTTTCTGAATAATCCTCTCCAAGAAGTTCTGTCACTCAAGCTTTCGGGTCTCACTATCTGCCATGATCTTTCCTGGGAAAACCACATTTCCAAGCTGGCCTCCAAAGCCAGTTGCCGACTGGGCATCCTCCGTTGTGCGAAGTCCTTCCTTGGCACACCTGAGCTCCTCACTACATATAAGGCTTTCATCCGCAGCTCAATGGAATACTGCTCTCCCCTCTGGGCTGGTGCTCCTGCCTCACACCTAGCTCGTCTTCACGCTGTTGAAACCAAAGCGTTCAGAATCATTGGAATCTCCCGCGATGACGCTATCTCCGAGGGCCTTTCACTTACTCACCGCAGGCAGGTTCGTGGTCTTTCCGTCTTCTGCCGACTCCTCTCCGGCCTTGCTCCCCCAGCTGTCTCTGGGGTCTGTCCCCCAAATATTCCTGCAGGTTGCACAAGATCTGCCTGCAACGCTCTTATGGTTAAACTGCCAAAATCAAGACTCTCTGCTCACCTTCACTCCTTCATTCCTCTTTTCTCCCGTCTCTGGAACAAACTCCCTCACTCTCTTCAATCCCACTCCTCCCTCCAGGTCTTTGAAACGGCTGTTCACCACCATCTCTTATCTTCCCCAATCCAAAACCTTGATCTTTTCTACCCCCGCTAATTTCACCCCAAATCCACTTTTTTGAGGTGACTTTTGTCTTCTTTCCTGGAAGTCCTTGGTGTCCTTGCGTTTTATACCTATCCTGCCTCCCCCCAGGCCCTCTCCCTCCCACACATCTCCCGATGTCCCTGCTCTCAAATGTTGTGTTTGTGTGCTTCCTCCCCTTCTCTCCCCATCTTGTCGACCGCTCCCCTTTTTATATACTTTGTTTGCTTGTTTGTTTGATTTGTTTGTTTGATAAATGTTAGCACTTTCACGAGCCTCGACTCTGTATACAAAAAAACAAAACAAACAAAAAAAAAATGCAGCAAAATTTTTTTGTAGGCTTCCCCAGATCTGTGCCTCGACACAATCCTGTCTCTGAGCTCTGCAGGCAGTTCCTTTGACCTCATGGCTTGGTTTTTGCTCTGATATGCATTGTCAGCTGTGAGACCTTATATAGACAGGTGTGTCTGATACAAAGTGTGAAAGGCACAAAGGCACAAAGGCACAAAGTGTGCCTCTACCTTTGAAAGGCACAAAGTGTGCCTTTCCAAATCATGTCCAATCAATTGAATTTACCACAGGTGGACTCCAATCAAGGTGTGGGAACATCTCAAAGATGATCAAGAGAAATGGGAGGCACCTGAACTAAATTTCAAGTGTCATAGCAAAGGGTATGAATACCTATGTCAATGTGATATTTCAGTTTTTTCTTTTTAATAAATCTGCAAAACTTTCTAAAATCCTGTTTTCTCTTTGTCATTATGGGGTATTGAGTGTAGATTGATGAGGGAAAAAATGAATTTAAATGATTTCAGCATAAGGCTGCAACATAACAAAATGTGAAAAAAGTGAAGGGGTCTGAATACTTTCTGAATGCACTGTAGGTAGGTAGTGGATGACAAATGGTAATTTAATGTGTATATAAATAAATAATTCACGGTGATATGTTTGTCGTGGAGATGGTAAAGTGTATATAAGTAATTAAATAAATAAAAGTTGCTTGATAGTTGAATAAATAGTCTATAAGAAATAAATGAATAACCCCAAATCAGCCTCGATGGTGTAATGGTGGAGCGTCCACCCTGAGTCTCAGCACCAGCATCAATGGTGTAATGTTGGGACCATCCATCATGAGTCTAAACACCAGCATCAATGGTGCAATGTTGGGACCATCCATCATGAGTTTAAACACCAGCATCAATGGTGTAATGGTGGGACCATCCATCAAGAGTCTAAGCACCAGCATCAATGGTGCAATGTTGGGACCATCCATCATGAGTCTAAGCACCAGCATCAATGGTGTAATGTTGGGACCATCCACTCTGATTCTAAGCACCAGCAACAATGGTGCAATGTTGGGACCATTCATCATGAGTCTAAACACCAGCATCAATGGTGTAATTGTGGGACCATCCATCATGAGTCTAAGCACCAGCATCAATGGTGCAATGTTGGGACCATCCATCATGAGTCTAAGCACCAGCATCAATGTTGTAATGGTGGGACCATCCATCATGAGTCTAAGCACCAGCATCAATGGTGTAATGTTGGGACCATCCACTCTGAGTCTAATTACCTGCCTCAATGGTGGAATGGTGGGACCATCCATCATGAGTCTAAGCACCAGCATCAATGGTGTAATGTTGGGACCATCCACTCTGAGTCTAAGGACCAGCATCAATGGTGCAATGTTGGGACCATCCATCATGAGTCTAAACACCAGCATCAATGGTGTAATGGTGGGACCATCCATCACGAGTCTAAACACCAGCATCAATGGTGAAATGGTGGAACCATCCATCATGAGTCTAAGCACCTGCATTAATGGTGTAATGTTGGGACCATCCACTCTGAGTCTAATCACCTGCCTCAATGGTGTAATGTTGGGACCATCCATCATGAGTCTAAACACCAGCATCAATGGTGCAATGGTGGGACCATCCATCATGAGTCTAAGCACCAGCATCAATGGTGCAATGTTGGGACCATCCATCATGAGTCTAAGCACCAGCATCAATGGTGCAATGTTGGAACCATCCATCATGAGTCTAAACACCAGCATCAATGGTGTAATGGTGGGACCATACATCATGAGTCTAAGCACCAGCATCAATGGTGCAATGTTGGGACCATCCATCATGAGTCTAAACACCAGCATCAATGGTGTAATGGTGGGACCATCCATCATGAGTCTAAGCACCAGCATCAATGGTGCAATGTTGGGACCATCCATCATGAGTCTAAACACCAGCATCAATGGTGCAATGTTGGGACCATCCATCATGAGTCTAAACACCAGCATCAATGGTGCAATGGTGGGACCATCCATCATGAGTCTAAACACCAGCATCAATGGTGCAATGGTGGGACCATCCATCATGAGTCACCAGCATCATCGATGGTGTAATGGCGAGAGCATCGCTCCTGAGTCCATCCGACTTAGTGAGAGAAGACTGACGTTCCAAAATACCAGAGACACCGCCATTTCCATGGAAAGTGCTGAACGCAACGCTTCAAGCATCAGTGCCACTCGCTCGTCTGGTACTAGCCCTGCTGTGAAAGGATTGTACATCATGATCAGCCAAAACGTTGGAACAAGTCTCCTCATCAGAAGCCAGTGTGGTCTCAAACCCACAACAAATGTTTCATGTGCGACGGAAAGCACCCTCCAGAGCCGAGACATGTCTATTCAAAGATGCAACCTGCCATTTATTTTTTTTGAAAAACTGGCCATATTGCCCCAGCTTGCATCACTCGTAAATGGGAGAAAGACCCGCAGTCACACGGTAACGTTTGCACGTCCGTATATGACAGCCTTTGATCCCATAATAATTTGATTTGCATGAGCATCATGCCCAGATGTGCTTACATGTGCCAAACATGAAAGAAAAGCTCATTTTTCAGAAAGGCTCCAAGTGTCCAGTCATTTTTGAGTAGAGTCATGACGCAAGGACGGACAGACAGACAGCACCCAAAATATAAGCCTCCAAACAGGCTGATGCCAGGTTGGGAGTGAGTCAATAATTCAATGTGGTTATGGACGTTGGAAAACCCTAATGTCTTTATAAATAAATAAGTAAATAATTAAAGGTGGTATGTGTTGGTAGCGGTGAAGGTAAAGTTTAAATACAACAACAACAACAGGCATTTTAAGGCCATTTTCCCTGCAAGAGAGGGGGTTAGCCTTGCGGTCCCCATGACAATCTTCTCCATTTTGCGTTATTTTCTGCATCTCCCCTTGTTAACCCCCTTGCCCGCATTTCTTCTTCGACCATCTTCAGCCAAGTCTTTCTCGGTCTTCCCCATCCTCTACTTCCTTCTACATTCATTTCCATCACTCTTCTCAACCAGTCACTTTCATCCTTCCTCAACACATGACCAAACCATCTCAACCTGTTTCTCTTCACAGCATCCATCATAGGCTCTATTTCCATCATCTTTCACAACTCATCATTTGTCTTCCTCTCTCTCAACGATACTCCACACATCCACTGAACCATTTGCATTTCCACCCTTTCCAGCCTTCGTTGCTGCTCTACGTTCATTACCCATGTCTCGCTCCCATAAATCATAACACTTCTCACACATGCAGCATACACCTTTCCCTTCAGCTTCAACGACACTCCCCTCCTCGTCAGCACGCCACTCAGTTCCCGAAACTTCTTCCATGCACATCTCACTTGAGCAACCGTTGCCAAGTCTGATCCACCTTCTCCATTCAGCATGTCTCCGAGGTAACAAAATGTTTTCACACCTTCCAGCTTCACGCCGTCTCCAAGATCCAACTCAACATTTCCTCAACTTGCAGCTCCCTCTGTGCACACCTTACACTTGAATGTAGCTGCCACACTGGTTAATGACCCTCTCAAACCACTACATTTTTGATGAACCAACTCAGCGCACATTGAACATTGAATGGAATTCACTCCAACACCCTTCCTGCACACAGCACACGGCCACTTCCCAGTTCTTTCCACCTCAACACATGCTTTACCACTTGCCATCACCTTCGTCTTTCCTATATTCACCTTCAGACCTTTTGTCTCCATACATTCCTTCCACTTGTTCATCTTCTCCTTCAGTCCATCCATACTTTTGGCAATCAACACCACATCATCTGCATACAATTCCCACGGTAAACCCTCCTTTACGTACCGAGCCAACACGTCCATCACAGCTACAAATAGTAGTGGGCTTAGTACCGACCCCTGATGCACTCCCACCTTCACCTCAAACTCACCACTGTTCCCGTCCTTCATCCTTACAGCTGTGCGCGCTCTTTTGTACATTGCCATCACTACTCTGATCAACCATTCCTCCACTCCTAACTTCCTCAATGCCCATGTCACTACTTCACGTGGAACCCTATCGAATGCTTTCTCCAGATCAACAAAACCAATAAACAACTTCTTCCTCTTCTCCATATACTTCTCCTGCAACTGCCTCACAATAAAAAGCGCGTCTGTCGTTCCTCTTCCTAGCATAAATCCAAACTGCATTTCGTCAATCTTCACTTTCTTCCTTATCCTCCTCTCCAACACCTTCATCCCATGCTCCAATAACTTTATCGCTCGATACAAGCCACAGTCCAGAGGATCACCTTTCCCCTTGTATAAAGGGACGAGGGTACTCAGTTCCCAATCCACTGGAATGCGGCCTTCTTTCACCACCAGATTGCAGATGTCTGTCATTCTCTTCACACCCCAATTTTCCGCTGCCTTCAACTTATCTCCCACAACTCCCGTCGGCCCTCCCGCTTTTCTACTCTTCATTGCTTTTATCGCGTCCTCAACTTCCTTCTTGGTTATCTTCTCTGCCGGTCCTAAAACTGGGTTACTCTCTATGTTGCCATCCCATTAATACTCTGTATTCAACATTATTTCCATATATCTCTTCCATCTTCCTTTAATTCCATCTGGGTCCACAACGATTTGTCCCACTTCATCCTTCAAGCAACTCACCCCCATCACATCACACCTCTCTTTTGCTATCTGCTTTGCAATCCTGAATACTGCTCTCTGACCCTCTTCCGAATCCAAGCGTTCTCCAAACATTTTCCTACATACCTCCTGCGCCTTTGCTACCTCTTTCTTTGCAGCCTTCCTGGCTGCCTTATAACTTTCATGCTCTGCTTTTTCTGCTCCCGTACCCTTCGCCTTCTGCCACTCCTTGAAGTTCTTCCTCTTCTCGTCAATCCTCTTTCCAACTTCATCATCCCACGACCATGTTTCCGAGTGCCTCGGTGGTCCTTTTATCCATCCACATACCTCACCAACGGCTCCCAACAGACTATCGTTCATTGACATCCAACCACGTTCAAGCTCAACCACATCATCCTCTACCCTACTCAGCCTCTCTTTTAATGCCTCCCTCACTGTCACTTCTTTCAACCTCCACACCTTCATTCTCGGTTGGTACTTCACCCGCCGAGCTCTCCTCGCACCTTTCACCCTTATGTCGCGGACAACCAAGTGGTGCTGTGAAACAGCCTCCTCCCCCGGGATCACCTTTGTGTCCCGGAGGTGCCCCCTATCTCGCCTACACAAATCTCGCCTGTCTCGCTATGAAGGTAAAGTTTAAATCTACCATATAAAACGCAATGTCCGTTTTGTGTGTTTGTGTAGCCGCTATAAGTTGCACACCAACTCGAGGTCTTCTTCCAATCGTTTAATGAATGTTTTGGTTTGAAGGGAACACAAGATAAGAAAAAGGGGCAGCAACATGCTGTAAATACAATCGGAACAATAATCAGGTAAATAATGATTAATAACAATGAACATCTTTGGTAAGCAATACATTTTGATACACTAACATGTGTATCAACAATAATAGCCATGTAATATTTTAACCAATAACATCAAGCATACCGAAATATAATACAGCATCACCTGGTTGTTACCATGGATCTCCCCGAGACATTAACGGGTGTACCAGCATTAATAGCTCCAACTACTGTAGCCAATAATCCAACCCTCGTCATTGTGGCTAAAACGTGCGTCTCCGTGCTGCATCCATACATTACTATCGGTTGCTTTGCCAATTCCTACGCAACCTGATTAAGGTAATTGCACAACCATTACGAGCCCGCACAGACCACCAACTTAACAACGGAAAATGGCGCGTTCTTTGCCGATGAGGAACACAAAGCAGCGGCTTTACCCTGCTATCTTCACGGTGGTCAGAGCGGAAGCGTGCTTTCGATTTCCGGTGGCCAACGACTAAGCTTAATTTTACATTTTATCACCCTCCTGGCACAAATCACTATAAATCACACAACGATCGATCGCTAGATATTAAACTACAGTGGCAAGGAAAATTTATTGAAATTAATATACCAGCCAATGAGAACAACTCCGTATGGCCACACCTTACGTCCACATTTGTACAGATGTCTGTCCCCCTTCATAACAGGGCCGGATTTAGACATGTGGAGGCCCCTGGGCAGCCTTCAGTAGTGGAGGCCCACCCTACCTTAGAATACTAAAAATGTGACAAGACATAGTTACAGTCATCCATAAAGTATATTTTTCAAGTTCAAAGAATCTGAATAAAAAAGTACATCTATAAACATCATCATCAATCTACAGTCACATGAAAAAGTAAGTACACCCCATGTAAAGTTTTGACTTTTTCAACATATTTCAACATACAGCTATTTGATCTTCATTTCAACAATATTGATAGATAAAGGTGATATAATATAACAAATATCATGAAACATTTACATTTTGTAGTCCATTGTAAAATTTAAATAAACATAAATGCAAATTTCTCATGAGGAAAAAGTAAGTACACCCCTACATTTATCACTACTTCAAATACCTAAAATTAGAATCAGGTGCACCAGTTCAGGTGCAAATGATTAGAACATCGTTAGAGAGGATCTTGCAGGAACCTGTCTCATTTAAACCTCAGACATTTAGTTTAGTTTGCTCTTTGTTGTTGAAGTGTGCGGCGTCACCATGCCTAGATCAAAAGAGCTCTCTGAGGCCTTCAGAAAGAAGGTTATTGATGCCCACGAGTCTGGGAAGGGATTTAAAAAGATCTCCAAACAATTTGAAATCAATCATTCAACTGTCCGGAAGATCATCTACAAGTGGAGAAGATTCCAAACAACTGCCAACTTGTTCAGGCCAGGCCGCCCCAGCAAGTTCAGCCCGAGAGCAGACCGCAAGATGCTGAAAGAAGTCTCTAAGAACCCCAAAATGTCATCACGGGACCTACAGGTAGCTCTTGCCACTGTTGATGTCAAAGTGCACGAGTCTACCATTAGAAAGAGGCTGCACAAATTTGATCTACATGGGAGGTGTGCTAGGAGGAAACCTTTGCTGTCCAGAAAGAACATCAGGGCAAGACTAAAGTTTGCCAATGAACACCTAGGCAAAGACCAGCACTTCTGGAACAATGTGCTCTGGACAGATGAGTCAAAGGTAGAGCTATTTGGCCACAGTACCAGAAGACATGTTTGGCGAAAACCAAAGACAGCATTTGAACACAAGAACCTGATACCAACTGTAAAGCATGGAGGTGGAAATATTATGATTTGGGGGCAGCTTTGCTGCATCAGGGCCTGAGCAGCTCACCATCATAGAATCCACTATGAATTCTTCATTGTAGCAGAGGGTGCTTGAGGATAATGTGAGGCCATCTGTCGGAAAGTTGAAGCTCAATCGAAGGTGGACCTTGCAACCTGACAATGACCCTAAACATACCAGTAAATCCACCAAGGAATGGCTGAAAAGAAAGAAATGCAGGGTTCTGGAATGGCCAAGTCAAAGCCCGGATCTAAATCCCATCGAGATGTTGTGGGGGGATTTGAAACGAGCTGTGCATGCAAGAAACCCCTCAAACATCGCACAGCTGAAATAATTCTGCATTGAGGAGTGGGCAAAAATTTCTCCCAGTCGATGTCAGAGACTGGTAGACAGTTATAAGAAACGCCTACTTGAGGTTGTTTCTGTCAAAGGGGGCAATGCCACCTATTAGAGCCAAGGGTGTACTTACTTTTTCCACATGCCAAATTTGCATTTATGTTTATTTAAATTATACAATGGACTACAAAATGTAAATGTTTCATGATATTGTTATATTATATCACCTTTATCTATCAATATTGTTGAAATGAAGATCAAATAGCTGTATGTTGAAATATGTTGAAAAAGTCAAAACTTTACATGGGATGTACTTACTTTTTGACGTGACTGTATATAAGAATCTAGTTCCGATGTTTCAAGCATAAAGAATTTGAATAAGCAAGCATGCACATATTTAAACATCATGATCAATCTATAAGAATCTACGAAGTTCCTATGTTTCAAGTATGAAGAATCTGAATTGTGAATAAGCAAGCAGGTCAATCATGATCAATCCTAAGAATCTAGTAAAGTACCGAATACCTATATTTACAGACCAGGCACTTTACGAGACTTGACCCTTGCAAAGTCTTGGATCAATTTGTCGAAGTCAATCTCTCTGAGAATGTCACATTCAATACTCATCAAGGCCAGGTGACTGATCCGATCATGACACATTGCAATACAGAGTCTGTTCTTGATGAACTTCATTTTCCTGAATGAGCGTTCTCCAGAACAGTTTGTGACCATGAGCACCAAGTACATCCGTATTCATTTTCTCGACATTTGGAAATGTATCCGCAACTTTGGATCTCGCGAGATCTTGGAGACGGCGGCAGGGATTTTCGAAGCTCCACACGGTCTCCACGTTTTCAAAGTTAAGTCTGTTCACAATTGTATTTTGTCGAAACTGTATTTATCTTTCGGTGTGTTAAGTTATAGTGTGCACCTTGGAAGTTTCTCGGTGTTTATCTTTCATAAATTAATCGTCTGTTTGCCGCGTCGCGAGCGATTTGAAATCGAAGTTAAGTAATTGTTCCCATTTGTATTTTCGTTATAACTGTATTTATTTTATGGTGTGTGTACGTATATTGTGTCCCGAGGAAGATTTTCGGTGCAAATCTTTCATACCTTTATTGAAAATCGTGTTAATTCGTGTCGTGTCTTGAGGCCTTGTACAGTGTACAACCTTGAGGCTTTGTTTTTCTCTCAGCGGTCCGTCGTTTGTGCTCCAATAACTTTCGTTCTCTGCTTTTCCCAGTCTTTTCACCCCATAGCCTACTTCCTTGTGTAAATCTCAACTCAAAAAAAACAAAAAAAACCATTTCCTTCTCTGTTCTTATTCCTTGTTCTCATTCGTTTATTCATTCTTAGCCGTTCGTTCGTTCTTCGACCACGTGTTTCTCCCCCATTTCCCCAGATAGTTTTCACTGTTATTAACCTTCAATGTTTACACTTTCCCCTCAAGTTCTGTATTCCGTCATATATTATAACACCTTTTTCTTCTTCTTCTTTAAAAGGCTGCTTTCGACTTGCTCACCAAATCTATTCATCCCAAAAAAAAATTCCATCTCCTATAATGCCTTTTTTCTACATTCCCTAAACTCTCCTGCACTCCATCCTCCCTCCAGCATCCTCAAACGTATTTTTAACTCGAAGGTCACAAGAAACTCATTTTGCAATAAATGTTCGTTTTGTAGCGGCTACCGCTGGGTTTTCACAATCGCCTTGCACCTATCAAGGACGCGGAGCGATCACCATGCCGGGCTCGTCCAGGACGCCCGGGCAGGCCCGCGCTCAACTTGCCAGGCCTCGGTTGGGACGCCCGGGCAGGCTCGCCCTCAACTTGCCAGGCCGCAGCCAGGACGCTCGGCCACGCCCCCTCTCGCCTTTCCTGGGCAAATGCTCCGGGATAATGTGTGTATATATATTGCTGCCCGATAAACGGGCTTTTCAGAGTACCTGAGTGTTTTGTTTGAATAAAGCAACTCGGACGAATTCCAGCTTTTTGTCGCGTCCATTCTTCCGATCGACGTGGGAGCCCGAGCTCCTTCATTGGTGACCTACCGACATGGACACGGCAGTGGCCCTTAAACTGCCTACCTTCTGGGAGGCTCACGCGGCGGTTTGGTTCGCAGAGGCGGACTCCCTGTTCGCCCTGCGAGGCATCACGGCCGACGACACCCGCTTCCACCATGTGGTAGCAGCGCTCGGTTCAGCCACCGCGGCCCACGCCCTGAGCCTCCTCGAGAGCCCGCCAGCTGCTGACAAATACGGCGCGATTAAAAAGCTTCTCCTCGACGCTTTCGCCCTCCCATCGGCGGAACGCGCACGGCGCCTGCTCGACCTGCCCGAGCTCGGCGACACGCGCCCTTCCGAGCGAATGGACTACATGCTTTCGCTGCTCGGCGAGCACTCTCCGGCATTCCTGTTCCGGGAGCTGTTCCTCCATCAGCTGCCTAGCCCGGTACGCCTCGCCCTGGCAAGCACGACGATCACGGATCCCCGTGCCCTTGCCAGGGAAGCCGACAAGATCTCCGCCGCAGGCCAGCGCATCACAGCAGCGACCTGGGGCCCACCGCCGTCCGACGCAACACCCATGGCGCCCGAGCACCCGGTACCGTCGACGACCGAAATGCCGATGCAATTGGCGGCCGCTACACCGAGCCGACCACCTCCAGCACGATGACCGGGGCCTCCACCTGACCAAGCGTGGTGTTACTATCATGCCAGGTTCGGACAGAAGGCCCGGACATGCCGACCCCCGTGCACCTTCGGCAGGCCGGGAAATGGCCGGGCCGGCGTTCATTACCAGCCATGAGCGCCGGCCACACGGGCAACTTACTGTTCATCACGGATAAAGCGTCCGGACGGCACTTCCTGTGCGACACCGGCGCCCAACTGAGCGTCATACCCGCCTCTGACCAGGACAGGCAGTCCGCGGTTTGCAGCCCCTCCTTGGTTGCGGCGAACGGATCGGCCATCCGCACCTTCGGCCCGCGCAACGTCACCCTCTGCTTTGGCAGCCAACGCTTTGCTTGGACGTTTGTAACCGCAAACGTGCCCATGGCTCTGCTAGGCGCCGACTTCCTCTGCGCACATGGACTGCTGGTGGACGTCCAACGGCGTCGTTTAATCAATGCCGAAACCTTCAGCTCCCTGGTATGCACATTGAGCAGCTCCGCGCCGACCGAGCTGGCATGCGCCCTCCCGGCGGCGAACGAGTTTGCTCGCCTGTTCACGGAGTTCCCGGCCCTCACGCGGCCGACGTTTTCGGCCGTCGCAGTACGGCATGGGATCGAGCACCACATACCAACCACGGGCCCGCCGGTCTACGCCAGAGCCCGCCGCCTCGACCCAGCCAAGCTCGCCGTGGCCAAAGCCGAGTTCGACGCTTTAGAACATCTCGGCATCGTGCGGCGCTCCGATAGCGCGTGGGCTTCGCCACTACACATCGTCCCAAAGCCAGGGGGCGGCTGGCGCCCATGTGGCGACTACCGCCACCTTAACGACGCTACCACCCCCGACAGGTATCCGATCCCGCACATCCAAGACTTCTCCGCCCGTCTGGCGGGAAGGGGTAATTTTTTTCGAAAATTGATCTCATACGGGGATATCACCAGGTACCTGTCAGGGCGGCCGACGTCCCTAAAATGGCAGTCATCACGCCGTTCGGCTTATTCGAATTCTTATGGATGCCATTTGGTCTCAAGAACGCGGCTCAGGCATTCCAGCGCTTGATGGACGGCGTGCTGCGTGACCTGCCGTGCCTTTTCGTTTACCTGGACGACATCCTCGTCGCCAGCACGTCCCGGGCCGAGCACCTCCTCCACCTCCGAACACTGTTCGGGCGCCTCAGCGAGCACGGCCTCATCGTCAACCCGGCCAATGCCATTTCGGCACGACGGCCATTGATTTTTTGGGCCACCACATCACCAAGAACGGGGCCGTGCCACTGCCAACCAAGGTCGAGGCCATCACCACGTTCCCGCCTCCCCGCACCATAAAGGCCCTGCAGGAATTCCTGGGAATGGTGAATTTTTATCACCGCTTCGTGCCACGCGCTGCTCAACTCATGCGGCCCCTCTACGAAGCCCTCCGGGGCAAGCCGGCCAAGCACGACATCGCCTGGTCCGCAGCAATGGACGCGGCCTTCCAAAGCTCAAAGCGGGCCCTCGCCGACGCAACACTGCTCGCTCACCCGGTGCTCAACGCTCCCATCGCCCTCACCACGGATGCCTCCGACTACGCGGTGGGCGCCGTACATGAGCAATGGGTGAACGGGGTTTGGCAGCCACTCGCTTTTTTCAGCCGGCAGCTCCGGCCGAACGAGCTCAAATACAGCACGTTTGACCGTGAGCTCCTCGGTCTACACCTGGCCGTCCGCCATTTCCGCCACCTCCTGGAGGGCCGACCTTTCACGGCGTTCGTCGACCACAAGCCGTTGGTTTACGCAATGGCCAAGGTCACGGAGCCGTGGTCGGCCCGCCAACAGCGCCACCTCTCCGCCGTGTCGGAGTTTACCACGGACATCCGGCACGTCGCCGGCAAAAACAACGCCGTGGCCGACTGTCTTTCCCGGGCCAGCGTGAACGCGGT
The DNA here is from genome assembly GCF_964187855.1 of Myxine glutinosa. Lineage (NCBI taxonomy): Eukaryota > Metazoa > Chordata > Myxini > Myxiniformes > Myxinidae > Myxine > Myxine glutinosa. Next base: position 141,414,642 of record NC_136266.1, on the reverse strand, counting down.
CCACCTGGGCGTGGACTTCGCGCTTATGGCGGTGGACCAAACCACCGACACCATGGTGCAAGCCCTCCGGGCGGCGGACACGGGCCTCCGCCTGGCCGACATCCCCTTCGCGGACACTGTCCTGCTCTGTGACGTCTCCCAAGGCCAGCCTCGCCCCATCGTGCCCGTCACCTGGCAACGCCGCATCTTCGCCTCCCTCCACGGCCTTTCCCACCCGGGCCGGAAAGCTTCCCAGAAGCTGGTGTCGGCGCGATTCGTCTGGCACGGCCTTCGTCAGGACGTCCGCGATTGGACCAGCACCTGCACAGCCTGCCAACGGGCCAAGGTCCACCGACACACCCAGGCCCCGCTGGCACCTTTCACCGTGCCCGAACGACGTTTCGACCACGTCAACATGGATCTGGTGGGCCCCCTCCCCCCGTCACGGGGGTTCACACACCTGCTCACCATGGTGGACAGGACCACCAGGTGGCCGGAGGCCGTTCCCCTCGTCTCCACCACCATCGCCGATGTGGCGCAGGCTTTCATCGCCACCTGGGTCGCCCGCTTCGGTGCACCGGCGGACATCTCGTCAGACCGCAGACCACAGTTCACCTCCGAGCTGTGGGGTGCGGTCGCCCGCAACCTGGGGGTCAAGCTCCACCGTACTACGGCCTACCACCCCCAAGCAAACGGGTTGTGCGAGCGATTCCACCGCTCCATGAAGGCCGCGCTCATGGCCGGCCTTCAAGACGGCGGTTGGGCCGACCGGCTGCCGTGGGTCCTTTTGGGCCTCCGCACGGCCCCCAAGGAGGACCTCCAGGCATCCACCGCCGAGCTTGTCTACGGCCAGGCGCTACGCGTCCCGGGCGAATTCGTGCCCGATGCTACCAGTCCCTGGTCCGCAGCTCACCAGCGCTCGGACCTCCAGGAGGCCGCCCGACGGTTTGCCCCCGTGCCAACATCCCACCACGGTGACCCCCAGTCCTACGTCCCCCCAGCACTTTGCACAGCGGAGTATGTTTTTGTGCGTCACGACGCACATCGGGGGCCACTCCGGCCGCCGTATGACGGGCCCTTCCGGGTCCTGCGACGGGACGACAAGTCGTTCATCATCGACATCGGCGGCAGGTCGGACCGGATTGCGGCGGACCGCCTCAAGCCGGCGCACGTGGACGTCGACCACCCACCATGGGTGTCCCTTCCGCCGCGGCGAGGCCACCCCCCGTCCACGGTGCCCCCCACTCGACCGCCCACCACCACACCGGACCCCCCCCCCCCACGACCCGCCAGGGGTCGCTTCGGCCGGGTCATCAGGGCCCCCCTCAAATTGACCCTGCCGGTGCAAGTCGATTCTGGGGGGACATGTGTAGCAGCTACCGCTGGGTTTTCACAATCGCCTTGCACCTATCAAGGACGCGGAGCGATCACCATGCCGGGCTCGTCCAGGACGCCCGGGCAGGCCCGCGCTCAACTTGCCAGGCCTCGGTCGGGACGCTCGGCCACGCCCCCTCTCGCCTTTCCTGGGCAAACGCTCCGGGATAATGTGTGTATATATATTGCTGCCCAATAAACGGGCTTTTCAGAGTACCTGAGTGTTTTGTTTGAATAAAGCAACTCGGACGAATTCCAGCTTTTTGTCGCGTCCATTCTTCCGATCGACGTGGATGCCCGAGCTCCTTCAGTTTCCCATTAATCGTACACTTTCAAAAATCCAATCTCACCCCTCCCCTCCAAATCTTCCCCATAACCCCTCCCCTCCAAATCTTCCCCATCACCCCTCCCCTCCAAATCTTCCCCATCACCCCTCCCCTCCAAATCTTCCCCATCACCCATCCCTTTCAAATCTTCCCCCTTTCCCCTCCCCTCCTAATCCTCCCCATCACCCATCCCTTTCAAATCTCCCCCCTTGCCCCCTCCCTCCTAAACTACCCCCTCACCCCTCCCCTCCAAGACTCCCCCTCACCCCTCCCCTCCTAGACTCCTCCCTCACCCCTCCCCTCCAAATCTCACCCATATCCCATCCCTTTCAAATCCCTCCCCTTGTCCCTTCCCTCCCAAACTCCCCCCTCTCCCCTCCCCTTCAAATCTCCCCACCCTCATTTCTTCTCAATTTTCCCCCTCTCACTCCCCCTCCTCAAAGTGTCCTCCCCGCTTCTTCCCCCTTCCAACTCTCACCTCCATCTCCCCCAACTTTCTGCCTCGCTCTTCCCCATCCTCAAATAACACCTCATTGTGCCTCACCCAATCACCATCAAACCTTTTGTCCGCCCCATCCTTCCCTTTCTCCGAGCTATTCTGAAATCTCTGACACACCTTCAACAGCTCTCCCTACCTCCTCCACCTCTTCCACATCTTACCCTACCCCGCCTCCCCCCTGTTCTGTATCCGATGCTCCCCCTTACGCTTCATTAACGGTATGGACCTCAAACATCCGGGGCCTTCGTTCAAACTTAACTGTTTGCACATGCGCAAGATTGGAGGATCTGCGCATGCGCAAGATTGGAGGTCTCGTCTCTTCAAAGTTGTCCATGCGCGCTCGCTTTCGAAGTTAAGTAACTTTTCACAATTGTGTTTTTGTCGAAACTGTATCTTTCTCTCGGTGTATGTACCTATTTGGGTGTCTTTAATAGTATTCTTGGCGTTGGTTTTTCATACCTGTGTACAGAATCGTCGGTCTTTCTTATCGCGTATTCTGAGGCCTAAGTGTAGTACTAGGCGACCGTGTCCGACCTTGGCTTGAGGCTTTGTTTTTGTCTCAGCGGTTCTCCGATCGCGCTGCAATTACTTTCCGGTCTCTGTTTTTCATGGTCTTTTCATCCCATACTTCCTTGTTTTAAAATCTCAAAAAAAAAAAAATATATATATATTTCCTTCTGTTCTTATTCGTTTATTCGTTCTTATTTGTTCGTTCGTTCTTCGACCACGTTGTTTGTGATCACGTAAGATCACGTTGTTAAAAAATGTCTCATCTGACCCCTGAAGACCTGTATTCTGTCATATTCTATAACACCTTTTTCTTCCTCTTCTATAAAAGGATGCTTTCGACTTGCTCACCAAATCTATTCATTCCAAAAAAAAATTCCATCTCTTATAGTGCATCTTTCATTCATTCCCTAAACCAGGGGTTCCCTAACTGGGGTGCATGAACCCCCAGGGGGTGCATGAGTCCATCCCAGGGGGTTCGTGAGACGTTTCTGAAAGTCAAAACTAGAGTACTTTTTGTTGAAATAAAATCTGATATATCATATAATTTATATCAACATCATATATATATATTTTTTCACAGATTCAGACCGCAATCCATGATGTCTAAGAAGCGCAAATATGATGATTCGTACATCAAGTGGGGGTTCATGAAGTTTGTGGAGAAGGATGGGACTGAACATCTGCAATGCGTTCTGTGTTACAAAGTGCTGGTGGAGGCGTCGATGAAGCCATCGAAACTAAAAGCCCACCTCGCCAGCACCCATCCGACTCATCAGAACGACTCTGAAGACGTGTTCCGAAGCAAGAAAGCTCGCTTCATGGCGAAGGGTAGCTTGACTCGGCACGGGTTCCAACCGTCGACGAAGCCTATCCTTGAAGCCTCCTACGAAGTAGCGCTCCTCATTGCAAAAGACAAAAAGGCTCATACGATTAGTAAAACGCTTGTAAAGCCCTGCGCCGTGGTGATGGCGAACTTGGTTTGCGGACCCGAGGAGGCCAAGAAACTCAAGAGTGTTCCCCTGTGCAACAACACCATCACGCGCAGAATTGAAGACATGTCAAAGGATATTGTGGCTCAGGTCACACAAGAACTCCGGGAATCGCGCTGCCGTTTCAGCTTGCAACTCGACAAATCCACCGACGTAGCGAGCTGCAGTCAATTGCTGGTTTTTGCACGCTACTTGGCGGGATTTGCTGTGAAGGAAGAGTTCCTGTTCTGTTCTCCTCTCAAAACAACAACCAAATCGGTGGACATTATGAATATCGTGAACCATTTCATGGAAGAAAACGGCATCGAGTGGAGGAAGCTCGGATCGTTGTGTACGGATGGGGCCCCGGCGATGATGGGAAAGCGATCCGGGTTCGTTGCGCTGGTGAAAGACAAGTGCCCCGACGTCATCGTGACACACTGTGTGCTCTATCGCCACGCCCTTGCGACCAAGACGCTCCCCAAGGAGCTCGGTGATGTAATGGCTATCGTTGTCACAGCAGTGAACTTCATCCGCGCTCGGGCTCTCAACCACCGCCTCTTCCAGGTCTTCTGTGAAGACATCGGTGCTGCATACCCTCATCTTCTGTACTACACCGAGGTGCGTTGGCTATCCCGGGGCCAAATTCTGAACCGTGTCCTCCAGCTGCGTCAGGAGATTGAAATTTTCCTGCGTGAGAAAGGCAACGACTTGGCAGACTACTTCGGCGACCCTGTCTTCGTCGCGAGGCTTGCATACATCAGCGACATTTTCGGGCACCTTAACGCTCTCAACATATCACTTCAAGGGAGCAGCCTCACGATCGTCGAAGCAGTGGAACGGATCAACTCGCTTCGAGAAAAGCTGCAGCTTTGGAGCAACCACGTGGAGAAGCGGTCATTCGTCAACTTCCCGGAGCTCGCTCAAATCCTCGCGGATGACGACGCTCAGAAAGTTTTCTGCTCCACGCTTGTCGTCGACATCAAGGGTCATCTGAAGTCTCTGTCTGACAGTTTTGATGGATACTTTCCGAATCTGTTGGTCGATCCGTGTTTACAGGATCCTTTCACGATTCTAATTGATGACATTGACGACAACAACGAGCTCAAGGATGATCTGATCGAGCTGAAGGCCTCTGGTCGCCTGAAGATGCAGTTCTCCACCGTCGCCAGTCCCTCGGAGTTTTGGGCAAGCAACTACGAGGCCTTCCCCAATCTAGCGGCGAAAGCGCTCCGAATGACACTGCCTTTCGTCACGACCTACCTCTGCGAAGCCGGGTTCTCCGCGTTGGTCATCATGAAAACAAAGCTGCGGGCACGCCTTGACGTCGGCCCCGACATGAGGGTGGCCCTCTCCAAGACAGCTCCGAGGATCAAGCCTCGTGGAGGAAAAACAGGAGCATCCGTCTCATCGTGTGTGATGGGTGATCGATGCGTGATGCAATTCGTGATCTGATCTTGAAGTTTCCGAATAAATATTTGTTCATCTCTTGTTTTTTTTCATTACAATATTACACTATGAACTTGATCTTTTACGAAGCACTGTTATGCGTATTATAGTATAATAATAACTCAGATCGTGTCTCGATCAAACGCCTCGTGGAGGAAAAACAGGAGCATCCGTCTCATCGTGTGTGATGGGTGATCGATGCGTGATACAATTCGTGATCTGATCTTGAAGTTTCCGAATAAATATTTGTTCATCTCTTGTTTTTTTTCATTACAATATTACACTATGAACTTGATCTTTTACGAAGCACTGTTATGCGTATTATAGTATAATAATAACTCAGATCGTGTCTCGAAAAGGTGGGGGTTCGTGGACACCTCTGACATCCACATAGTAACCCTAAATTAGCCATATATTAGCCAATCTGTGAAAAAATTTAAAAGAAGCTAGTTTCAACTGATTTTGGTGGGTATGGGTACGGACAACTTCCAAAAAAAAGTAAGGAGGGATAGGGGTTGGGGAAACCTTTTTATTAGAGGTCAAAGGTCATTGACCTCTGCCTAAATCATATAAAATTGTATTTCAGCAACAAAATATGGTATATAGATGATCTTGGTGTCAAAATGCACAGGATTACGAAAGAAGATGACATAAGATAATTATTGACCCTTGGGACCAAATCCTGACCTCTGTAAATGAGGTCAAAGGTCAAAAAAGCTGTTTTATCACTAAAATGTCATATTTATAACAGGAAAATTACCATATTATATAAAAATGAGCAAAAAAAAAACCGAAGAGGTTAATTTCAACTTACGTGGTGGATATGGGGGTTATTATTTATTCCAAGAGCAGAGGGGGAGGGGGAAATTACCTTTCTTGGGATCAAATGTCATTGACCCTAGACTAAAACACTATATATTGCATGAATGAAGTCTTTGTTTTGTCTTTGTTTCAGGAGTGATTACTGAGAAAACCTAGCTAGCCTACATGTACCTTGACTACCCCAGTGCAGTGAGATGTCCCAAAAGTTCCCTGAGGCCTTTGGAACAATACTGTAAAATAACAAAATTACCAGGATGGATATATGTGAAATATGTAGTGAGGACTTTTCAGAAGCAGGAAAGCTACAGAGGTTGTACAGAAAGGGATATGAGAATCTAATAGAGCAGTGTAGACTTATCAACAACTCTTCATTATTGGAGCGATTGGAACAAAAATGGAGTAGCAACACTCCTATGACAGTCCATCGTAGATGCCGAACCCTTTTCATGCAAAAGGAGCCAGATGTTGAGGAGCAAGAGCATGCGCCAAGACCAAAGCGACAAAAGGTGTCTCAAGCAGTAAATGATGACAAAGTTGATGGTAAGATAAAGTAATTCTTTACTTGATTCATGTAAATTTCATTAAGATTCCAAGCCCATACCTGTTTTATGTTATTTTGTTTGAATTTTGAATGTTTGAAGTTAGTATGGTGATTTACATGGGATGGCAACTAACTTTGTCCATGTTTTCATGTAATGTTTTCAGGCCAGGGTTCTACTCGATTTCCGTACAGTGAAAGATGTTTCATATGCAATGAGGACATCCATTTTGATGAAAGACATCCTGATAGACAGCAGACCATACATCGAGCATCAACTATGACGCTAAAGAAATCACTTCTGAGAATCGCAAGTGAAAGAAAAGATAGTCTTGGAATGGCTGTGAAAGGACGCTTGGAAGGAATGGCAGATCTTGTAGCGGAAGAGGCTGTCTATCATAATAAATGCTACTGTTCCCGTGTTCCATGTACAATGTTCCAGGACAATGCAATGTAAGTATATTAATACAATATACATACATGTACATATTTGTTAAGTTCCTTGTAATATGGGGTACTGCGGAATAGTAAAGTATGTCACAATGTGAAATACATTCAAATATTCACATTTCAAAAGAGGCATTCAACAGTTGGTCAAGGCTTATAAGCGGTCATTTTGAAATAAACGCAGTCCTACACACATTTAAACAATTCATTTTGAAGAAAATTCGTTTGATGAAACAAGCTAGTTTTTTGTACGTTCGTCCTTGCAGTTTCTTCATACTGTTAATATCTTTTTCCTTCTCCATTGCACTATTTCTTTATAATTATTTAATAAAATGACGTACTTTGTTTCTTTTCAATCTATCATGACAATGAATGTTTCTATTTTTCTTCAGAAACCAGGCAGGCCTGTACATAGTTGCAAGGAAAATGCCTTCCACCAGCTTTGCGGATGGCTTGACAGTGAAATGGAGAGTGGTGTGTATACAGTAGGTCGACTGCATGAACAGATGAAGACAATAGTAGGTGATGACATTCCAGTTTATCATGAGATACTTCAAAGAAGCACTTGAAAGGTACTATGGTGATAGTATATTCATTACTAATCAAGAACGTAGGAAGGATGTTGGCTGCTTTAGAAGCTGTACAGCAAGCATCGTCCGAGACCACCATGAGATGAAAACTGATGATGAAGACGCAAAGAAAAGAGCCATCATCAAAACAGCGGGTTCATTCATTATTATCGATGACATCAAGTGCCTTAATTTCAGCAAAGATGACTTTCCTTCGCTCAAAGAAATGACATCAATGTATGAGCTGCCAGATTCTCTTGAACTGATGTTAACATGCTTAATGCCTCATTCATCCGTTCGACGAAATGTTGCAGGGCAGAATATCATATCTTCACAACGCCCAAGATCATCTAAGATGCCTTTCCAGCTTGGTATGAGCTTATATCTTGATCACAAGTTTGGTTCAGATAAGCTGATTGATGTCATGCACAGGCTGGGCATATGTGAAAGTCAAAAAGAGACCGTGAACTACAAGTACACGTACATTGACTCGACTAATAACACAAATGCAGCATCAATGGCAGTCCTTGAGAATCAGCTTGAGCAACACATTGGTGACAACATGGATCATGATTTGATTACATTAGATGGAAAGTCAGGTTTTCATGCCATGGGGCAGATCAAAGTTACCACTCCAGAAAATGCCAATCAAATTGAAGTTGATGAGAATAGGAAGTTGCAGAGAAAGCCAATCGTGAAGAGTGATACTCTGTCAAATATGGAAGGTCTGCAAAACTACGTGCCTCAACGAACGAATGCCCTACTGGACACAAAACTCATTAAGTATGAAGAGCTTCAGCACAAAATACCAGAAAGATCCATTCGTACAGATGCATCTGTCATAGACTGGTACCATGGATGGGTAGAAGGAAGAACCGTTCATCCCAACTTCATGGGGTTCATGCATCAGAAATACAACGGACTAGCATTGAAATCTTCTATTGAGTTTCTGCGAATCATCAATGCGAATCCTAATGACATGCAGACAATATACACCACCATCATGAGAGCTATCAAAGGAACATACAAATCCCCAGCAATAATAACCTTTGATTTGCCTCTGAAGAGAGATGAAGGGATCGAACACATGTTCAAATTTGAGCTGACCCCGGTCCCAACATCTCTCTTCACAATGGATCGCATGATGAGAAAACCCAAAAAGCATGAATTTGGCAAGATGCTCAAGGAAACAGCTACAATACTTGACGTGGACATAAACAGCAAGATGCATGTTGTTGATGGAGGGTGGCTACTTCATCAGGTAAAGTGGTCCAGCGGTGCAACCATCAAGACTATAGTTGATACATATGTCAGATATGTTGACAACAAATTCAAGGATGCTACTGTAGTGTTTGATGGCTACGGGGAGGAATCATCAACGAAAGACCATGAACATATGCGGCGGATGGCTGGGAAGAAGGTTTCTCCGGACATGAGGGTCACACCGGAATTGACTATATCATGTGACAGAGAGGTTTTCCTGGCAAATGAGAAGAACAAAGGAGCCTTAATCATGATGATATCTGCAGAGATGGCAAGCCACAATATCACTGTACGCCAAGCAAAAGATGATGGTGACACGCTGATTGTTAGGTCTGCAATGGACTTGGTCGCAAGTGTTAAATCCCCAGTTGTTGTTGTCGCCCAGGACACTGATATTTTGATATTGCTCTGCTATCATAGGCCTATCCACTGTACTAATTTCTATTTACAAGCAGATTTTGGTGGTCTTTACGACATCTCTAGCATACACATCGGAGACAAAGAAGAGTTCCTCTTCAAGTATGGCTGGTCTGGAAACGACACTGTTTCATGCATTCATGGACATACCAAATGTGCTCTCTACAAATGCAGATTTCCTGCCAGTGTCATTACTGCATTCACAAGTCCCACTTCAACCGACTCCATAATTCGAACAGCTGGATTAAAAGCCATGCAGATCACATATGGCTGTGGGGATACTCCCCTAGAAAAGTCTCGCTACATGAAGTTCAAGAAGCAAGCAGCCAAGGGCAAAATCGATCCTGACCGCCTACCACCAACGGAAGATGCAACAGCTCAACATTCCCTTCGTGTCCATCTTCAAGTTGTGGTATGGAAGCATCTTGACACCTCTATTCTTGATCCCAAAGGAAGAGGATGGGAGTTAGATTCCAACAGAAAACTCAGACCAAAAATGCTATCTGTTGGTATCGCGCCAGACAACCTTCTGAAAGTAATTTGTTGCAACTGCAAGGAAGGGGAGAGGCAATGTCAAACAATGAGATGCAGCTGCATGAAAGCTCGCATGTCGTGTGTATCTGCATGTGGAGTGTGCTGTGGGCATTGCGACAATGGAACAGATAGCATAGATGCAGAAGAAGAAATTGGTAGCGATGAAGAGGAAACAGACTGAGTATTATTAATTTGTTGTTGCCGATAGATACTGTAAGTTCTAAGTTGTGAGTAGTATTCTGCAAATTGTTGATTATAAATTCACATATACTTTACATACACAAACTATTTGACACTAATGAACTTTACCCCCCCCCCCCCCCCTGCTTATTTTGACCATTAACCTCGTATTTTGGTGGTGAAGAATCCATTTCATATTTAGTTTGTATCTTGGTATAATTCTGTTACTGTTACCAATATGATATTTGATATGATATTTTGGTGATAAGACGTCTATTTTTGACCTTTGACCTCATTTTCGGAGGTCTGTAATTGGTTCCATGGGTCAGTCATTATTCTATGTCATCTTCTTTCGTAATCCTGTGCATTTTGACACCAAGATCATCTATATACCATATTTTGTTGCTGAAATACAATTTTATATGATTTAGGTTTGTATTTGTATTTTTAAATGATTTTATATGATTTTTATATATTTAGGTCAATGACCTTTGACCTCTAATAAAAAGGTTTCCCCAACCCCTATCCCTCCTTATTTTTTTTGGTAGTTGTCCATACCCATACCTACCCAAATCAGTTGAAATTAGCTTCTTTTAAATTTTTTCACAGATGAACCTTAAGTTAGGGATACTAACAGGGGGTTCGTGGGGGGATAAAGTTAGCGAAACACTGCCCTAAACTCTCCAGCACTCCATCCTCCCTCCAGCGTCCTCAAACGTATTTTTGACTCGAATGTCTCAAGAAACTCATTTTGCAATAAATGTTCGTTTCCCATTAATCGTACATTTTTCAAAATCCCATCACCCCAAAATCCCATTTCCCATCACCCCTCCCCTCTAAACCTACCCCCTTGCCCCTCCCCTCCAAATCATCCCCATCACCCATCTCTTTCAAATCTTCCCCCTTGCCCCTCCCCTCCAAATCTTCCCAATCACCCATTCCTTTCAAATCTCCCCCCACACCCCTCCCCTCCGAGACTCTCCCTCACTCCTCCCCTCCTAGACTCCCCTCTCACCCCTCCTCCTCAAAGCGGTCTCCCCGCTTCTTCCCCCTTCCAACTTTCACCTTCATCTCCCTCAACCTTCTGCCTCGCTCTTCCCCCTCGTCAAATAACACCTCACTGCGCCTCTCCCAATCACCATCAAACCTTTTGTCTGCCCAATTCTTCCCTTTCTCCAAGCTATTCTGTAATCTCCGACACACCTTCAACAGCTCTCCCTACCTCTTCCTCCTCTTCCACATCTAACCCTACCGCTCCCCCCCCCCCTGTTCTGTATCCGATGCTCCCCCTTCCTCTTCCTTAACAGTATGGACCTCAAACATCCGGGGCCTTCGCTCAAACTTGTCTGATCTCTCCATGCAGGTTGCTTCTGACAAACCAGAGGTGATCTGCTTAACAGAAACTTTCCTCCTTCAAGATGTCTCTGATTCCTTGGCATCTCTCCCAGGTTACTCCCTCCTCCGGTATGATAGACCTGAGCCTCGTCCTGGAGGTGGGGTTGCTATCTTTATAAAAAACTCTCTTCCTCACTCGCCCTGCACTGCCCTCTCTCGACCTCACCCCCAGGAATACCTTTGGCTACGGCTTCCCCTTCACTCCCACCTTTTGTTCATATGTGTGTTGTACCGTCCACCAAACAGTGATCACTACATCTACATCTCGCTGTCTGAGAATATGGACCAACTTCTATCTACCCATCCCAACTCTCTCTTCCTCATATGCGGTGATTTCAACTGTCACCATGCCAGTTGGCTGGGTGTGGGTACCTCTCTCACCAGCCATGGCTCTTCAGCAAAGGACTTCTGTGACTCACTGGGACTGACACAATCTGTCAATTTCCCGACCCGGATTTCAGTCAACGGAGCATCTTCTCTTCTGGACTTGGTTATGACTAACTTCCCTGAAAATGTCTGCTGCTCTTCTTCTGCTCCAATCGGCTCTTCTGATCATGTGCTTGTTAAAGTGGACATCTCTCTGACCATTCTCAGAGAGCCTCCTCAGCGTTGACGAGTCTGGCATTTCACTCAGGCCAACTGGCACGGTCTTCAAGCAGCCATCAATCATCTGGACTGGTCTCCCATCTCCACTGCCTCTGACATAAATTCTTCCTGGGAATTCTTCCAAAGCAAACTGCTCTCTCTCATGCACAGATTTATCCCATCTCGTCTTCTGTTGTCATACCCTTCCTCCCGTCCATGGTACACGGAATCTTGTGGTGAGGCTATTGCCCAGAAATAACTTGCTTTCGTCTCCTGGAAAGCAAATCCAATGGAAGGAAATCTTATTTTCTTTCACAAAGCCCGAAAGAAGTGTGTGTCCACCCTCAGTTGAGCCAGGAAACAATATCTCTCCGTTCTCAGGACCGAACTCTCTTATCTGTCTCCCTCTTCCAAATCCTGGTGGCGTCTGGTCAAATCTGTTTCTGGTGCTTGTTCCCCCTCCATCCCCTCCCTCACCTCAAACGGCCACACGGCTGACTCCGCACGTGAAAAAGCTGAATGCCTCAACTCTGTGTTTGCCTCTAAATCTTGTGTCCCAAACCCATCCCTCTCTGTACCCACCGTACCCAGTCGTACCCAGCTGCTCCTGGACTCTGTGTCCTTTCCTCCTGACAAGGTGGAAAAGTTTCTGTCAACCCTCGACTCGGATTCTGCAACTGGACCTGACGGCATCAGCCCACGGGTCCTAAAATCCTGTTCTTCCGCTCTTTCACTCCCTCTCTCTGTTCTCTTCACCCTCTCTTTTGCTCAAGGTCATCTTCCATCTGCTTGGAAATCTGCCAACATCTCCGCTTTGCACAAAAAAGGTGCAAAAACAGATACTAGCAACTACAGACCAATCAGCCTTCTCCCAATTATCAGCAGTCATGGAATCCATCATTGCTTCAGATATGAAATCTTTCCTCTTCTCCAATGGCTTGATCTCTGATCATCAATTTGGTTTCAGACCTGGACAATCTACTCTGGACATGCTGCTTCTGCTTTCTCATCAATGGATGGAGGTCCTCAATGCCAAACAGGAAATTAGAGCAGTCTCCCTTGACATATCACGTGCCTTCGATACGGTTTGGCACCCCGCTCTGCTCACCAAACTCTCCTCTTTTGGTATCCATGGAAATCTCCACGCATGGCTGGCGGACTTCCTCTCTAGTCGTAGTCAACGTGTGGCCCTGAATGGGTTTCTCTCATCTCCTCTTCCTGTTCAGGCTGGAGTTCCACAAGGCAGTGTTCTGGGCCCTGTGCTTTTTCTGGTCTTCATCAATGATCTCTCTGACTCTCTTGAAAATCCTCTGTTTCTCTTTGCTGATGACTCTACTCTCTGTCGCTCCATTCTTCATCCCTCAGATCGGCAGTCTGCAGCCTCCTCACTCTCTGCAGACCTGGACAAAATCACAGACTGGGCAAACAAGTGGAACATGTCTTTCAATCCTGACAAATCTCACACTCTTACGATGTCTCTCCGAAAAGACCGACTGGACCACCCTCCCATCCACTTTCTGAATAATCCTCTCCAAGAAGTTCTGTCACTCAAGCTTTTGGGTCTCACTATCTGCCATGATCTTTCCTGGGAAAACCACATTTCAAATCTGGCCTCCAAAGCCAGTCGCCGACTGGGCATCCTCCGTCGTGCGAAGTCCTTCCTTGGCACACCTGAGCTCCTCACCACATACAAGGCTTTCATCCGCAGCTCAATGGAATACTGCTCTCCCCTTTGGGCTGGTGCTCCTTCCTCACACCTAGCTCGTCTTCACGCTCTTGAAACCAAAGCATTCAGAATCATTGGAATCTCCCGCGATGAAGCTAACTACAAGGGCCTCTCACTCACTCACCGCAGGCAGGTTGGTGGTCTTTCCGTCTTCTACCGACACCTCTCTGGCCTTGCCCCCCCAGCTCTCTCTGGGTTCTGTCCCGCAAATATTCCTACAGGTCGCACAAGATCTGCCTGCAACCCTCTTTTTTTTTCTTTTTTTTTTTAAATACAAGATCGAGGCTCGTGAAAGAGCTAACATTAATCACACAAAAAGACAAACCGACACACAAAACACAAAAAACAAGGGGAGCGGCAGACAAGATGGGGAGAGAGGGGGAAGGACACAAACAACATTTGAGAGCAGGGACATCGGGAGGACTTGGGGGGAGGTGGGAGAGGAATAAAACATATGAACACTGCAAGGACTCTGGGGTGAATTACCGGGGGTAGAAAAGATCAAGTTTTTCGATGGGGGAAGATAAGAGATGGTGGTGCACAGCTGTTTTAAAGACCTGGAGGGAGGAGTGGGATTGAAGGGAGTGGGGGAGTTTGTTCCAGAGGTGGGAGAAAAGGGGAATGAAAGAGTGAAGGTGAGCAGAGAGCCTAGACTTTGGCAATTTAACCATAAGAGGGTTGCAGGCAGATCTTGTGCGACCTGAAGGAATATTGGGGGGACAGAGCACAGAGAGAGCTGGGGGAGCAAGGCCGGAGAGGAGTCGGTAGAAGACAGAAAGACCACCAACCTGCCTGCGGTGAGTGAGTGAAAGGCCCTCAGAGTTGACTACTTCGCAGGAGATTCCAATGATTCTGAAAGCTTTGGCCTCAACAGCGTGAAGCCGAGCAAGGTGTGAGGCAGGAGCACCAGCCCAGAAGGGGGAACAGTATTCCATTGAGCTGCGGATGAAAGCCTTGTATGTGGTGAGGAGCTCAGGTGTGCTAAGGAAGGACTTCGCATGACGGAGGATGCTGTGGAAATGTAACTCATTGATTGGGACTGGTAACTCATTGATTGGGACTGGTAACGAAGCAGATAGACGATTTCGTAAATGAATGTCAGGAATGTGCACGAACATGGTAATCTCTTGTCCACCTGGTCACAGCCCCAGGCTGGAGCACCCCCCTATTGTTTGGTAAATGGAACTTGCAGCAGGAGGGGAGCGAGCTGGTGCCAGTGAGGCGACCGAGTAACGTTTGCGGAGAACGGATTAGGATTAGCGGAGGAAGGATTAATACTGCGGTGCCCATAAAAGAGTGAACATCTCCTTGACTCAGGAGCACTCATCCTCAGAAGCCCTGCCCGATGGAATGAACGCGTACCACGAGTACGGCGCTGCAGAGAAGACATCAGCCACGAAAGAGGGACTATGCGGATAGAGTTACCTGGTCCATTGAGTTAAACGGTAGTTATTTGGTATTGGAATGAAGTGAACAACCAGTTAATAAAGTTGTGATCTTTTGTAAACCTGTGACATCATTGGAGTCTTGAGTCTCACAACACTTCCACGACAATCTGGAGGCACCGCTGGGATTTCGAGTGGACTTCGCCAAGGTAAGCATGGCGTCTTGGGGATGGTCCATTATGAAATACGAACCTGTGTTTAATTCTGAACATGGTGGAGGATGTGTGTGTGGGGCTTGCCGCGATATAGGTAACATAACGACAATCCAAGGAGTGTAAACGTATTTTTGTCACGACCGTCCGAGGTAAAAGTCACGGATGGAACGTTTTAAATGATTCTATTATTCGTGTGCTTGCGAGGATGCGTACGTTATACGCTGGGTGTTAAGAGCCTTACTCTGGTCTGCAGGCAAATCGGCTCATGAAGTGCACCATGAGGCGATTTGTTTGCCGGTTCGGTAAGGTCCGTACACGTGTACAATCGTGTACACCCGTTTTAAATTAATAAATAAATAATTTTTTTTTCAGTTTTCCCGCCATGTCTAAAACTCGTTTGATCAACGTATAAATTAATGACAGACAACGCCATCTCATGCCGGTCCAGAATTATTGTGAAAGATGGCGATTGGATGAAAATTGCATACCGACACTCCCTCACTGTCCCTCATTGTCCCTCATTTCCATTTCGGCTACCTGTCTCTTGCCCCCGCTCTTTCTTGCGAAATGAACGTTATTTGAACAAGTGGAATGATTTAGGAATGTTTAGAGGTCATTGCAATATTAATTACTTGGGATCATTTGTGAAATTTCATGAACAGATATGTGCAATGGATCTAATTTGAGTGAGTATGAGAAAATTTGGTGCAGGATTCGTGGAATGTACAAGGCTGGTACATGTGTTTAGCACTTGAAGACGTACCCCTGAGCTGCCCGCTCAAGGTGTGCGATTAAGGCGGCGGACAAAGAAAGTATTATATACAGATATTTTTTCTCAGTCAAATTGGATGGGAAAAATGCACTTTTATATTTTCCCCCATTGCAATGTGCTTATATTTTGGAACGGCTAGGGGGATTTAAATAAAATAAAAATGAGTAAGCTTTTCAGACATGCTTCACGGTTAAATGAAAGACAATAATTAAGCGCTTTGGGGAAGGCAATGGCAAACCACCCAATGTCGTACATGATATTTTCAGCACGATCATGGATTTGAGAATGCATGTAACTTGCAGTGTTGAACAAATTAATACAGAGAGAAAGAGATAGACAGGGAGAGAGAAAGACATAGAGAGAGAGACAGAGAGAGAGAGATAGACAGAGAGAGACAAACAGACAGAGAGACATAGAGACAGACAGAGATAAAGATGATATTTAGACAGATAGAGAGAGACAGACTGACAGACAGAGAGAGATAGACAGAGAGAGACAGACAGAGAGAGACAGACCGAGAGAGATAGACAGAGAGAGACAAACAGACAGAGAGACAGAGAGAGAGAGACAGACAGAGACAGAAAGTGAGAGAGAGACAGACAGAGAGAGATAGACAGAGAGAGACAAACAGACAGAGAGACAGAGAGAGAGACAGAAAGAAAGAGAGAGAGAGACATAGAGACAGACAGAGATAAAGATGATATTCAGACAGATAGAGAGAGACAGACAGACAGACAGAGAGAGATAGACAGAGAGAGACAAACAGACAGAGAGACAGAGAGAGAGAGACAGAAAGAAAGAGAGAGAGACATAGAGACAGACAGAGATAAAGATGATATTCAGACAGATAGAGAGAGACAGACAGACAGACAGAGAGAGATAGACAGAGAGAGACAGAAAGTGAGAGAGAGACAGACAGAGAGAGATAGACAGACAGAGACAGAAAGTGAGAGAGAGACAGACAGAGAGAGATAGACAGAGAGAGACAAACAGACAGAGAGACAGAGAGAGAGACAGAAAGAAAGAGAGAGAGACATAGAGACAGACAGAGATAAAGATGATATTCAGACAGATAGAGAGAGACAGACAGACAGACAGAGAGAGATAGACAGAGAGAGACAAACAGACAGAGAGACAGAGAGAGAGAGACAGAAAGAAAGAGAGAGAGACATAGAGACAGACAGAGATAAAGATGATATTCAGACAGATAGAGAGAGACAGACAGACAGACAGAGAGAGATAGACAGAGAGAGACAGAAAGTGAGAGAGAGACAGACAGAGAGAGATAGACAGAGAGAGACAGACAGAGAGAGATAGACAGAGAGAGACAAACAGACAGAGAGACAGAGAGAGAGACAGAAAGAAAGAGAGAGAGACATAGAGACAGACAGAGATAAAGATGATATTCAGACAGATAGAGAGAGACAGACAGACAGACAGAGAGAGATAGACAGAGAGAGACAGAAAGTGAGAGAGAGACAGAGAGAGATAGACAGAGAGAGACAAACAGACAGAGAGACAGAGAGAGAGAGACAGAAAGAAAGAGAGAGAGAGACATAGAGACAGACAGAGATAAAGATGATATTCAGACAGATAGAGAGAGACAGACAGACAGACAGAGAGAGATAGACAGAGAGAGACAGAAAGTGAGAGAGAGACAGACAGAGAGAGATAGACAGAGAGAGACAAACAGACAGAGAGACAGAGAGAGAGAGACAGAAAGAAAGAGAGAGAGACATAGAGACAGACAGAGATAAAGATGATATTCAGACAGATAGAGAGAGACAGACAGACAGACAGAGAGAGATAGACAGAGAGAGACAGAAAGTGAGAGAGAGACAGACAGAGAGAGATAGACAGAGAGAGACAGACAGAGAGAGACATAGACAGACAGAAAGAGAGACAGACAGAGAGAACCACAGACAGAGAGAGAGAGATAGACAGACAGAGAGAGACAGACAGAGAGAGAGACAGACAGAGAGAACCACAGACAGAGAGAGAGAGATAGACAGACAGAGAGAGAGATAGACAGACAGAGAGAGACAGACAGAGAGAGAGAGACAGACAGAAAGAGAGAGAGATAGACAGAGAGAGAGACAGAGAGAGAGAGACAAACAGAGAGAGACATAGACAGACAGAAAGAGAGACAGACAGAGAGAGAACATTTTTGGGAACGTTTTGGGAACATTCAAATGTTGGGTTTTGCTAACGTTTCCACAACGTCGCCACAACGTTTCACTTTCGTTGTTGCAACATTTTGCTCCAACGTTTTGGGAACATTCAAATGTTGGGTTTTGCTAACGTTTCCACAACGTCGCCACAACGTTTCACTTTCGTTGTTGCAACATTTTGCTCCAACGTTTTGGGAACATTCAAATGTTGGGTTTTGCTGACGTTTCCACAACGTCGCTACAACGTTTCACTTTCGTTGTTGCAACGTTTTGCTCCAACGTTTTGGGGACACTCAAATGTTAAGTAAATCGGATAAGAATTCACGAGTTATTTAATTATTAGCGATTAATGAAGTACTTATTTAATTAATTACATTTCTTATTACATTACAGTAATTACATTACAGTAATTACCTGAGGTAATTACAGTAATTACAGTTCCGGTAATTACAGTAATTACAGTAATCATTACAGTAATTGCAGTAATCTTATTACAGTAATTACATTACATTAACTCAGGCACCTTTTGAGTAAGGAAGCTGATATTTGGACATGACACTGACCAAGTGATGTGGCTGTCAAGGAAAATTTTGATTTATTGATTAATCATTTAATAAATTAACTCGTTGATTTATAAATGACTTATTTAATTAAAATTCCTCAGAGATACATCTTCGGATGAAATACTTGCAGATTGGTTATGCTATGAGCCAATTGATTAAGGAAAATATTTTGTGATGGCCATATTGGCAATTTCGTGGCCATATTCGTGGCAACTCAGTTAGTGCCACTGCACCTTTAAAATGCATCCCTGCGTTCATTTTTCGATCGATTGAGTTGAAATTTTGAACAATCGGATCTGGACTGTCGTTGTTAACGACTCTAGCACGCACCCGTCCAATCAGGATGGAGCGGTATGGTCCCCGGATCATCACTGCCCGCAGTTTTAATTAGTTTTACTTTTTCTCTTGGTCATATAATTTTGAAGACATGCATGTCATGATATAGGAAATGTTTGTTCTGTTGAACGGAATAAATGTTGTTTATTTGTGTGGGTGTGTATTTTTGTGTATTTTGTATATATTTTCACGGCTAATTCCAGTTAACATCCTGGTGTTGGGCTAGCAGCTAGGGTGCCGGCTTAGGATCCTAGGATCCTGGGTTCGGAATCCCGGTCAATCGCTGAATTAACGCCAGGGGGGTTGACTCAGCCTGTCATCCTTCCGAGGTCGGCAAATTGAGTACCAGTTCACTGGTAATTCCCTGCTTGTCGTTAAAGGCGGCAAAAAGGGTTGGCGTCAGGAAGGGCATCCGGCCGTAAAACATTGCTTCAAAAAGGGGACCGAAAAACAACAACAACCACAGTTCCCGAAAAAGGCCAACCCCCGCTTGCGGGGAAAAATGGCCTCTAAAAGGTGTTTTTTTTTTTATCCTGCAAAATTTGCTCGTTTTTCTGGCCGAGTCGAAATTGCGTTGAGTTCCTATGGCATGCGCCATTAAAAGCGCTGTGTAATGGTTGAGCTCCCTTTATTTCGTTTTGGTCATGCGGATGAGCAGACAAAGTGACGAATGCTGCGGCTGGAGCAGTAGAAGCGATGTTTTTAATTGAAACGATGTAATTTAATTAAAAGTGGGAGGGGGCAACACCACGCATACCTCTTTTAAGGTGTGTATAAACCCTGGAATAAACGTGGGAGGGGGCAACACCACACATACCTCTTTTAAGGTGTGTATAAACCCTGGAATATTTCAGCAATCAATACAATGCTGAAACTATGTAAGTTAATTTAATGAGTAATTTAATGAGTAATTTAATGAGTAATTTAATGAGTAATTTAATGAGTAATTTAATGAGTAATTTAATAAGTTAATTTAATGAGTAATTTAATGAGTAATTTAATGAGTAATTTAATGAGTAATTTAATGAGTAATTTAATGAGTAATTTAATGAGTAATTAAAAGTGGGAGGGGGCAACACCACGCATACCTCTTTTAAGGTGTGTATAAACCCTGGAATAAACGTGGGAGGGGGCAACACCACAAAGCATACCTCTTTTAAGGTGTGTATAAACCCTGGAATATTTCAGCAATCAATACGATGCTGAAATGATGTAATTTACTGTGTAAGTTGGTCGACCTTGGGTTTGTTTGGGTTTTGTTGTTTATTTTTGTGGGTGTGTATTTTTGTGTATTTTGTATATATTTTCACGGCTAATTCCAGTTAACATCCTGCAAAATTTGCTCGTTTTTCTGGCCGAGTCGAAATTGCGTTGAGTTCCTATGGCATGCACCATTAAAAGCGCTGTGTAATGGTTGAGCTCCCTTTATTTCGTTCTGGTCACGCGGATGAGTAGACAAAATGACGAATGCTGCGGCTGGAGCAGTGGAAGCGATTTTTTAATTGTTCAATGATTATTCGATATTGTTATGACTTATTGTCAATAGGTATACTAAGTGGCCATGAGGTAGCCTGTTGCTATGTACAGTTTTATTCTATTGTTGATTATACCACATAGCTGTGGTGATAAAGGAAATGTTCGTTTTAAATAGATGATTATGATAGGACCATGACTATAAAATCATGATGATTATTATGAATGATATCATAGGGTTCAAATGCAGAATGATTGCATGAACTTGGGAAAGAACTTTCAAGCCCTATGGGATAAATTGGGTGTTACAAGCGATGGAGTTTCAAAATTTAGCATGATTGAAGGAATTTTACAGTCTTATTTCAGGAGTTTTACGAAATTTATATTGACAAGAGATTTGGGTACTATTAAAAGAAAAATGATGAGATATTTTTCCCAAAGAACTTTAATATCTGCCATCCATTTTGGCGGTCTCACGAATGAAGAATGAGTTGCCTTTAGTGGTTGCAAAGAAAATTTGTGAAGACCAGGCAAAATGGAAAAATAGGTCAGATATGACCCTAGGACAGAACAGTGATTCGTCAATTGACATGAGGTATGAACCAGAGGTGACGACCGATGAGCTTCGATCTCAGTCAATAGATGGACCTGTCCTGACATCATTGGGGAAAGGGCTTAGGCAAGGAGTCATCCAAAATGATTAATTTGATTTATTGATGAATATTGATAAATTAATTGAAATTGAATAATTGAATTGAACTGAATAAATTTAATTGAATAAATTTAACTGAATAAATTGAACTGAATAAATTGAATTGAATATATTGATTGTTTGATTGATGAAAATGCGGTCTCAAGAAAGAAGCTTTGATATCTTTGTGAGATATTATCAATGTGAAGACAACCTTGGAAAATTGAGCAAGGTGGTGAGTTTATATATAGATATATATGTGCGGTTACCATTGTGTGATTTCCCCTTCAACAGAGTGGACACCTGAGGATTCACCCATTTCATACTGACCCTCTGGCTCATCTGCAAATACTGATCTGTGAGATTGGATTGTGCAAAAGCCACAGGTGAGAGAGATTCTCTGGAAATCACCGTTTGAACAGGTGGAGAGATCCTTCCTGGAGGTACGAGTGAAGCTTTAGAGGAACAAACTACAACACATCCAACGCTACTTTGATAAAAGGCAGAATGGGAAATGGAGCCTGCAAGAATACACAAGGACAACCAGAGATTCCACAAAAAGGTACTTGTACACATCATATGTACGACCGTTATGGTGCCGAAGCTATGAGGCAGGTCGAGAATTGGTATTTGTGGACAAAGGGACATGATGAGGAGTTTCCAAGAGATGGTACATTTGAGCGAAGTCGATTGGAAAGATTGGAACAAAGATTGAAAGCCAGGAAGAGACAGAATCTAACGGTAGACTGGCTTGCATTCCATCTTTGGGATGGTGAATCCAGACAACGGGAACAGCAAGAACGGATAACGGACCTAGAACTTAAAATAAAAAGGATACAGGATACAGTGGAGGAGACAAATGCACAACTGCCCTCGAAATTAGGAATGAAAGTGACAGTTGTCCCATCTGATTTCCAGTTGTCTCCCCAAAAAGGACGGTACAGAGAATTTTTTCGTGTTTCAGGAGATAACGAGAGATTGCAGTGGCAACTCAGGGATGTGGAGATGCAGCCCAGTAATACAAGTGCACAGGTGCACAGACCAGGCAACGACAGAAACCGGTGTTTCAAGTGTGGACGGATGGGACATTGGAAAAGAGGATGTCCGTATACCAAAAGTAAGACAAGTTCATAGGGTAAACCAAGATCAAGGGTACCAGTGCTGACCGATACCTCAGACAATGATTAGGCCTTCATTGCGACAAATCCCAAATGACGATTGGCCTCAACAAATTAGATTACTGGACAAACATGAATAACTGTCGATGATTCTTGGGTCTGAAAAGTTTTCGGAGCAAGAATTATTCATTTTTCTTTTGCTTGTAAGCAAATTGATAATTAATTGATCAAATGCCGAAATTGGATCTTTTATGTTGGGCACAAAATTTTAAATTTACAAAGTTTGGAACAATTGCTTTGCAATTTTTTTTGGCAAACCAAGTGACAAGAGTCACATCATGATCAGGTGGGAATTTCGGACTATTGTTCCGCACGATTGATAGGTCAGTGGTCGACTGACATACAAATGGGTGGGTAGTCAAATTTGGATAAATTATTGTGGGAACTGAAAGGGTAATGTCAATGTGACGGCATAGGGGTTTTCTAAGAATAAACCTTTTGGTCCATTTGTGTATTAGCGCTTATAAAATTGAAGGACAAATTTTGAGAAATTGAAATAAAGTTGACACCCATCCGGATCTGTAAATAAGGGTTCCAACGCAAACAAATACGCATAATGCATGTGTGTGTGGGTATTTTGTGTGTCAGTGTTTTTGTTTTTGTGTATCAATCTTACAAGATTGTTGACACCGACAGTGTGCCTTGTCTGAAAAATAGATAGTTCCATGGGGATGGGATCGCATATCGAGAGAATTCGTAAAATAAAAAATAGAAATATAATTTGATTATGAAAATTATCACTTTTGTCAAGGGAGATGGAGAATAAAGATTTGATTTGCTGAGTTATGAGCAGCTATTCATTAATAGTAAAAAATTGGAAGTAATCTTGGGATTCCATTGTGATAGAATTTATATGAGAATCAAAGCTATTTATGGATATGAGCTTCATAAAAAATGTGGGAGTACAAAATTAGCCAAATTTTGGAGAGGTCTTACACTGACTTCCCAGAGTACTCTGCTCACGGATTTTATATATATATAAACTTGAATTTTATCAGAATATAAATTGGGCTGTATGTATGGATGTGTATAAGGCATAGATGATATGGGAAAATAGTAAAGGAAATTTTGCTGGTTTGAACTATTGTGAGTTTTGAGTTCTGGAGTTCAAACAAAGTCACTGGTTAACAGATGAGAATGGATAGTAAATAAATTATTCGATGCTGGGTAAATTAACTACGATATTACTAAGACTTATGAGAGCTATTGTTCTTCCTTACACCAGTGCGAAATTATTGGGAAAAAAATATATATATATATATTAGATCCAACATAATGAATCTATAAATGAATGTCAGATGGATAATATCCTCAATTTGTACTAATTATTTGATTGTGGGTAAAGGAATTAATTTATCATAGTGGATTGTTAACAGCAGCCTGAAAATGTCCTGAGAGTGCATCCATGTAATCGGAAATCCCAGATTTGTTTTTACAAACAACATTTTGGTAGAGGTCTTGTGTGGACGAGCACTTCCTTGGTAGATAAAAAACGGTACTGCATGCTGGCAGCCACTTTTGTGGCCAGTTAGGCCAAACAAATTGAGAGGAAATTGTAGTTAAATACGTAAGTTACACATGGCTATTTGTAAAAAGGAAATTTGTTGAGATGGGAAACATTTTTCGAAGGTTTATTAAAGTGTTATAATATGACATGTGGCAAGGCAAATTATTGGATGGGAAAATTAGATCTGGCTATAGAATAAATTTATTGACCCCTTGAAGTTAATTCTTCGAATCATTGTTTCACTGGCATTTTTTGTTCAAATTGGAAATAGTTTGGTAGAGCTTTGGTTAAAACCTTTGGTTGCGGTATCTTGGAACGAAATGATAAACCATAGGAGATTGATAAGAATAGGAAAAAAAAAAAATATGGACCCAAAATAGAAAGTTGGATTCATGCCTCTCATTGCAAGCAAGCACATGGGGCTAAGGTGGACGATCCCACAGAAAATGAGGCTGCACCTAGCAGCCCAGCAGAACATTCAGTGGCAGATAAATGATAGTCGTGATTTACAGTCATTTGAATTACATTTTAACACCCCTTGCATTGATAAACATTAAATTTTCAACATGTGATATTCCTACTTGGGATAGTGACATTTATTTGCCTACATGACATACAATTACCTGCTGATATTAATACAACATGAGTGAAAAAAATGTATCACAACTACACTCATGATCAGGGGATTGAGTTCAACCCCGGGAGATAGGGGGATCAGGGTAAGACAAATAATCTGATTTATGTTACATATTAAGGGATTTTCTTTATTTACCTTTTAGGAAGCTTGTTACTTTGGTATATAATGTTGAATGTCATCGACATATAATTATGTCATAGGTATGAATATATATAAGGAGTAGCAGACTTGTTTGTTGGTTTAGTAGTTATATTGGCAATTGTTTTAGTGGTGGCTTGCTTGAAAGCCTTAGTGACGGTGTGTTTGAATAAGGTAACCAACAACACGATGATAACGCATGAAGTGACAAATGAGGAAAGAAATGTGGAACCACAAGAGGAAGACTTTTATGGCGACATAAATACTGAGATTAAAAGATTAAATCAAGTGATGTTGCAAATGAATACAGTAGAATTAAGATAATGGCATAACGACAATGTTATGAGTTGTGTCAATTACAAGATCAGTGAACTCATATCACCACGAGAGACACACTGTTAAAAAAAAAAAAAAAAAAAAAAAAAAAGGGAAAAGAAAAAGTGGAGAGGAATTATGGTAATAATACATTATGCTTAATTTGTTGGTTTGGGAAAATTTTTGGTGGGAATTAGATATTCCTGTTTGAGATTGTAATCATATACAATTTATTTTCTTAGAGTAGTGCTAAAATACCTGCGCGAGTTAATTTTGAACTATATTAACCTGAAAGCAATTGTGGATGCTATTCTTAGTTTAGTAGTAAAATATATACCTGATTGAATATTATTTGTGTGACGCATATAAATGAATATAACTTTTTTTGTGTTAAGGAAAAACAACAAATTGTTGAATGTGAAACTGTCGGAAGATATACATGATTATGCTGATTTCATGGTAAGATGTACCCTATCTGATTCAGTGTGTGTGGAAAGCAGATTCAGATGTGACTGAGCATAAGGATAAGACGAGATCACATTTGAAGGGGGTGCTAATGGAATTGGGAAGAAGTTCGAGAAAGAAAATTTGTGGCTAAAAAAAAAAAATGAAGTTAAACGTGGCATACACCCTCTTTCTCAAAGAATGATGAAGACATTCTCCCGTGTAACTTGGAGATGGATGCTTACCTTCACCAAGGAAATTTATGTGACCATTTGCCTGGATCACACTGCAACATATGAAAGAAAGGCGATCACTTACTCTTGTTCGAAGGCTTGGAACATTCATCACATCAGAAGTTGCAGGACAACGACACCTTACCTGCAACCTCTGTGAAATGCGGGGACATATGTTATTACTTCACCAACTTCCGGGGAGCCAGCATGGAGCTGCAAACCAATGGCTGTGCCTTTTCACAACAGCTGTGCACGATTCTGCGGGCCACTCCTGGTATGGACCATGGATGACCTGAACACCATGGTCCCAACATCATTGTGGATGCATCCGGCATCCCTGTTCCACATCTTGCTGGCCAATCAACGTCACACCAATACTTGCTGCCCACTCACAATGAGGGAGGAGGCAAGTCGACTACAACTGAGTGAAGGCCTTGTTCAGGAATTACTATGGTTTACAGCAAAAAGTGGCAAGAATGCTACATGGAGAGCAGGGTCAGTCTATGACTCCGCAATGTTACCACAACAGCGAAATCCTAAACGAAGTAGTGCAGGTGCTATGAAGACATTAGGAGAAAATGTTTCATACCTGGATTCAAACACAAGTGATCAGCCCTTCCTTTCAAACAAAGTCAACATTTGTGTGGAGGCAAACGTTTTTGCCAGATGGTGCAGATGCTTTACAAAACTTGAAAATGAAGTGAAATTGTTGTATCTTGGTGATGGTGAAGTGTTGTTTTGAAAAGATATTTGTGATGCAAATGCAATAGATTGAACAATATGGAAGGAGTCAATGACCAACGAAATGTTTTGTGATTCTTGCAGGATGACGGTGTATGCCTAAGGGAATTTGATTACCAAAGTTATGGTTTGAATACTTGTATTGATATTTACTTGTAGATATTGATTATTTACTTATACTTGTAATGATGTTTACTTGCAGTGATTGATTATTTACTTATACTTGTATTGATGTTTACTTGCAGTGATTGATTGTTTACTTATATTGATGTTTAGATTAATGGTTAATATAAACAAAAACAAAAAGATGAGGGAATTGTGGAAATGTAACTCATTGATTGGGACTGGTAACTCATTGATTGGGACTGGTAACGAAGCAGATAGACGATTTCGTAAATGAATGTCAGGAATGTGCACGAACATGGTAATCTCTTGTCCACCTGGTCACAGCCCCAGGCCGGAGCACCCCCCTATTGTTTGGTAAATGGAACTCGCAGCAGGAGGGGAGCGAGCTGGTGCCAGTGAGGCGACCGAGTAACGTTTGCGGAGAACGGATTAGGATTAGCGGAGGAAGGATTAATACTGCGGTGCCCATAAAAGAGTGAACATCTCCTTGACTCAGGAGCACTCATCCTCAGAAGCCCTGCCCGACGGAATGAAGGCGTACCACGAGTACGGCGCTGCAGAGAAGACATCAGCCACGAAAGAGGGACTATGCGGATAGAGTTACCTGGTCCATTGAGTTAAACAGTAGTTATTTGGTATTGGAATGAAGTGAACAACCTGTTAATAAAGTTGTGATCTTTTGTAAACCTGTGACATCATTGGAGTCTTGAGTCTCACAACACTTCTTCGACAATGCCCAGACAGCGACTGGCTTTGGAGGCCAGCTTGGAAATGTGGTTTTCCCAAGAAAGATCATGGCAGATAGTGAGACCCAAAAGCTTGAGCGACAGAACTTCTTTGAGAGGATTGTTGAGAAAGTAGATGGGAGGGTTGTCCAGTCGGTCTTTTCGGAGAGACATTGTAAGAGTGTGTGATTTGTCAGGATTGCTGCAGACTGCCGATCTGAGGGATAAGGAATGGAGCGGCAGATAGTGGAGTCATCAGCAAAGAGATAGAGAGGATTTTCCAGAGAGTCGGAGAGGTCATTGATGAAGACCAGAAATACCACAGGGCCCAGAACACTACCTTGGGGAACTCCAGCCAGAACAGGAAGGGAAGATGAGAGAAATCCATTCAGGGCCACACGTTGCCTACGACCAGAGAGGAAATCCGCAAGCCATGAGTGGAGATTTCCCTGAATACCATAGGAGGTGAGTTTGGTGAGCAGAGCTGGTTGCCAGACCGTATCGAAGGCAGGTGATATGTCAAGTGAGACAGCTCTGATTTCCTGTTTGGCATTGAGGACGTCCATCCATTGTTGAGATAGCAGAAGCAACATGTCCAGAGTAGAATGACCTGGTCTGAATCCAAATTGATGATCAGAGATCAAGCCATTGGAGAAGAGGAAGGATTTGATATCTGAAGCAATGATGGATTCCATGACTTTGCTGATAATTGGGAGCAGGCTGATTGGTCTGCAGTTGCAAGGATCTGTTTTTGCACCTTTTTTGTGTAAAGCGGTAATGTTTGCTGATTTCCATGATGCTGGCAGATGACCTTGAGCATAGGAGAGGGTGAAAAGAACAGAGAGAGGGTGAGATAGAGTGGCAGAGCAGGATTTTAGGACCCGAGGGCTGATGCCATCTGGTCCAGTTGCAGAATCAGAGTTGAGGTTTGATAAAAACTTCTCCACCTTGTCAGGAGAGAAGGACACAGAGTCCAGGAGCAGTTGGGTTCGACTGGGAAAGGTGGGAACAGAGAGAGATGGGTTTGGGACACAAGATTTTGAGGCAAACACAGAGTTGAGGCATTCGGCTTTGTCACGTGCGGTGTCAACTGTGTAGCCATTTGAGGTAAGGGAGGGGATGGAGGGGGAACAAACACCAGAAACGGATTCGACCAGATGCCACCAGGATTTGGAGGAAGGAGACACGTTTGAGAGTTCAATCTTGAGTGTGGAGAGATAGTGCTTCCTGGCACTCCTGAGGGTAGAAACGCACTTGTTTCGAGCTTGGTGGAAGGTACTGAGATTGCCTTCAGTTGGATTTGCCTTCCAAGACGCAAAGGCAAGTTGTTTCAAGGCAACTGCCTCACCACAAGATTCAGTGTACCATGGACGGGAGGAAGGGTACGACAACTGAAGACGAGATGGGATAAATCTGTGCATGAGAGAGAGCAGTTTGCTTTGGAAGAATTCCCAGGAAGAATTGATGTCAGAGGCATTAGAGATGGGAGACCAGTCCAGTTGATTGATGGCTGCTTGCAGACCATGCCAGTCGGCCTGAGTGAAATGCTAGACTCGTCGGCGCTGAGGAGGCTCTCTGAGAATGGCCAGTGAGATGTCCACTTTAACAAGCACATGATCAGAAGAACCGATTGGAGCAGAAGAAGAGCAGCAGACATTTGCAGGGAAGTTAGTCATAACCAAGTCCAGAAGAGAAGATACTCCATTGACTGAGATCCGGGTCGGGAAATTGACAGATTGTGTCAGTCCCAATGAGTCGCAGAAGTCTTTTGCTAAGGTGCCATAGCTGGTGAGAGATGAACCCACATCCAGCCAGCTGGCATGATGACAGTTGAAGTCGCCACATATGAGGAAGAGAGAGTTTGGATGAGTTGATAGAAGTTGGTCCATGTTGTCCGACAGAGAAATGTAAATGGAGTCATCACTGTTTGGAGGACGGTACAGAACACATATGAACAAAAGTTGGGAGCGGAGAGGAAGCCGTAGCCAGGGGTACTCCTGTGGGTGGGGTGGAGAGAGGGCAGTGCAGGGAGAGTGAGGAAGAGAGTTTTTGATAAAGATAGCCACCCCACCACCAGGACGAGGATCAGGTCTATCGTACCGGAGGAGGGAGTAACCAGGAAGAGATATTAAGGAATCAGAGACATCTTGAAGGAGGAAAGTTTCTGTTAAGCAGATCAAGTCTGGAATTTCAGAAGCAACCTGAATGGAGAGATCAATCAGGTTTGAGCGAAGGCCCCGGATGTTTGAGGTCCATACCGTTAGTGAGGAGAGAGGTGGAAATCGGGTGCAGGACAGGGGAGGGGAGGGGTAGGGTCAGAAGTAGTGTATATATGTTGCTTCTGGGACACTCTCATTTTCCCATTGACTTACATGTTAATTTTCCTCTTAACCTCATTGCCCATTAACACCTCTATTTCTCCCACCCTAATCTTTATGAACCTTTTGTCTATAGTACCTGTCCTTAATGTTGTTCATTAGACCACTCAAACACTACAAATATTTGTTTTCCCTTATAGACCTATAATCCTTCTTTTACATATCATTTGGCAGATTATCTTTGACCCACTCAAACATTGACCCATTCACTTACATGTTAATTTTCTTCTCACCTCTTTACGAACCTTTTAGCCTTTTGACACTCAAACAATGATTCCCCCTTGGTCTTATGGTACTCTTACTATCAATGATCCCGAGTAGACCACTCAAACATCGACCCTACAAATATTTGTTTATGCGTGGGAAATAATTTAATTCTCTTACCACTCTCTTCTCCATCTCATCCAACTCACCGGTATTTAAATTAATTCTCTTATTTGTTTTGTGAACTTTTTTACCAGTTGCCTTTTCAATAAGACTTATTTGATATTTTTTACATTCATTTTGTTTTCCATTTATATACCAAGGCTACCATACTCGAACCTTTTCTAATTAATAGCTCACTGTTGAGAAATGACGTTGTTTCACTTGGATAACTTCCAAGGAATTCTCTTTGTCTTGTTTCCTGTTTTTCACAAACACACGCCCTCAGTTTCCAAAAGCTGACAAGCAGTTCAGTTCCCCGAAATACATTTTGTTCATTATAAAAAGAGAGGTCTCCGAATGGGACATTTAAACATTGTGAACAAAGATGAGCTTGTCTTATTCCAGTCTTTCCTCTGATGAAGAATACTCGCCAGGACATTGGTAAGTTCATTTGGTATTAAACACTGTTAATGAGAGCTTTGTATGTGATTAATTATACAACTAATAATTTATTTTTCCTCTTCATTGCAGCAATTCAAATATTGTAAATATCCTGGCAGAATTTCAAGTTGTTTCTCAAGAGTTCCACAACGAACTGAATACGGGTTTGAATAACCTACCTTGGATGGTGGGCTCAGAATGAATTCAATGTTTCACCGTTCTTAGAAAATTCATGTGAAAGGTATGATAGAAAATAAAAAACGAGAGGTGTGTGCATGTGTGTGCATGTGTGTGTGTGTATGTGTGTGTGTGTGTGTGTGTGTCTGTGAATAAAAGAGAGAGATCGAATTGTGAGGAACAGAAATGAAAAAACGAGATTGTGTGTGTGTGTGTGTGTGTGTGTGTGTGTGTGTCTGTGAATAAAATAGAGAGATCGAATTGTGAGGAACAGAAATGAAAAAACGAGATTGTGTGTGTGTGTGTGTATGTGTATGTGTGTGTGTGTCTGTGAATAAAATAGAGATCGAATTGTGAGGAACAGAAATGAAAAAACGAGATTGTGTGTGTGTGTGTGTGTGTGTGTGTGTGTGTGTGTGTGTGTGTGTGTGTATGTGTGTGTGTGTGTCTGTGAATAAAATAGAGAGATCGAATTGTGAAGAACAGAAATGAAAAAACGAGATTGTGTGTGTGTGTGTGTATGTGTGTGTGTATGTATCTGTGAATGTGTGTGTGTGTGTGTGTGTGTGCGTGTGTGTGATGTTTTGTCAGGCTTACTTCAGCATAGTAATTTCTCCTTATTTTGTTTGCAGTATTAACCTCGAAGACCAAAATTTTGAGTGGGATGATTTTGATCCCCAAGGAGTGGTTATTTCCTACCAACCTGTGAACCTCTACATTTTCAACTCAAAGATCTTGACGCTAAGCTGGATTTTTTCGAGGTAAGCATGTGTGTACGTGTGTGTGTGTGGTTCACCGTTTATAATAGGTACACCATATCCCTGCGCATCGTAAGAGGTGATTCAGGGTTGGTGTCAGGAAGGGCATCCGACCCTATATTAATAATAATAATAATAATACATTTATTTTGTATAGCGCTTTTCAAGACGCTTTGACATGGAACGTAAATATGAAATAAATATCTCTCCCCTCTTGTCTTTAATAGAAAGAGATTCAAAACCTGAAGACATCTGCTGAACCAACCTTTGACTTGTGCTGGGAAGAAATTGATGACTTGTGCTGGGGAGAAGTTGAATGTATACCTCAAGAAAAATGTTTTAATAATATAAAGATTTTAATGTTTTCAATATTTATATATATTTGTTTTGTTTACAATTATTTAATTCTTAATTACAAAAAGAGAATAAAGGAAAAGGGACGGGAAGGTGCGTCCCCCTCCCTTGACCCCCCCTCATCCCACCCCTCCCCTCCCCTTGTGTGTGTGGGGAAGGTGGGGGTGGGATGATGGGTGTGGTCTGTGTGGGCGGGGTCTGTGTGGGCGGGGTCTGTGTGGGCGTGGTCTGTGTGGGCGTGGTCTGTGTGGGTGTGGCTTATGATTATTTTTTATTTTTTTATTTTTTTTATTACCACTAATTAAATTAGCTAATCTGGGTGGGGTGAATAGAAATGTTGTTTAATGAATTATTAGCTTTGTTTTTTGTAATTCTTGTGAATAAAATGCCCCTAATATTTCTTCCCCATTCATATCAAATAATTTGTAGGTCCAAGGGACTGTATCCATTACATCAATGATTTAAAATAATTCACGAGTCCATTTTTGTGTATAACCTTTTTCAAAATGGCTTTTCCATTTGTATATTCTTGCAATATCACCAACTTTGAACTTGGGCTTTCTCAAATTAATCTGCTTTTCATATTCTAATTTTGTAAATGTTTCTGATGGTTTTGATTTTGTTGATGAATGAACTGTATTATTGTAATTATCGACAATATTCTGGATTAAATACACCCATTGTTGAGAACTGAGCTGTGTGAACTTTTTATATAATTTCTCTTTTAAAGTGCGATTAAAACGCTCAATAACAACTGCTTTTCCTTCATTAAAGGTGCTGTATAATTTAATACCCTCCCCCTTTAGAAATTTCATAAATATTTTGTTATAGAACTCTGTTCCCTCGTCAGTCCATAACTTCTTTGGTTTTCTATGACTTTTATTAAATATTTGTTGGAAGGCTAACATTAAAGTATCACCCTTTTTATTTTTTAAGGGAACAACCCAAGCAAATCTACTCCTCAAATCAATAACGGTTAAAGCATACCTGCATCCCTTATCATTATTTAGTTCGATTAAATCAGCAGACCATATGTGGTCAGTGTCTTTGGAATAAACCTTCCTTCTTTTAAACTTGGTGATTATAGGTTTGTGTAATTCTTCAGCCAAAAGCTCCTCAGTCTTGATGACATCATTAGAGCCTAACAGTTTTTTGAGGAATAACCAAGACCAAGTTTCAATTTAGCATTTATCAAATTTCTCACAATAAACCTATCAACTTTCTCTCTCAACGTTGGATTTTGTATCAAAGACAAATTATACAACATTTCTCTGTCGGCTTTATGTTTTTCAGTCAACGTAGTGGTTTTCCCATAAGCAATATCATGCTTCATACACACTTTGTCAACCCTATTTGTAGGTTTAGACCAAGGTTTAGGATTGTCAGCCTCATGTAATCTTTTATCCAAGTTTGTTCCTGGGCCACAGAAAGAATACCCTGGAAGGTGTAATTCCCCTGGAATTCCAGTTGTTGTAAATTTGCTACCTGACAAAAACTTTTGTATGTCTCCTCCACTTTTATGAGAGATGAATTGACACTTTTTAGAGCCACACACTTGACATATTCCTTTTTGATAAACTCTATTATTTTTAGCTTTAACATAGATATTTTTAGATTTAGTTTTCTTTTTACATTTGAGACAATAACTCATATTTATTTATGAGAAAAAGTCCTATATAGTGCCAAAACCTTTTTGGTTTTCAACATATACATTTCTATCTTAATTTTTAAAACATAAAGAATCCTTAGGAATGCCTTCACTCTCTCCTCCATTTATTTACAAATAAAAACCAACTGAAGTCAATAGCATCATCAACCACATAATCTTTGTCTTCTTCATGTAAATCTCCTCGCTGAACTCATCTCAACCATTTTTAAAATCATTATCTTAGTAAGAGTCGTTAATTCTTTATTTTCCTCTTCGGTGCGTTGAGATTGATTTATTTGCTGTAATATACTCAATCTTTTACGAATCTCACTGATTTCCATCTTTTTATATTTTTCCTCCCTCTCTCTTTGCTCCCTTTCCTCCCTCTCCTCCTTCTCCTTTTTCTCCCTCTCCTCCTTCTCCTTTTTCTCCCTTTTCTCCCTTTCCTCCTTCTCCCTTTCCTCCCTCTCCTCCTTCTCCTTTTCCTCCCTCTCTCTTTCCTCCCTCTCTCTTTCCTCCCTCTCTCTTTCCTCCCTCTCTCTTTCCTCCCTCTCCTCCTTCTCCTCCTTCTCCTTTTTCTCCCTTTCATCCTTCTCCTTTTTCTCCCTCTCCTCCTTCTCCTTTTTCTCCCTCTCCTCCTTCTCCTTTTCTCCCTTTCCTCCTTCTCCTTCTCTCTTTCCTCCTTCTCTTCTTCAACTCCTTCCTCATCCCTTGCTACCCTTGAGCTTGAGCCCCAAAGAATATTATACATATACTCATCTGGATTTTGAGATATTCTTGTATCTATAATTATTTTTCTCATAATAGGATACCAATAAGATTTGTTGATGATTTCTAAAAGAGTTTTATATTTCATAACTTTTAGAAGTTCATTTTTATTTAATATTTTAAACAAGTCTCTATTTGTGGGTTTAGCAATATCAGTATAAGGCCAGTTTTTAATGACAAAATTTCCATGTATATGCTCCAAATCATAAGGTATGTAATACCGAGCACCCTTTTCTTGTAGGTATCCCTGAATACAAAAATTATAATTCTCTTGTAGGCTTCTTCCTGCCATTTATGTATCAGAAATATATGTGAGATTAATATTATGACAGGTAATACCACCCCATCTTCCCACTACCAAATCGGTTTGTATTCCTCGGCTTTCTATCCTTATCTCATGACCTTCCTTCTTTGTCATGCTAACCATCGCTATACTATCATATATTTTTCTTTTCTCAAAACCATGTATTTGTTGTTTATTAATTGTACTTCCACATAAATCCTTATCCTCACCAAGTGGATAATATTCTTCTTTACGAGACTGATTAAAATCATGTAGGTCTTCTATGTTTATTGAAAAAGAACAATTATACCCTAAATCAGGCATATCATACCCCCATTTATTAATTCGCATATTAACTATATGTCCTTCTTTATAAAATTCAATTGTAAGCAGGTAGTTAAATTCAATGAGGAAAGGTGTATGGTCAGTATAACCAGGTGTTGTGGTTGTAAATTTTACTTGTTTAACAAAACGTGCTGTTTTCTTTAAAAATATATATTGTGATAAATCACTAAATCTAATTAAGTCATTCGCATCTGTAGGGTTTGGATAATTGATTAATTTATAAGTATTCTTCATATTAATATTTTTACTTACACTATATTTTTGTCGTTCAGCCTGTGCCTTTGTATAATAATTTGATAAATCAATATCCTGAGAGGATTTTCCAAAGATAGAACCATCTTTTCCAACATAAGTCATTTATATTAGATTAAAAATGATATCATAAAAATTTTCATTATTGTTGAGTTGAAATAATACATATAAACATAATTGACCACAACATTTAGAATTAATTTCTTGAACTTGAAATGTTTGATAAACACCATTCTGTAAGAATTGTATTACTTCAACAGGTGGTGGCATACCATAACTATCAAAATAATATTTATCCTGACTATTATGAATACAAACCCAATGAGAACCATTCTGTGTGTCTAAATTCATAATAATATTCTTTGTATTCTTATTTATATGTATTAATTCATCTCTCATACAAATAACCACATTATCAATTTTTAGTGTTTTACAATACTTAGCTAGTTCTATATTTGATGTTGTATTCTTTCCAAATTGTTTAAACCATTTATCCATTTATTTATGAGAAAGATACAAACCATTACCCCGTTTAGTTAGTTTAACACCCGCTTGAGCGATAGAGGAGAGCATATCTCCAACCAACAATCTAGCTTTATCAGGTAGACTTTCAAGTTTTTGAGCAAAATCTACAATTACACCACTTCCACTAATTTGTTTCTCCAACTCCTTGTTATGTCTTTCCAATTCTTTTTGAGCTTTTAGTTGTGCCTTCCTTTCGTTAGCAGTTTTTACCGCTGCTGAAATACCACCAGTCAATGCTCCCGCCACACTTGAACCAGCAAATAAAGGAATTAGAAACGGGAGAAATCCTCCTCTCGACTCGTCTATTGAATATTTCTTTAACATAGGTTTCGTCATTTTAATTTTAAGTGAACCAGTATCATTTAGTGTTTTTACTTGTGTGTGTGTGAGTAAAACATCAATTCTTACAGCTCCTTTTCTTTGAATTGTATTAACATTAATAATACAAGGCTTTTGATTTTTAATACAAGATGTTAATTTATTAAGATTGATTTGATTAACATATACCCCTACCATTTATTTATGAGATAAAACCTATGTGATATTAATCATAACACCATTATCTGTATTAATCTGTAATTCTGTTTCTTCCAAAAGAAAACAATAAGCATTAACTTCTTCATTCTCTCCTCTTTCAATGTATAGAGAAGTATCCACTCTATTAGACTTTATAGTTTCCTTTTGAGAACTCAGGTCAATTGCGTAGATTGTATAAAGTTTTTGAAACGCAACCATATCCAAAATAGGATCATTATTACCGTTGCTTTCACACACCTTTTGGTAAGACTTGTAGGCTTCCGCATAATCATTTTTTTCCCAATCAATTTCCAATCTATCTCGCGGATAAAATGTGCCATCAAGAGAAACCCGAGGTTGTTTCACCTTAGCATTATCACTCAGCGCATTATTCTTATTAGTACCGTCCTCTCCATCTGGTTTTTTAAAAATGAGCCAGAGGTATCGTGGCTTTCCTTGAAGAACACCCAAATTCCAAGTGTAGGTAGTGTGTTCCAGTTTAACGTGTTGACATCTTCTTTTAAGGTATGATACATTTAGCGGTTTCTTTGAGTTAAGTCTTCTATTTAACATCTCTTCCATTTTAAGATTAGGAGTATATTCACTGATATACCAACACAAATCATTAATAACAAATTTATTATTTTCTCCAAAAGCATTTTCAACCCCAAAAAGCAATCTATTTACATTATCATTCCTTTGTAGTTGAAATCTAATTTTAAGCCCATACAAAACTTTATCATAATCACAAAATCCAAATATACCTTTCAGAGGTACTGCTACGGTAAAACTATTCTCTGCTTTTGCGTCATTATTATACATTGACTTCCTTTGACTATAACCAGGGTCTGCGTTTGTACCCGTTGACATATCAGGAATAAAACCTTCAACAGCTCCCTTACCCATTCTATCACTAAATGAATATAGTGTAAATTTCATCATTTCAGATATAGCAGAGACATAATCAACCACTTCAACCTCTTGTGTTCCAATATACAGGCGAACACTATCAAACATTTTCCAGAAGAAATCATTTACAAGTGTAGCATTAGTGTTATTCGCAGCCTTTGTGAATTTAAATTTACACAGCAAGAAACTATCAGCGAGATTCAAGTAAGTTTGTTGATTATTTATTTCAAAACTTTTTGTTCCATTTGAATTCCAGTCTGTTCCTGTTATAGCATTTACCTTAAAATCGTCTTCCTTTTTCGTCGAGTTTGAAATGATAATTGTATCATCCAAATCATAGATACTATCAATCGCTTCCATACTTGTATTTATATAGCATTAAAATTGTTGAAACCCTGACCCAAGTATTTTAATGATTTTTTGTCGTTCTTGTGAAGATAGTTGAGTTTTACCTTTTTTAATTTCTTTGATTGCTTGTAATTTACGAGACTCCTTTTGAGCATCTTTTATACTCTTTATAGCACCCGCTACATTTCCCACGGCAGAAGCAGTTGAACCAATTAGGTCTTTATGTTTAAGAATGGTTGAACCAATACCCATTAGAGTATCAATTATCCCATCTCCCTTCTTTCTAAATTGATGTCCCACACCCCGTTGTCTCTTTCGTTTATAGTATCCTCTACCAAGAAACATACCTTCACCCTTATAGTATGGTGAAAGGAACATCCCATCCCCTGTAATTACTTTATATTTTCCCAACTCGTGTTTTCTCACAATAACCATTATTTATTTATTGAAAAACTTCACGCAGGTGAATTCTGATGGATATAATTTCTTCATTAAAGGAGATCATACGATTATCTTAATCGGTTATCCTAAAATTTACTCTGTATATAGTTTTTCCTGACACAGGTAAATAGACAAGATTTTTTGGTTCCATATTAAATTTATAACCAATCGGGGTTGAGTATGCGCTGAATGAAAATATTGTATTTGTTCTTATTCCATCGTTATAAGCACCATCGATCAAATCACAATGAATTAATACTGAATTTATACCGGAGGATATTTGAATGACATTATCACTGTAAGACGTCCCGTTAGTTTCAATCTTTTTTGAAGAGAAACCCAATAGCTCTCTGAACGAATTTTCAATCGTGAAATCAACTTTATAATTATTTTTAAGTTTAATCGTTGATTTTGAAGTGTGTTTTGGAATATCTATTACAATATTTTTTGGTTCATCACCTTTTTCTTTCATAAGGCGAGAGACTTCTGAAGATATTTGAGAAATCTCATAAGCTCTGGGTGAAACGGTTATAGTTTTATATCCACTTCCTGGATTATAACTAAACTTGTTGTTTTTCTCTGTGATATTAAAAAGGGTATTGTAAGTCTCCATTGACAACAAAGAGGCCTCATATGAGGTAAGGGGGTCAAGTTGTAGTGGGTAAGGGAATGATGCTGTGTAATCACTCGTTGTAAAATTAAAACTAAGAATTGTGCTTCTCATCTTATTTAATCTATATATATAAAACACAGTTTGTGTGTGTGTGTGTGTGTGTATGTGTGTGTGTGTGTGTGTGTGTGTGTGTGTGTGTGTGTAATGTTACCGATAGACTCCTAAACGGAGAGGCTCACATACTTGATATTTGGCACAGACATGGCCATTGAACCTGGTAAGAACATGGCCGACCGAAAATTTATTTCATAATATTTTTAAACCATATTTTTACCTCAGCGCATTTCAGCGAGGCATATTATGCACGGAATCTGACCGGTCGCAGAGCAGCGCGCTGATTCGCTCAGAGCGATCACGTGATGTTCCCTGCCGCCATTAACTCAGTTACGTGTTCGCACGTATTTCAGAGCGAAAAGCAATTGCCTTTTTTCAGATTTAAGCGACGAACATTGCCATTCACACCACATAGGTTTTTTTCCCTTTCATCTTTAGATTCATATTTTTTGCCATAACGTAGCGCATTATGGCTCTCTCGAGCTCGAGTTAGCCAATCACCTGGGAGCATGAGGCCACGTTGCCCACGCCCACGACAGGACGCAGAGTTGCAATCGATCGCTCAGAGCGATCACGTGATGTTCCTTGCCGCTCGACTATATATATATATCACTCAGATCCCTCACAATCGACCACCACCTCCTCCTCCTGCAATACTAAATATCACTCAGATCCCTCACAATCGACCACCACCCCCTCCTACAATACTAAATATCACCCAGATCCCTTGGAATCGACCACCACCTCCTCCTACAATACTATATATCACTCAGATCCCTTGAAATCGACCAACACCTCCTCCTGCAATACTAAATATCACCCAGATCCCTTGGAATCGACCACCACCCCCTCCTACAATACTATATATCACTCAGATCCCTTGGAATCAACCACCACCCCCTCCTACAATACTATATATCACTCAGATCCCTTGGAATCGACCACCACCTCCTCCTACAACACTAAATATCACTCAGATCCCTTGGAATCGACCACCACCCCCTCCTACAATACTATATATCACTCAGATCCCTTGGAATCGACCACCACCTCCTCCTGCAATACTAAATATCACTCAGATCCCTCACAATCGACCACCACCCCCTCCTACAATACTAAATATCACCCAGATCCCTTGGAATCAACCACCACCTCCTCCTACAATACTATATATCACTCAGATCCCTTGGAATCGACCACCCCCTCCTCCTACAATACTATATATCACTCAGATCCCTTGGAATCGACCACCACACCCTCCAACAATACTATATATCACTCAGATCCCTTGGAATCGACCACCACCTCCTCCTACAATACTATATATCACTCAGATCTCTTGGAATCGACCACCACCTCCTCCTACAACACTAAACATCACTCAGATCCCTCACAATCGACCACCACCCCCTCCTGCAATCTATATATATATAAAACACAGTTTGTGTGTGTGTGTGTTATGTTACCGATAGACTCCGAAACGGAGAGGCTCACGTGCTTGATATTTGGCATAGACATGGCCATTGAGCCTGGGACGAACATGGCTGAGACCATATTTGACGAGATCCATATTTTTTATTCATATTTACCTCAGCGCATTTCAGCGAAGTACCCGCTAATCTCAGCCAGTGCCAGAACAGCTCGCTGATTCGCTCAGAGCGATCACGTGATGTTCCATCCCGTCACACGTTTGCACGTAATTCAGGGCGAAAAGCAATTGCGTTTTTTCACCTTTATGCGATTGTGTTTTGTGTCGATTTTGTGCAATATGAATTAAATTTTAATTCATATTTCGTGTTTACGAATTCGAATACGAAGGCTTTCCCCTTTCCCCTTT
The DNA here is from genome assembly GCF_964187855.1 of Myxine glutinosa. Taxonomy (NCBI): domain Eukaryota; kingdom Metazoa; phylum Chordata; class Myxini; order Myxiniformes; family Myxinidae; genus Myxine; species Myxine glutinosa. The sequence continues at coordinate 141,374,338 of NC_136266.1, read as the reverse complement.
CGATTTCGAATACGAATCGAATACGAGCTTGAGTCGAGAGGGCGAATGTACGGGCTGGGAAAGTACGGGTCTCCCTTCCCCCGCCCGGCAACGCCGGTACTGGAGGGCATGGGTCACAGGATCGGTGAGTCTCCAAAATCCGCTTCGTGCTCTTGCGAAGATGCAGGACGATGTCGCGATTGTTGTGCTGCTCTCCGACCATGAGAACTGCAACGTCATCCCCCTCCCCCCCTCCCCCTCCCCCTCCCACCCCCTCACCCTCCCATCCCTCACCCTCCCCTCCCCCCTCCCCCCTCCCCTCCCCCTCCCCCTCCCATCCCTCCCACCCCCCTCCCCACCCCCCCTCTTCTCCCCTCTCCCCCTCCCCCTCTTCTCCCCTCCCCCCCTCTTCTCCCCTCCCCCCGTTCCCCTCCCCTCCCCTCCCCCCTCCCCTCCCCTCCCCCGCCCGGCAATGCCGGGTACTTCTGCTAGTATCTAATAAAATATCTTTGTATTGACATTTATTAATTATTTTCATATTCATCAACTGGTCTAAAATGGCAGATGTTTCATTAAAACAATTGTTGTTTCCAGCCTTCTTACTACCTAACAACAATAATAGCCTATTAACTAATTGTGATGGGTCATTTGGAAGAAAGCTAACACCCGAACCAAGCTTACTTAAAGCATCAATAATATGTTTCTCCTTCTCATTCTTCTTACTTTTACCAGCAACAGAAACTCTATAATCAAGTGCGTTTAGTAAATCAATATATACCCTATCTTCCTCTCTTTCCATATCAAGTGGTTCCTCAAAATATTTTGAACTGCTGAATCCGGAGTTTGTTAGAAGAAACATTAATCTTGGAGTTAATTCAACATTTGGTTGAGCAGAACTTAAGAACACCAATTTATCATTAAATATCAATAACTTTTCTTTCACAAGATGGAACTGTGCTGGTTCTTCTGTTGGAATGAGACCTGCTCTGGTTTTTGAACCCGCCGAATACTCATTGTTTTGAAGAGCTTCCACAACATAATTAGGGGGTTGATTTACCTCCTCAAGTTTCCGAAATAATCCCTCGTTATCATATTCTAATTCACCAAGTTCTTGCTCTGTCATTTGACTAAAATCTTTGATCATTTGAAGTTTTTTTGGAGTGAATTCTACCGTGGGGACTGTAGGTGAGTGTTGAGTTTTCAAAAGTGGTTTAAAGAATTTCTCTTGTTTTCTTTCAAAGACTTCTTCGCCAGTCAGTTTTTGTCTCCGTTTCTTCTTTATCCCTTCCTGTTGTTTAACAACTTTTGAAACTAATTGTTGATGTTCCTTAAACTTTCTTGCTCTTTCTTCGGCATTCATTTAGTATTGAAAAATATCATTTAATGAATTGTAAAGGTCAATGGGAAAATTTTCCTTTTCTTCATCATTATAGTAAATGTGTTGAAATAAATCCTTTTCTTTAAATATTTCATCAAATTCTTTATTGGTATTAATACGAGTTGTTATTTCTTCTTCACTAATACTTGTATCTCTGCTTTTCATACGTTTGGGTTGAGTCCCCTCATCGATATCAAAACCGAATGATAAAATCTTAACTCCATCGCCACACAATTGTTTAATAATTTGTCTCATTCCTTCAGGATTAGTTTCTAAAATCCCAAGACCATTAGATTTTACTTTATTTAACTCACTCTTACAATGTGAATATTTTGTAGAACCAAGAGAGACCTCCTCAAATATTTGACCTTCGTTCCTCAATCGCATATGTTCCTCCATTGAAATGTAGTAATAATCTTTCCCTTCTACTTCTCCTGGTCACTTTGCTCTGGTTGTAGTACTCACAAAACGAATCATAGGGTGTTTTAAAAAAAAACTTACAATCTTTTCATTTTTACTATTCAAGAGTTTAGATTTATGAAAGTTCTTTCCTGAAGCAGATTTACCCACAAGATTAATAATAATAGTTATCATTTATATATGTAATTATGTTTAAAATAAAAATACATCCTTTAATATCTCATCTTGTTTCACAACAATATATTTATATTTTCCAATCGTGTGTTTCATATAATTTTCAAATTCTTTTTTACTACATAACGTAGAGCAATTATCTCTCCAAAAATTATTTACATCTATTGAATTTAACTTAAATAAAATAAAAGTATTGGCATTGTTTCTTATTGAGCGTCGAGGGAGTTGAAAATATGACTGACTAAGATAAATACAATTACAAGAAGAATGTCTCCCTCTTGTATAGTAGCTGTCTATTACTGTTTGGTTTCTCTCATTAACACAATCATCAAAGATGACGAGGTTCTTTTTTGATTTATCTAAATCTTGAGGTGAAGGTATATCATCCGTATTATCACTGAGAATACAAGTTATGGGTTTTGGTTTCGATTTTGATTTCTGTGTATCACAAAATAATTGTATTATATCTTCAATAATATAATCATTTAGTTTGTTTTGAAGTTTAAATAAACCGATAATGTCTTCCTTTTTAAGACCTGCATTAAAACCCTGTGAGAGTAGTTGATACTCGGGTTGAAAACTAGACTTTGTAAAAATTATTAAATTATCATAATCTAAAAAATTAGGACCAAGGAGCATCTTTAAAAGTAAACAGGTTTTTCCACATCCGCTTGAACCAACTATTAGACATCTCAATGAATTTGGAATGTTTTTATGGTTATTAAATTTTATCTTATTTTCCCAAACGGGTAAAAAATCATTCATTTATATATTTGAAAAACAAGTCATCTAACTTTTTTTGAGCTATTTTAGAAACTCTATATTTTTTCCTGAGTTCGGGTTTAATTTCAAAATAATTCATTATTTTATTTATATAGTATCTTGTATTAACATTTCCATTAAAATTATTTTGAATAATAAATATCATTAAACCCTTATACATTTCCTCAATACAAATAGTCTCTTCCCTTGAAAGAAATGGTGTATTATCATCACAATACTTAACATTCATCTCTCTTATTAATCTTGTAAAGTAATTCGTTTTTGGTTCTAATTTAAAAGAGTTATATATATTTTTATTTTTTTAATTATCATTAATTAAAATTAAATCACAGAAAATACATTGTTTATATGAACCCTCATTATTAAGCCCTATTCTATCACAAGCCGGACAATTCTCTAATTTATCATATGGAGAGTCTGGAAATTCTAAATATCCTTCAGAACTTATCATATTTATATGGTAAATTTTTACTTAAACTAAACGCAAGTTTATTCATTAATAAATACAATGTTTAAAAGCACAAAAGACAAATTTCAATCAATCTCTACTTCGATGAAAGATATAGAAAAATATGTCAAAGATGTTAAATTGAACAAAGATAAATATGGAAATTTTTGGGTAAAACCAGTTAGGAAAAATAACATGAGGCCCTCTATTTCATTTACTACTCTCTTTCATTTCACTTTCATTTACTTTCTCTTTCATTTCATTTACTCTACTCTCTGTCGCTCCATTCCTCATCCCTCAGATCGGCAGTCTGCAGCCTCCTCACTCTCTGCAGACCTGGACAAAATCACAGACTGGTCAAACAAGTGGAACATGTCTTTCAATCCTGACAAATCTCACACTCTTACAATGTCTCTCCGAAAGGACCGTCTGGACAACCCTCCCATCTACTTTCTCAACAATCCTCTCCAAGAAGTTCTGTCACTCAAGCTTTTGGGTCTCACTATCTGCCATGATCTTTCTTGGGAAAACCACATTTCCAAGCTGGCCTCCAAAGCCAGTCGCCGACTGGGCATCCTCCGTCGTGCGAAGTCCTTCCTTGGCACACCTGAGCTCCTCCTCACCACATACATCACCATACCACATACATACATGAGGAGCTCCTCACCACATACAAGGCTTTCATCCGCAGCTCAATGGAATACTGTTCCCCCCTCTGGGCTGGTGCTCCTGCCTCACACCTTGCTCGGCTTCACGCTGTTGAGGCCAAAGCTTTCAGAATCATTGGAATCTCCTGCGATGTAGTCAACGCCGAGGGCCTTTCACTCACTCACCGCAGGCAGGTTGGTGGTCTTTCTGTCTTCTACCGACTCCTCTGCGGCCTTGCTCCCCCAGCTCTCTCTGTGCTCTGTCCCCCCAATATTCCTTCAGGTCGCACAAGATCTGCCTGCATCCCTCTTCTGGTTAAACTGCCAAAGTCTAGGCTCTCTGCTCACCTTCACTCTTTCATTCCCCTTTTCTCCCGCCTCTGGAACAAACTCCCCCACTCCCTTCAATCCCACTCCTCCCTCCAGGTCTTTAAAACAGCTGTTCACCACCATCTCTTATCTTCCCCCATCGAAAACCTTGATCTTTTCTACCCCCGGTAATTCACCCCAGAGTCCTTGCAGTGTTCATATGTTTTAATCCTCTCCCACCTCCCCCCAAGTCCTCACGATGTCCCTGCTCTCAAATGTTGTGTTTGTGTCCTTCCCCCTCTCTTTTGTGTCCTTCCCCCTCTCTCCCCATCTTGTCTACCGCTCCCCTTGTTTTTTGTGTTTTGTGTGTCGGTTTGTCTTTTTGTGTGATTAATGTTAGCTCTTTCACGAGCCTCGATCTTGTATACAAAAAAAAAAAAAAAAAAAAAAAAAAGGAAGAGCTCTAACTATACCTGGAAAGACATCCATTAAAGTAAATCTAACAAAAGTTTCTCCTCTACTCCTGGCAATTTATTCAAAGCTTGAAAAAGTGATCGATCGCGATACTTTGAAAAAGAATGATAAGACCATCAACAATACTCGTGGAGAAATTTGTATTTACTTTAATAATCCAAAGGGTGTAGATCTTAGTAAAATGAATGATGTTAATATTTCTGGTGAAATGTCATTTCGTTCTATGATAGTTAGAGATTATTTAAAGATAACTTTTGATATTAAAAATGTAGAGATTGAATCTGTTAATGAAAGAAAGTATATAGATATTGATGGGAATATTTTTCCTGCTAATTAAATATGAGTCATTACAGCAGTGAAGATTTTACTATTTTATTGAACTCGGACGATAGTGATGATAGTATTTCATTGAACTCGGACGATGGTGATGATAGTATTTCATTGAACTCAGATGATAGTTATGATGCTAATAGTTTGTGCTGAAATGATAGTTATGAGAGTAGCTTTATTGATGACTCTGAGTATGATTCTGAGTATTCATGTGATAGTTATGACTCAGATGATTCTGAGTGAAAAAGTGTTTTAGTTTAAGTATAGTTTCATATATAAAAAGCCTGTAAAAAGGCACTTTCTTCTATAAGTGTTTTACTTTAAGCACAGTTTCATCTTTTAAAAAGCCTCTAAAAAGGTGTTTTACTTTAAGTATAATTTTGCTATATAAATATGATCAAAGCAACGTATTGCGTCGTTTGTGAACAAGAATATAAACAATACAAAAGCCACCTTAAAACTAACAAACACACATTTAATCTACTTCACCTACTATCTCCTATTCAGAAGGAAACAAAACACTGTTCTGCCTGTAATAAAAATATCCTCAAGAAAGGCTTCGAAATACATCTTAAAACAAATCAACATTTATCAAATTTTATCACAACTAAAAACTCTGATGGTGCATTCAAAGGACATATTAAAATAAGTCTTTAACTTCAAACCTCCTGAACCAGAGTCTATAGTTGATGCTGTAGAAATAGTTAAACCTGCTGTTCAAACGTTGATTGAAAAAACACTAAAAGAAATGAAACCACTTAAATTTTATATGGGAGTAAAATTAGAAATGACAAAGGACGAAGGAGTTATAGATACACCATACATGAGAACTGAGCCACACTTTATATCTTCATATCAAGATTTTAAAACATCAGGAGTCTATGATGAACTTATTAAACAAGAGCAAGATGTGGATAATTCAATCGTAGGAAGTGGATTCAATATAGGAAAAATTATTTACATAGACATTCATATTCTTAAATCAGATCCTCTAAAAGCTTCTTCTTACATTGATTTACCCAGTGTTATCAAAAATAGAAAAGCAGTTATCAATATCAAAAATAAAGACAATAAATGTTTTCTCTGGTCTATTCTAGCACACTTACATCCTCCACATTTTCATGATGAAAGAGTATCTCATTATAAAAAATATGAGAATACATTAAATACGAAAGATCTAAAGTTTCCGATGACTTTCAATGATATTCCTAAATTTGAAAAGTTGAATAATTTATCAGTTAATGTTTATGGTCTAACAGAAACAAACAACATTCAGGTTTTAAAGCTTTCTGACAATTGTAAACAAACTCATATTAATCTTCTATATTTTAATTCACATTATATTATAATATATTCACATTCATCAGACAAAAATTCACATTATACATACATCAAAGATATTACAAAATTAATAAAACCACAAGTATGTAAAAGAACAAATAAAATATATATTTGTATGCGTTGTCTTAACTTCTTCCATACACAAGAAAGATTAGATAAACATTCAAATTATTGTGGTGAACATAAATCAACGGCAATCAACATGCCTAAAAAAGGCTCAAAGATCATATTCAAAGATGAAAAGAAAACAATAAAACATCCATTTGTTATATATGCTGATTTTGAAAGTATTTTAGAAAAAATTGATACTGCTTCTCCAGATCCAAAATAATCATACACAAATAAATATCAAAAACATACTCCTTGTGGTTTTTGTTATTATATCAAATCATCCGTTGGTGATGAATATAACAATTTAGAGGTGTATAGAGGCTCAAATACCCCAGAGGAGTTTGTGAAACGACTAGAAAAAGACTGTGTCCGATTAACCAAGATAATGAGAGAAACCAATAAACCAATGTCCTTAACAAGTAAAGAAAAAAGAGAATTTAGACAGCCAAAGGTTGCCTGTCATATTTGTGAGAAGAAAATTGGTAAAGGTCTAAAGGTTAGAGACCATTGTCATCTCACTGGTAAATATAGAGGTCCGGCTCATCAAAGTTGTAATATTAATTATCAACTCCCCTCTTTCATTCCTGTCTTTCTTCATAACAACGCTCATTATGATACACATCTATTTATCAAGGAACTCTCAAAGACTTCTGGAAGTATCTCAGCAATTCCAAACACGGATCAGAAATACATTTCATTCACAAAAACAATTCACACATCTCCTATTACTCATATCAGATTTCTTGATACATTTAAATTCATGGCAAGTCCATTGGCTAACTTGGTTCAAAATCTAAAAGAGTTTCCATGTCTTTCAGAGTATTTTTTAGATAAAGATTTTCTAACACAAAAGGGAATTTACCCCTATGACTATATGGACTCATTTGAGAGATTCAATGAAACACAACTTCCTTCAAAAGAAAATTTCTATAACAAATTAAACAACAGTCATATATCTGATAAAGATTATGTACACGCACAAAATGTTTGGGAAAAATATAACATCAAGAATCTTGGCGAGTATCACGATTTGTATCTGAAAACTGATGTGCTTTTATTGGCCGATGTATTTGAAGCCTTTAGATCTGTTTGTCGCACAGGATATGGATTGGATCCTGCTCACTACTACACAGCACCTGGATTGGCCTGGAGTGCGATGTTGAAAATGACAAAACAAGCTTTGGATTTGATAACCGATGTTGATATGCTTTTGATGATTGAAAAGGCAAAAAGAGGTGGAATTTCACAAGTCTGCTCGAGTGGATACGCAAAAGCAAATGACAAATATCTTCCAAATTATGATTCAACGAAAGAGAGTTCTTAATTGATGTACTATGATGCGAACAACCTGTATGGCTGGGCAATGTCTCAGGCTCTTCCTTATGGAAAACTTAGATGGGTAAAGGAAAAAGACTACAAAAAGGTTTTACAAGATGTATGTATCTCTACACAAAAAGAATTGGATAAAGAAAAAGTTGGTTATTATTTTGAAGTTGATTTGAAATATCCAGAGGAACTTCATAACCTACACAAAGATCTCCCATTTGCTTGTGAAAAGGAAAGTCCAAAGAAGGAGTGGTTAAGTGATTATCAACAATCATTTAATATAGGTGAATCAACAGAAAAATTACTTACTACATTATATAACAAGAAAAATTATGTTCTACACCAAAGAAATTTGCGACAATATTTATCAAAAGGTCTAAGAGTAGAGAAGATTCATAGGGTTCTAAAGTTCAATCAAAGTCATTGGTTAAAGGGGTACATTGATTTTAATACGCAAAGAAGAACAGAGTCAAAAACAGATTTTGAGAAAGACTTTTATAAATTGATGAATAATGCGGTCTTTGGTAAGACCATGTAAAATGTGAGGAAAAGACAAAATATCAGACTATCAACATCTTGGAAACAAGCATCAAAATTAATTAATAGACCGAGTTTTACTAGAGCTGAGGTCTTTACTGAGAACTTTTGTGCGATCCATTTGATTAATAAAGATCCACAATACAATAAAGAGAGTATTGAAATGGACAAACCTATTTATATTGGAACATCAATTCTTGATTTATCAAAGTCATTAATGTATGATTACTTTTATAATAACTTGAGGAAGAAATATCAAAATGATGTTAATCTACTTTATATGGATACAGATAGTTTTATTTTGCAAATTAATACTGATGATGTTTATTCAGACATGAAAAAGGACATTAATATCTATGACACTATTAATTACAGTCCAGAGAGTGAGTTGTTCTCTTCTAAAAATAAAAAGGTGATTGGAAAGTTTAAGGATGAATTAGGAGGAAATGTCATGAGTGAATTTGTGGGATTGAGGTCTAAGGCTTATGCTTATAAATACATTGTGAATAACGTTGAAAAGACTGATAAGAAGTTAAAAGGTGTAAAGAAAAATGTTATTAAAGAAACAATAAACTTTAAGGATTATTATAACTGTTTAACAACAAAGAAAGAAGAGTTTAGAAAGATTAATGGAATAAGAAGTTATAAACATAAATTATATTCAGAAGAGGTGAATAAGAAAGCATTGGGGGCTTTTGATGATAAGAGGTTTATTTTAGAAAATGGAATTGATAGTCTCCCTTATGGTTATATAAGTATATAAGTGATAAGTTAAAAAGGGGGGTTAGGGATTTTAACGGGCTACCGCCGCCTTTTTACTATTATATAAATGATAGAACCAAGTACCAACCAGACTAAAGAGTGGAGGTGTAATCAATCTTGGTATATAAATGGTAAACATAACGAATGTGAAAAATATCAAATAGGTATAATTGAAAAGACAACTGGTAAAAAAATTTACAAAACAAATAAGAGAATTAATTTAAATACCGGTGAATTGGGTAAAAAAGATGGAAATATTTTTGAGTGGACGGAAAACTTTGATGGTTGTCAGGAAAATATATACTTTAATTTAAAAATGGTATGTGGCACTGGAGGCGCTCAAACAAGAACATTGAGGGAGGTTTACCATTTTATCTTAGCTCAGTTAAAATATCTTAATAAAGAACCAAACTCAAACATCTTTTTTGTTAATATATTAGATGGTGAAGGGAGTGGCAAGAGAATTAAATTATTTCCCACGCATAAACAAATATTTGTAGGGTCGATGTTTGAGTGGTCTACTCGGGATCATTGATAGTAAGAGTACCATAAGACCAAGGGGAATCATTGTTTGAGTGTCAAAAGGCTAAAAGGTTCATATAGAGGTGAGAAGAAAATTAACATGTAAGTGAATGGGTCGATGTTTGAGTGGGTCAAAGATAATCTACCAAATGATATGTAGAAGAAGGATTATAGGTCTATAAGGGAAAACAAATATTTGTAGTGTTTGAGTGGTCTAATGAACAACATTAAGGATAGGTGCTATAGACAAAAGGTTCATAAAGATTAGGGTGGGAGAAATAGAGGTGTTAATGGGCAATGAGGTTAAGAGGAAAATTAACATGTAAGTCAATGGGAAAATGAGAGTGTCCCAGAAGCAACATATATACACTACTGTCAGATGAAGGGTGAGAGGGGGATGTAGGAAGAGCAGTTGATAGTGTGTCAGAGATTACAGAAGAGTTACAAGAAAGGATGAGGAGGACGAAAGGTTTGATGGTGATGGAATGAGGCACAGTGAGAGTTTGTTTGAGGGGGGGCAGAGGAAAGTAGAAGGTTGTGGGAGGTGGAGGTATGACATAGGAGGGAGAGGAAGTGGGGAGGAGGCAGCTTTGAGAAGGAGGTGGGAGGAGGGAGAATTTGGGAGGGATAGTTGGGGGGGAGATTTGAAGGGGAGGGGCAAGGGGGGAGTTTAGAAAGTGGATGATTAATGAAACAACAACAACACAACATGCATTTTAAGGCCATGTTCCCTGCTAGAGCGGGGGTTAGCCTTGCGGTCCCCATGACAATGTTCTCCATTTTGCCCTATTTTCTGCATCTCTCCTTGTTAACCCCCTTGCCCGCATTTCTTCTTCCACCATCTTTAGCCAAGTCTTTCTCGGTCTTCCCCGTCCTCTACTTCCTTCTACATTAACTTCCATCACTCTTCTCAACCAGTCACTTTCATCCTTCCTCAATACATGACCAAACCATCTCAACCTGTTCCTCTTCACAGCATCAATCACAGGCAATATTCCCATCATCTTTCGCAATTCATCATTTGTCTTCCTCTCTCTCAACGATACTCCGCACATCCATCGAACCATTCGCATTTCCACACTTTCCAGCCTTCGTTGCTGCTCTACGTTCATTACCCATGTCTCGCTCCCATAAATCATAACACTTCTCACACATGCAGCATACACCTTTCCCTTCAGCTTCAGCGACACTCTCCTCCTCATCAGCATGCCACTCAGTTCCCGAAACTTCTTCCATGCACATCTCACTCGAGCAACCGTTGCCGAGTCTGATCCACTTTCTCCATTCAGCATGTCTCCGAGGTAGCAAAATGTTTTCACACCTTCCAGCTTCACGCCGTCTCCAAGATCCAACTCAACATTTCCTCCATCTGCAGCTCCCTCTGTGCACACCTTACATTTGAATGTAGCTGCCACACTGGTTAATGACCCTCTCAGACCACTACATTTTTGATGAACCCACTCAGCACACATTGTACATTGAATGGAGTTCACTCCGACACCCTTCCTGCACACAGCACACGGCCACTTCCCAGTTCTTTCCACCTCACCACATGCTTTACCACTTGCCATCACCTTTGTCTTTCCGATATTCACCTTCAGACCTTTTGTCTCCATACATTCCTTCCACTTGTTCATCTTTTCCTTCAGTCCATCCATACTTTCCGCAATCAACACCAGATCATCTGCATACAACAACTCCCACGGTAAACCCTCCTTTACGGTCTGAGCCAGCACCTCCATCACAGCTACAAATAGTAGTGGACTTAGTACCGACCCCTGATGCACTCCCACCTTCACCTCAAACTCACCACTTTTCCCGTCCTTCGTCCTTACAGCTGTGCGTGCTCTTTTGTACATTGCCATCACTACTCTGATCAACCATTCCTCCACTCCTAACTTCCTCAATGCCCATGTCAATACTTTGCGTGGAACCCTATCGAATGCTTTCTCCAGATCAACAAACCCACTCTCCTCCTCATCAGCACGCCACTCAGTTCCCGAAACTTCTTCCATGCACATCTCACTCGAGCAACCGTTGCCGAGTCTGATCCACCTTCTCCATTCAGCATGTCTCCGAGGTAGCATCCTTCAAACTTGAGGATGATTAATGAAAGATGAACATATATAACAAATTGGGTTTATTGTGATTTTCAAGTTAGCGATTCGTTTAAGAACGATGGAGGAGGGATGGAATGAATGAGAATTTAGAGCATGGAGTGATTTGGAATCATAAGAGATTGAATATTTTTTTGAAATGGAATGAGTTGAAGAGGAAATTGAAAGGAGCCTTTTAAATAAGAAGAAAAACAGCGTGTTGTAATAAACCACTGAATAAAACACTGAAGGGGATAGTTGAAACATATTTAAACAGAACTGTGAAGAACAATCTTATATTCACAAAAATACCAATGGGGAGAGGAAGCCTAGAGCGACGACCACGAGTCACTTGAACAGGGCAAAAGGTGGAAGGCAAGGGGAAAATGGGGGTGGGGCGAGACAGCGCACGTGGGCAGAGGCAAAAGCACACGAGGAGAAAGGGAAATAAAAGTTTTTTGTTTGTTTGTTTTTTTGTTTGTTTTTGGGGGGGGGGGGGGTGTGGGGGTTACAACGTTAGACAAATAGTAGATGTTTGGTGAAGCTTGGTGGAGAAGGGGAAATCAAAAAAGCTAGTAAAACAGCGAAGGAAGGAACAACCTTCGACGGGGAAGCCTGAGGCTGCAAGGCCTTGCTCGCGACGCAGCAAACAAACGATTCATTTATGAAAGATAAACACCGAGAAACTTCCAAGGGGGACACTATAAGTTCACACACTGAACGATAAATACAGTTTCGACAAAATACAATTGTGAACAGACTTAACTTTGAAAAACGTGGAGACCGTGTGGACCGTCGAAAACCCCTGCCACCGTCTCCAAGATCTCGCGAGATCTCTTATGGTTAAACCTCTTATGGTTAAACTGCCAAAATCAAGACTCTCTGCTCACCTTCACTCCTTCATTCCTCTTTTCTCCCGCCTCTGGAACAAACTCCCTCACTCTCTTCAATCCCACTCCACCCTCCAAGTCTTTAAAACAGCTGTTCACCACCATCTCTTATCTTCCCCAATCCAAAACCTTGATCTTTTCTACCCCCGCTAATTTCACCCCAAATCCACTTTTTTGAGGTAACTTTTGACTTCTTTCCTGGAAGTCCTTGGTGTCCTTGCGTTTTATACCTATCCTGCCTCCCCCCAGGCCCTCTCCCTCCAAAAACATCTCCCGATGTCCCTGCTCTCAAATGTTGTGTTTGTGTGCTTCATCCCCTTCTCTCCCCATCTTGTCGACCGCTCCCCTTTTTATATACTTTGTTTGCTTGTTTGTTTGATTTGTTTGTTTGATAAATGTTAGCACTTTCACGAGCCTCGACTCTGTACACAAAAAAAAACAAAAAAAAAACTTTCTTGTCCATCAACAGTTTGAAAAGGAAATGTTCTCTCCCTATCTTATCATCTTCGTATTCCAGTAAATGAGTGAAGAAGGCTGCAAACTGCACAAGTTCAACACCAAGTGTTTGATCTAGATCATCCTTGTACTCAGCAACCAATGTTGCTGCAGCTGCTTCGATTTCATCGCAGTCCAGTGATTCCAGTTTACGCAAGAAACCGAAAAGAGAACAGGTGTTCTGTTCTGTTCAGGCTTCCAATCGTTGCTCCAATGAACTCAGAAACTGATCAATTACTGGAAGAAAATTCTGAACTCGAAATTTTCAGACAGTGAGAGTGCAGCTTCTTCTGATCGTCCATATGTGGAGGCCCCCTGGTTGTGGAGGCCCCTGGGCAACTGCCCAGCTTGCCCATTCCTAAATCCGGCCCAGCTTCATAAGGTAGGTTTTAAAGGCCAATCTTTTCGCAGTTCGGTCTATTCTTGAGGATAAATCAAACTCGAAAAACATTTTCCAGAAAAGAGTAATTACGTATCTTCTATTGGAATTGTAGATGGTGGCTTGCAAAACGAGCCTCAATGGCGGTGTAAGGAAGCCTTTTTTAAAATAACAATAAATACAAGGCGCAGGGAGGTGAAATTTGCTGCACGTGATGTCCAACGTGCACAGAGGAAACCAAGTGTTCATTTACGTCTGTGGGATGTCTAATAAAGAAAATATGAGCACAGCTGAGACTAGGCCGAGGCTTCAGACTGTGGTCCACTCACGAGGCTGCATTGTCGAATAAACTGTTCCAACCCGTCATTTTTGACGGGCTTTTTACTAGTAACAAATAAATAATTCAAAGTTAATGTGTTGGTAGTGGAATGATGGCAAGTAAAGTGTATATAAATAAACTAATAATTAAAGGTAGTATATGTCTAGCAGCAATGGTAAAGTGTATATAAATAAACAATGAAATGTGTGTTGGTGGGTGAGATGGTTCATTGTATACATAGATTAAACTAACAGCACTCGTAGAGCGCATAGTCTCACCTCGTGCGTTAATTCTGAAAAAAATTACCATCGTTAACTGAAAACACCATGATTATGGCACTCTGCTATTACGGCCTATTTTCCCCAACAGAAGATCCTCTTGCTGGTGCTCACAAGAGCTTGGCCTTTCACACACTATTGGCTTTGGGATCCTGATGCTTTCACACACTATTAGCTTTGGGATCCTGATGCAGGACATGAATCTTTATCCAAACGAAGTGCAGATCAAACAATCTCTAACTGGCACTGACCGACAAGGCAGCTCAAGTAACCATGTGTTCAAGTACCGACCTGGCACTGGCACTGACTGTGCCTCGTTGGTGCCAAGTCACCGACAAGGCACCGACAAGGCAGTGTCAGTCTTTCATTGAGATTATGGAGGTGGATGAGAAATGGACTGACCAGGTGGGGTTTTCTGATGAGGCCTACTTCGACCTCAATGGAGTAGTGAATGCCAAAACTGGCACTTCTGGGAGAGTGAATGCTCTGATGATCTCGTTCTTCTGCACAATGTGAAGTGCACAAAATGGTTTGCCATGAGCTCTAATGGCAACATTGGACTCTTTTGGTTTGAAGATGATGATGAGAATGCAGTGACAGTAAACCAGTAGACATATCCGCAAGTTTGCCACTGCTTTCCGTCGTCACAGGGCTGACTTCACTACCCAGTGGTAATGCAGCAGGATGGTGCCGCTCATCATACCACTGTGTAATTTTCTTCAAGACAGTGCACATCCGGTCTCCCCTTTCGCCAGATCCAATCGACTTCATTCTGTGGGGCTACGTGAAGGACAATATTTACAAAGACAACCTTTGTAACATCCAGCAGCTCAAGAGAGCTATTGAGGAGTGTGTAAGATCCGTCTCACCCCTGACATGCAAGAGGGTGATGCAGACTTTTGTTGTTTGAGTGAACGCTTGTCTGGCACATGCCAGGGAGGTCACATCAAATACATAATTCACCCAGTTCCGTGCCGTTCCATCATTGCAAATCAAAGTACCAAAATAATATCCCAAATCTCTTCTTCATGATGGGTGATTTTTAATTTTGAATCTGGTGTACTTTTTTCAAAATGAAGTACCAAGACTTTTGAACCATTCTGTACAATTCCGCCCAGATGTCTGTGTAAGTCACGCACAGACATTTTTTTGCATGCATGTGCTGAACGTGAACGCAAAGTGCCGAACAAGTAATTTTCGAGTAGAGACTCCGAGCAGGCGCACAGACGGACGGAAGGACTGACAGCACCCAAATGGTCTGATGCCAGGTTGGGGGTTAATAATGACAGCAGCTAGGACAGAAAAGTGACACAACAACCTTTTGCTTCTTTTAAATGTAGCCTGTACCACTCGTAATGAGAGAAACCACATCGGTTATGGAGAACACAGTTGATCTTGTCATGAGGGACAAAGTCCACTGATCAGGTTCACAATGAAGAGAGCATAAAGGAAGAGAGTGGTGTGGTTACCCACAATGACAGCAACAATAGAACACATAAATACCTGTGTTGCATGTTTACCAAATAACAGAAACAACGAGAAGGAACAATCAAAGATTGCATACCCTCAGCCACACTTGTTTTGTGTGGGTCTGTAGTACGAATTTTAAAGATGTGTGAAATCTTTAATGATGATGATGATGAAGCTGATAACAATGGATGGCACGAAAAATTGCCGCATCTCACGGGTGGAAACCAATGATCTCAAATGTATTGAGCGATTGCCGAAGCTGCGAATGTGTTTACACGTAGAGAAACATCGGCGTAGTACGGGTGAAAACACAAAATCATGATTGTATTGAGGAATTTATGAAACAACTTTAGGTATTAGGTTGTAGACAGCAACCACCCAGGGTGGTACTACCGTGCTGACTTAGGAGCATTAAAGTGGTGCCCGGAACCATCTTACACTCTCCGTGTCAGGATTGCTGGTCTTACTTTCTGTCTCACTCAAACTACAGCTACTGGGCTAGCATCAACCTCTTTCTCACAAACAAACACCATGCACTTTTCATAATACACTTTTCTTCTCTTTTATTTAAGCCCTGGCGAGCCTGGTGTTGGCTTAGCGGTTAGGGTGCCGGCTTGGGATCCTAGGATCCTGGGTTTGAATCCCGGTCAATCGTTGAATGGGGGGTTGACTCAGCCTGTCATCCTTCTGAGGTCGGCAAATTGGGTACCAGTTCACTGGTAATTCCGTGTTTGTCGCAAGAGGCGACCAACAGGGTTGGCGGCAGGAAAGGCATCCGGCCATAAAACATTGCTTCAAAAAGGGGCCCAGGTGCCTAAAAAAGACCAACCCCTGGCCTCTAAAGGTGGTTCTTTTGTACTTCTATTTAAGGCCTGGCCTCGATGAGGGCTATGTAGTCTGTGCCTGGAGCCTTCAACATAAAAAAACACCCCCCCCCCCCCACCCTAGGGAACCCGCTGGGACCTGAAGAGATTCCACAGAAAGTTTGGCGGGGCAAGCCCCAAAACTGTGGGAGTTGTTCGGGACAGACAGACATACAGACAGACGCTCCTGCTTTAATATACAACATGCATTTTAAGGCCATTTTCACTGCTGGAGCGGGGGTTAGCTTTGCGGTCCCCATGACAATCTTCTCCATTTTGCCCTATTTTCTGCATCTCTCCTTGTTAACCCCCTTGCCCGCATTTCTTCTTCCACCATCTTTAGCCAAGTCTTTCTCGGTATTTCCCGTCCTCTACTTCCTTCTACATTAATTTCCATCACTTCTCAACCAGTCACTTTCATCCTTCCTCAACACATGACCAAACCATCTCAACCTGTTCCTCTTCACAGCATCAATCACAGGCAATATTCCCATCATCTTTCGCAATTCATCATTTGTCTTCCTCTCTCTCAACGATACTCCGCACATCCATCGAACCATTCGCATTTCCACCCTTTCCAGCCTTCGTTGCTGCTCTACGTTCATTACCCATGTCTTGCTCCCATAAATCATAACACTTCTCACACATGCAGCATACACCTTTCCCTTCAGCTTCAGCGACACTCTCCTCCTCATCAGCACGCCACTCAGTTCCCGAAACTTCTTCCATGCACATCTGACTCGAGCAACCGTTGCCGAGTCTGATCCACCTTCTCCATTCAGCAATCAGCATGTCTCCGAGGTAGCAAAATGTTTTCACACCTTCCAGCTTCACGCCGTCTCCAAGATCCAACTCAACATTTCCTCCATCTGCAGCTCCCTCTGTGCACACCTTACATTTGAATGTAGCTGCCACATTGGTAAATGACCCTCTCAGACCACTACATTTTTGATGAACCCACTCAGCGCACATTGTACATTGAATGGAGTTCACTCCGACACCCTTCCTGCACACAGCACACGGCCACTTCCCAGTTCTTTCCACCTCACCACATGCTTTACCACTTGCCATCAACTTCGTCTTTCCGATATTCACCTTCAGACCTTTTGTCTCCATACATTCCTTCCACTTGTTCATCGTTTCCTTCAGTCCATCCATACTTTCCGCAATCAACACCAGATCATCTGCATACAACAACTCCCACGGTAAATCCTCCTTTATGTTCTGAGCCAGCACCTCCATCACAGCTACAAATAGTAGTGGACTTAGTACCGACCCCTGATGCACTCCCACCTTCACCTCAAACTCACCACTGTTCCCGTCCTTCGTCCTTACAGCTGTGCATGCTCTTTTGTACATTGCCATCACTACTCTGATCAACCATTCCTCCACTCCTAACTTCCTCAATGCCCATGTCAATACTTTGCGTGGAACCCTATCGAATGCTTTCTCCCGTTCAACAAACCCCAAAAACAACTTCTTCCTCTTCTCCATGTACTTCTCCTGCAACTGCCTCACAATGAAAAGCACGTCTGTCGTTCCTCTTCCTGGCATAAATCCAAACTGCATTTCATCCATCTTCACTTTCTTCCTTATCCTCCTCTCCAACACCCTTTCCAATACCTTCATTCCATGCTCCAATAACTTTATCGCTCGGTACGAGCCACACTCCAGAGGGTCACCTTTCCCCTTGTATAGTGGGACGAGGGTACTCAGTTCCCAAGCCACTGGAATGCGGCCTTCTTTCACCACCAGATTACAGATCTCTGTCATTCTCTTCACACCCCAACTTCCTGCTGCCTTCAACATATCTCCCACAACTCCCGTCGGCCCTCCCGCTTTTCCACTCTTCATTGCTTTTATCGCTTCCTCAACTTCCTTCTCAGTTATCTTCTCTGCCGGTCCTAAAACTGGGTTACTCTCTATGTTGCCATCCCATTCATTCTCTGCATTTAACAGCATTTCCATATGTCTTTTCCATCTTCCTTTAATTCCATCTGGGTCGACAATGATTTGTCGCACTTCATCCTTCAAGCAACTCACCCCCATCACATCACACCTCTCTTTCGCTATGTGCTTTGCAATCCTGAATACTGCTTTCTGACCCTCTTCCGAATCCAAGCGTTCTCCGAACATTTTCCTACATGCCTCCTGCGCCTTTGCTACCTCTTTCTTTGCAGCCTTCCTGGCTGCCTTATAACTTTCATGCTCTGCTGTTTCTGCTCCCGTACCCTTCGCCTTCTGCCACTCCTTGAACTTCTTCCTCTTCTCGTAAATCCTCTTTCCAACTTCATCATCCCACCACCATGTTTCCGAGTGCCTCAGTGGTCCTTTTGTCCATCCACATACCTCACCAACGGCTCCCAACAGACGAGCTTTCATTGACATCCAACCACTTTCAAGCTCAACCTCATCATCCTCTACCCTACTCAGCCTCTCTTTTAATGCCTCCCTTACTGTCACCTCTTTCAACCTCCACACCTTCATTCTCGGTTGGTACTTCACCCGCCGAGCTCTCCTCGCACCTTTCACCCTTATGTCGCAGACAACCAAGTGGTGCTGTGAAACAGCCTCCTCCCCCGGGATCACCTTTGTGTCCCGGAGGTGCCCCCTATCTCGCCTATGCACCATCAGGTAGTCAACGGTTGTCGTCGACCCACCTGACGTGTATGTAACAAGCTTATTATCCTCTTTCTGGAACTGAGTATTACAAATCAACAAATCAGCTCCATCAGTAAACTCCAAAATCCTTTCACCTTCTCCATTTCTCACACCATATCCGTAACCCCCATGAACTCCCTCAAAACCATCCATACTCCTTCCCACATGTCCATTCAGGTCTCCTCCCACCACAACAACTTCCTCATCTTTCACGTTTTCCATCAGCTTCTCTACCGCACACCAGAACTTGTCCTTCTCTTCATCGCTTCGACCAACCTGCGGAGCATATCCCGAGATGACGTTCACCAAGAGCTTTCCAATCATCATTTTCACCATCATCAACCTATCACTCACTCTAGTCACACTCACCACACTGTCTACAAACTCCTCAGAAAACAGGACACCAACACCATTCACGCCCTCCGGGCACCCTTGCCACACAAACTTGTATTTCTGTCCCTGCCTACCCTTCACCATTCTCACACCACTTCCCTTCCATCTCGTCTCTTGCACACAACATATGTCCACTCTTCTTCTGACCAATACTTCCACCACTTCTCCTGATCTCCCTGTCATTGTCCCTACATTCCATGTCCCAAACCTTCCTGCTTTAATATACAGTATAGATATCGATTTGTAATTCTAAAAGAGAAACTGAAATGTGATTTTGGTTTTCCTTTTTTAAGTGAGTTATTTTGGATAGATATCATCATTATGCTGATCAAATACAAACCCATCATTAATTTCCAGTAAATTATCAATTAATCTGAAGATCTTCCCTTCCACACCTCCTCACAGTTGTTAGTTTATTCGTGCACGTGCTCTGGGCCCAATGAGACTCGTACATGTGCAAGAACAAAATGTGAAGAAAGGGGCCGGATCTGAATCAGTGGGTATCCTCACTGTCTATGGGGATATCCTGTTGCCAAATGTGGAGTATCCATTGTTCAAGAAAAACCAAATATTTCCTTTATGTTAATTTTTTAAAGGATTCTGCAGGGTGGACGTGGTGGTCTGTCGGTTACCCACTTCCGGTGAAACCTCCAAAAGCCAGAATCACTCATTCATTCCTATTTTCCCACCTCTGGGACCACCTTTGTCAGTCTCTTCAATGTCATTCCTCCCTCCAGGTCTTCAAGAAAGCTCTTCACCACCATCTCAGGTCACCCAGCGTCCACAACCAAGATCTTTTCTACTCCCGTTAACATTCCCCAAGCCCACTTCTTTCCAGGTTTCAAGTTTTACCTTCCACTTCTGTGATTGAGTTTGCAGAATCCATCTTGTTCACCCCCTCCCATTCCATCTCTTTCTGCGACCAATATCTCCGCCGCTGCAGTTGAACGGAAGATTTATTTTCACCCGTTTGTTACTTGGCCAAAAATCTTTTTGGGATCATATCACTATCACTCCCGTTTGTGTGTCTGTTAGTGTGTTTTTTGTGTTTGTGTGTTTGTGTGTGTGTGTTTGTTTGTCTGTCCACTCACTTATACTTACCGACAGGTCACAATTTGAAACCGATGTTCGCAAAACTTCACCAAATGGTAGAGTTCATGGTCCGACAGAATCCTATTTATTTTTGAGGTCAAAAGGTCAAAAGGTCAACATAGGCCAAAGGCCAAACACTTTTTCAAATTTCTAAAATCCTCAATTTTCATCCAATTGACTTGAAATTTGAGTAGGATTTACATATCAGCTAACTGAATTCAACCACCACCTATTTTTGAGATCAGTATAGGCCAAAAGATCAACATGGCTAAAGGTCAACAACCTTTTCAAATTCCTAAAATCCTCAATTTTCATCTAATTGACATGAAATTTGAATAGGGTTTTCATATCAACTGACTGAATTCAACCACCAATTTATATTTGAGGTCAACCTCGGCCAAAAGGTAGGCCGAATTTCTAAAATTGTCAATTTTCATCCTATCAACTTAATTTGAAGACTATTTGTATATCAGGTCACAGAATTCAGCCACCAATTATTTTTCAGGTCAAAAGGACGCTCTACTGAGTGCCATTCTACTTTGTTCTGTTTTGCCAAGTGTCGCTCTATGAGTGATCTTTCATCTGTCTGACACAACTTTTTTTTTTCTTTTTTTTTGTATACTGAATCGAGGCTCGTGAAAGAGCTGACATTTACTTCACAAACAAATCAACCAGACAAACAAAATATATAAAAAGAGGGAGCGGAAGACAAGAGAAGGGGAAGCACACAAACACTTGAGAGCACACAACATTTAAGAGCAGGGAGATGTGTGGGAGGGAGAGGGCTTGGGGGGAGGAGGCGTGGGAAGGGGGGGGGGGGAGGGGGTGGGAGAAGTATAAAACACAAGGACACCAAGGACTTCCAAGACAGAAGTTTGTATTTCAAAAAAGTGGAATTGGGGTGAAATTAGCGGGGATAGAAAAGATCAAGGTTTTGGATGGGGGAAGACAAGAGATGGTGGTGAACAGCTGTTTTAAAGACCTGGAGGGTGGAGTGGGATTGAAGAGAGTGAGGCAGTTTGTTCCAGAGGCGGGAGAAAAGAGGATTGAAGGAGTGAAGGTGAGCAGAGAGTCTTGATTTTGGCAGTTTAACCATAAGAGGGTTGCAGGCAGATCTTGTGCGACCTGTAGGAATATTTGCGGGACAGAGCCCAGAGAGAGCTGGGGGGGGGGGGGGGGCAAGGCCAGAGAGGAGTCGGTAGAAGACGGAAAGTCGGCCTGCGGTGAGTGAGTGAGAGGCCCTTGGGGTTAGCTTCATCATGGGAGATTCCAATGATTCTGAATGCTTTGGTTTCAACAGCGTGAAGACGAGCTAGGTGTGAGGCAGGAGCACCAGCCCAGAGGGGAGAGCAGTATTCCATTGAGCTGCGGATGAAAGCCTTGTATGTGGTGAGGAGCTCATGTGTGCCAAGGAAGGACTTCACACGACGGAGGATGCCCAGTCGGCGACTGGCTTTGGAGGCCAGATTTGAAATGTGGTTTTCCCAGGAAAGATCATGGCAGATAGTGAGACCCAAAAGCTTGAGTGACAGAACTTCTTGGAGAGGATTATTCAGAAAGTGGATGGGAGGGTTGTTCAGTCGGTCTTTTCGGAGAGACATCGTAAGAGTGTGAGATTTGTCAGGATTGAAAGACATGTTCCACTTGTTTGCCCAGTCTGTGATTTTGTCCCGGTCTGTAGAGAGTGGGGAGGCTGCAGACTGCCGATCTGAGGGATGAAGAATGGAGCGACAGAGAGTAGAGTCATCAGCAAAGAGATAGAGAGGATTTTCAAGAGAGTCAGAGAGATCATTGATGAAGACCAGAAAAAGCACAAGGCCCAGAACACTGCCTTGGGGCACTCCAGCCTGAACAGGAAGAGGAGATGAGAGAAATCCATTCAGGGCCACACGTTGACTACGACTAGAGAGGAAGTCCGCCAGCCATGCGCGGAGATTTCCATGGTTACCAAAAGAGGAGAGTTTGGTGAGCAGAGCGGGGTGCCAGACCGTATCGAAGGCACGTGATATGTGCGTGATCCAATTCCACAACACAAGTGCGAAGAGTGGTTTTTCAACACTAACACAAGTGCGAAAAGTGGTTTTTCAACACTAACACAAGTGCGAAAAGTGGTTTTTCCACACTAATACAAGTGCAAAAGTGGTTTCCTGCACCAACACAAGTGCGAAAAGTGGTTTTTCAACACTAACACAAGTGCGAAAAGTGGTTTTTCAACACTATCACAAGTGCAAAAAGTGTTTTTTCCACACTAATACAAGTGCAAAAGTGGTTTCCTGCACCAACACAAGTGCGAAAAGTGGTTTTTCAACACTAACACAAGTGCGAAAAGTGGTTTTTCAACACTAACACAAGTGCAAAAAGTGTTTTTTCCACACTAATACATGTGCAAAAGTGGTTTCCTGCACCAACACAAGTGCGAAAAGTGGTTTTTCAACACTAACACAAGTGCGAAAAGTGGTTTTTCAACACTAACACAAGTGCGAAAAGTGGTTTTTCAACACTAACACAAGTGCGAAAAGTGGTTTTTCCACACTAATACAAGTGCAAAAGTGGTTTCCTGCACCAACACAAGTGCGAAAAGTGGTTTTTCAACACTAACACAAGTGTGAAAAGTGGTTTTTCAACACTAACACAAGTGCGAAAAGTGGTTTTTCCACACTAATACAAGTGCAAAAGTGGTTTCCTGCACCAACACAAGTGCGAAAAGTGGTTTTTCAACACTATCACAAGTGCAAAAAGTGTTTTTTCTACACAAACACAAGTGCAAAAAGTGTTTTTTCCACACTAATACAAGTGCGAAAAGTGGTTTTTCAACACTAACACAAGTGCGAAAAGTGGTTTCTCTACACTAACACAAGTGCAAAAAGTGTTTTTTCCACACTAATACAAGTGCGAAAAGTGGTTTTTCCACACTAATACAAGTGCAAAAGTGGTTTCCTGCACCAACACAAGTGCGAAAAGTGGTTTTTCAACACTAACACAAGTGCGAAAAGTGGTTTTTCCACACTAATACAAGTGCAAAAGTGGTTTCCTGCACCAACACAAGTGCGAAAAGTGGTTTTTCAACACTAACACAAGTGCGAAAAGTGGTTTTTCAACACTATCACAAGTGCTAAAAGTGTTTTTTCCACACTAATACAAGTGCGAAAAGTGGTTTTTCAACACTAACACAAGTGCGATAAGTGGTTTTTCCACACTAATACAAGTGCAAAAGTGGTTTCCTGCACCAACACAAGTGCAAAAAGTGGTTTTTCAACACTAACTCAAGTGCGAAAAGTGGTTTTTCAACACTATCACAAGTCCAAAAAGTGTTTTTTCCACACTAATACAAGTGCAAAAGTGGTTTCCTGCACCAACACAAGTGCGAAAAGTGGTTTTTCAACACTAACACAAGTGCGAAAAGTGGTTTTTCAACACTAACACAAGTGCTAAAAGTGGTTTTTCAACACTAACACAAGTGCGAAAAGTGTTTTTTCCACACTAATACAAGTGCAAAAGTGGTTTCCTGCACCAACGCAAGTGCGAAAAGTGGTTTTTCAAGACTAACACAAGTGCGAAAAGTGGTTTTTCAACACTAACACAAGTGCGCAAAGTGGTTTTTTCACACTAATACAAGTGCAAAAGTGGGATCCTGCACCAACACAAGTGTGAAAAGTGGTTTTTCAACACTAACACAAGTGCGAAAAGTGGTTTTTCAACACTATCACAAGTGCAAAAAGTGTTTTTTCCACACTAATACAAGTGCAAAAGTGGTTTCCTGCACCAACACAAGTGCGAAAAGTGGTTTTTCAACACTAACACAAGTGCGAAAAGTGGTTTTTCAACACTAACACAAGTGTGAAAAGTGTTTTTTCCACACTAATACAAGTGCAAAAGTGGTTTCCTGCACCAACACAAGTGCGAAAAGTGGTTTTTCAACACCTACACAAGTGCGAAAAGTGGTTTTTCAACACTAACACAAGTGTGAAAAGTGGTTTTTCAACACTAACACAAGAGCGAAAAGTGTTTTTTCCACACTAATATAAGTGCAAAAGTGGTTTCCTGCACCAACACAAGTGCGAAAAGTGTTTTTTCAACACTAACACAAGTGCGAAAAGTGGTTTTTCAACACTAACACAAGTGCAAAAGTGGTTTTTCAACACTAACACAAGTGCGAAAAGTGGTTTTTCAACACTAACACAAGTGCAAAAGTGGTTTTTCAACACTAACACAAGTGCGAAAAGTGGTTTTTCCACACTAATACAAGTGCAAAAGTGGTTTCCTGCACCAACACAAGTGCGAAAAGTGGTTTTTCAACACTAACACAAGTGCGAAAATTGGTTTTTCAACACTATCACAAGTGCAAAAAGTGGTTTTTCCACACTAATACAAGTGGAAAAGTGGTTTCCTGCACCAACACATGTGCGAAAAGTGGTTTTTCAACACTAACACAAGTGCGAAAAGTGGTTTTTCAACACTAACACAAGTGCGAAAAGTGGTTTTTCAACACTATCACAAGTGCAAAAATGATTTTTCCACACTAATACAAGTGCAAAAGTGGTTTCCTGCACCAACACAAGTGCGAAAAGTGGTTTTTCAACACTAACACAAGTGCGAAAAGTGGTTTTTCAACACTAACACAAGTGCGAAATGTGGTTTTTCAACACTAACACAAGTGCGAAAAGTAGTTTTTCCACACTAATACAAGTGCAAAAGTGGTTTCCTGCACCAACACAAGTGCGAAAAGTGGTTTTTCAACACTAACGCAAGTGCGAAAAGTGGTTTTTCAACACTAACACAAGTGCGAAAAGTGTTTTTTCAACACTATCACAAGTGCAAAAAGTGTTTTTTCCACACTAATACAAGTGCAAAAGTGGTTTCCTGCACCAACACAAGTGCGAAAAGAGGTTTTTCAACACTAACACAAGTGCGAAAAGTGGTTTTTCAACACTAACACAAGTGCGAAAAGTAGTTTTTCCACACTAATACAAGTGCAAAAGTGGTTTCCTGCACCAACACAAGTGCGAAAAGTGGTTTTTCAACACTAACACAAGTGCGAAAAGTGGTTTTTCAACACTATCACAAGTGTAAAAAGTGTTTTTTCCACACTAATACAAGTGCAAAAGTGGTTTCCAGCACCAACACAAGTGCGAAAAGTGGTTTTTCAACACTAACACAAGTGCGAAAAGTGGTTTTTCAACACTAACACAAGTGCGAAAAGTGTTTTTTCCACACTAATACAAGTGCAAAAGTGGTTTCCTGCACCAACACAAGTGTGAAAAGTGGTTTTTCAACACTAACACAAGTGCGAAAAGTGGTTTTTCAACACTAACACAAGTGCGAAAAGTGTTTTTTCAACACTATCACAAGTGCAAAAAGTGTTTTTTTCACACTAATACAAGTGCAAAAGTGGTTTCCTGCACCAACACAAGTGGGAAAAGTGGTTTTTCAACACTAACACAACTGCGAAAAGTGGTTTTTCAACACTATCACAAGTGCAAAAAGTGTTTTTTCCACACTAATACAAGTGCAAAAGTGGTTTCCTGCACCAACACAAGTGCGAAAAGTGGTTTTTCAACACTAACACAAGTGCGAAAAGTGGTTTTTCAACACTAACACAAGTGCGAAAAGTGTTTTTTCCAAACTAATACAAGTGCAAAAGTGGTTTCCTGCACCAACACAAGTTCGAAAAGTGGTTTTTCAACACTAACACAAGTGCGAAAAGTGGTTTTTCAACACTAACACAAGTGCGAAAAGTGGTTTTTCAACACTATCACAAGTGCAAAAAGTATTTTTTCCACACTAATACAAGTGCAAAAGTGGTTTCCTGCACCAACACAAGTGCGAAAAGTGGTTTTTCAACACTAACACAAGTGCAAAAAGTGTTTTTTTCCACACTAATACAAGTGCAGAAAGTGGTTTTTCAACACTAACACAAGTGCCAAAAGTGGTTTTTCCACACTAATACAAGTGCAAAAGTGGTTTCCTGCACCAACACAAGTGGGAAAAGTGGTTTTTCAACACTAACACAACTGCGAAAAGTGGTTTTTCAACACTATCACAAGTGCAAAAAGTGTTTTTTCCACACTAATACAAGTGCAAAAGTGGTTTCCTGCACCAACACAAGTGCGAAAAGTGGTTTTTCAACACTAACACAAGTGCGAAAAGTGGTTTTTCAACACTAACACAAGTGCGAAAAGTGTTTTTTCCAAACTAATACAAGTGCAAAAGTGGTTTCCTGCACCAACACAAGTGCGAAAAGTGGTTTTTCAACACTAACACAAGTGCAAAAAGTGTTTTTTCCACACTAATACAAGTGCGAAAAGTGGTTTTTCAACACTAACACAAGTGCGAAAAGTTGTTTTTCAACACTAACACAAGTGCGAAAAGTGGTTTTCCACACTAATACAAGTGCAAAAGTGGTTTCCTGCACCAACACAAGTGCGAAAATGGTTTTTCAACACTAACACAAGTGCGAAAAGTGGTTTTGCTACACTAATACAAGTGCCAAAGTGGTTTCCTGCACCAACACAAGTGCGAAAAGTGGTTTTTCAACACTAACACAAGTGCGAAAAGTGGTTTTTCAACACTATCACAAGTGCGAAAAGTGGTTTTTCAACACTATCACAAGTGCAAAAAGTGTTTTTTCCACACTAATACAAGTGCAAAAGTGGTTCCCTGCACCAACACTCCACACGGTCTCCACAAAACAAAGTGGTTCCCTGCAGGTTCCCTCCTGCAAAGTGGAGATCTCGCGAGATCTCGGAGACGGTGGGAGGGATTTTCGAAGCTCCACACGGCCTCCACGTTTTTCGAAGTTAAGTCTGTTCACAATTGTATTTTGTCGAAACTGTATTTATCTTTCGGTGTGTGAAGTTATTGTGTGCAACTTTGGTTGTTTCTCGGTGTTTATCTTTCATAAATTGATCGTCTGTTTGCCGTGTCGTGTCTTGAGGCCTTGTACAGTGTGCACTGTACAACCTTGAGGCTTTGTTTTTCTCTCAGTGGTCCGTCGTTTGTGATCCAATAACTTTCGTTCTCTGTATTCCCAGTCTTTTCACCTATAGCCTTCTTCCTTGTGTAAATCTCAACTCAAAAAAAAAAAATAAAAAAAAAAAAAAATAATTCCTTCTCTGTTCTCATTCGTTTATTCATTCTTATTCGTTCATTCGTTCTTCGACCACGTGTTTCTCCCCCATTTCCCCAGATAGTTTTCACTCATTAACCTTCAATGTTTACACTTTCCCCTCAAGTTATGTATTCCGTCATATTTTATAACACCTTTTTCTTCTTCTTCTTTAAAAGGCTGCTTTCGACTTGCTCACCAAATCAATTCATCCCAAAAAAAATATCCATCTCCTATAGTGCCTTTTTTCTACATTCCCTAAACTCTCCTGCACTCCATCCTCCATCCAGCGTCCTTAAACGTATTTTTAACTCGAAGGTCACAAGAAACTCATTTTGCAATAGATGTTCGTTTCCCATAAATCGTACACTTTCAAAAATCCAATCTCACCCCTCCCCTCCAAATCTTCCCCATAACCCCTCCCCTCCAAATCTTCCCCATCACCCCTCCCCTCCAAATCTTCCCCATCACCCATCCCTTTCAAATCTCCCCCCTTGCCCCCTCCCTCCTAAACTACCCCCTCACCCCTCCCCGCCAAGACGCCCCCTCGCCCCTCCCCTCCTAGACTCCTGCCTCACCCCTCCCCTCCAAATCTCCCCCATATCCCATCCCTTTCAAATCCCTCCCCTTGTCCCTTCCCTCCCAAACTCCCCCCTCACCCCTCCCCTTCAAATCTCCCCACCCTCATTGCTTCTCAATTTCCCCCCTCTCACTCCCCCTCCTCAAAGCGTCCTCCCCGCTTCTTCCCCCTTCAAACTCTCACCTCCATCTCCCCCAACCTTCTGCCTCGCTCTTCCCCCTCCTCAAATAACACCTCATTGTGGCTCACCCAATCACCATCAAACCTTTTGTCCGCCCCATCCTTCCCTTTCTCCGAGCTATTCTGAAATCTCTGACACACCTTCAACAGCTCTCCCTATCTCTTCCACCTCTTCCACATCTTACCCTACCCCTCCTCCCCCCTGTTCTGTATCTGATGCTCCCCCTTCCTCTTCATTAACGGTATGGACCTCAAACATCCGGGGCCTTCGTTCAAACTTAACTGATCTCTCCATACAGGTTGCTTCTGTCAAACCAGACGTGATCTGCTTAACAGAAACTTTCCTCCTTTATGATGTCTCTGATTCCATAGTATCTCTCCCGGGCTACTCCCTCCTCCGGTATGATAGACCTGAGCCTCGTCCTGGAGGCGGGGTTGCTATCTTTATCAAAAACTCTCTTCCTCACTCGCCCTGCACTGCACTCTCTCCACCTCACCCCCAGGAATACCTCTGGCTACGGCTTCCCCTTCGCTCCCACCTCTTGTTCATATGTGTGTTGTACCGTCCACCAAACAGTGATGACTCCATCTACATCTCGCTGTCTGATGATATGGACCAACTTCTATCTACTCATCCCAACTCTCTCTTCCTCATATGTGGTGATTTCAATTGTCACCATGCCAGTTGGCTGGGTGTGGGTACCTCTCTCACCAGCCATGGCTCTTCAGCAAAGGACTTCTGCGACTCACTGGGACTGACACAATCTGTCAATTTCCCGACCCGGATCTCAGTCAACGGAACATCTTCTCTTCTGGACTTGGTTATGACTAACTTCCCTGAAAATGTCTGCTGCTCTTTTTCTGCTCCGATCGGATCATCTGATCATGTCCTTGTTAAAGTGGACATCTCTCTGACCATCCTCAGGGAGCCTGCTCAGCGTCGACGAGTCTGGCATTTCACTCAGGCCAACTGGCACGGTCTTCAAGCAGCCATCAATCATCTGGACTGGTCTCCCATCTCTACCACCTCTGACATCAACTCATCCTGGGAATTCTTCCAAAGTAAATTGCTCTCTCTCATGCACAGATTTATCCCATCTCGTCTTCAGTTGTCATACCCTTCCTCCCGTCCATGGTACACGGAATCTTGTGGTGAGGCTGTTGCCCAGAAACAACTTGCCTTCGTCTCCTGGAAAGCAAATCCAACGGAAGGAAATCTCATTTCCTTTCACAAAGCCCGAAACAAGTGTGTGTCCACCCTCAGGAGAGCCAGGAAACAATATCTCTCCGTTCTCAAGACCGAACTCTCTTATCTGTCTCCCTCTTCCAAATCCTGGTGGCGTCTGGTCAAATCCGTTTCTGGTGTTTGTTCCCCCTCCATCCCCTCCCTTACCTCAAACGGCTACACAGCTGACTCCGCACGTGAAAAAGCTGAATGCCTCAACTCTGTGTTTGCCTCTAAATCTTGTGTCCCAAACCCATCCCTCTCTGTACCCACCATACCCAGTCGTACCCTGCTGCTCCTGGACTCCGTGTCCTTTCCTCCTGACAAGGTGGAAAAGTTTCTGTCAACCCTCGACTCTGATTCTGCAACTGGACCCGACGGCATCAGCCCACGGGTCCTAAAATCCTGCTCTGCTGCTCTATCTCACCCTCTCTCTGTTCTCTTCACCCTCTCTTTTGCTCAAGGTCAACTGCCATCTGCTTGGAAATCAGCCAACATCACCGCTTTGCACAAAAAAGGTGCAAAAACAGATCCTAGCAACTACAGACCAATCAGCCTTCTCCCAATTATCAGCAAAGTCATGGAATCCATCATTGCTTCGGATATGAAATCTTTCCTCTTCTCCAATGGCTTGATCTCTGATCATCAATTTGGTTTCAGACCAGGTCACTCTACTCTGGACATGCTGCTTCTGCTGTCTCAACAATGGATGGAGGTCCTCAATGCCAAACAGGAAATTAGAGCTGTCTCCCTCGACATATCACGTGCCTTCGACACGGTCTGGCACCCCGCTCTGCTCACCAAACTCTCCTCCTTTGGTATCCATGGAAATCTCCACGCATGGCTGGCGGACTTCCTCTCTAGTCGTCGTCAACGTGTGGCCCTGAATGGGTTTCTCTCATCTCCTCTTCCTGTTCAGGCTGGAGTTCCCCAAGGCAGTGTTCTGGGCCCCGTGCTTTTTCTGGTCTTCATCAATGATCTCTCTGACTCTCTCGAAAATCCTCTCTATCTCTTTGCTGATGACTCCACTCTCTGCCGCTCCATTCCTCTTCCCTCAGATCGGCAGTCTGCTGCCTCCTCACTCTCTGAAGACCTGGACAAAATCACAGACTGGTCAAACAAGTGGAACATGTCTTTCAATCCTGACAAATCTCACACTCTTACTATGTCTCTCCGAAAAGATCGACTGGACAACCCTCCCATCTACTTTCTCAACAATCCTCTCCAAGAAGTTCTGTCGCTCAAGATTTTGGGTCTCACTATCTGCCATGATCTTTCTTGGGAAAACCACATTTCCAAGCTGGCCTCCAAAGCCAGTCGCCGACTGGGCATCCTCCGTCGTGCGAAGTCCTTCCTCGGCACACCTGAGCTCCTCACCACATACAAGGCTTTCATCCGCAGCTCAATGGAATACTGTTCTCCCCTATGGGCCGGTGCTCCTGCCTCACACCTAGCTCGGCTTCACGCTGTTGAAACCAAAGCTTTCAGAATTATTGGAATCTCCCGCGATGAAGCTATCTCTGAGGGCCTTTCACTCACTCACCGCAGGCAGGTAGGTGGTCTTTCTGTCTTCTACCGACTCCTCTCCGGCCTTGCACCCCCAGCTCTCTCTGTGCTCTGTCCCCCAAATATTCCTACAGGTCGCACAAGATCTGCCAGCAACCCTCTGATGGTTAAACTGCCGAAATCTCGGCTCTCTGCTCACCTTCACTCTTTCATTCCTCTTTCTCCCGCCTCTGGAACAAACTCCCTCACTCCCTTCAATCCCACTCCTCCCTCCAGGTCTTTAAAACAGCTGTTCACCACCATCTCTTATCTTCCCCCATCCAAAACCTTGATCTTTTCTACCCCCGCTAATTCACCCCAGATCCACCTTGTTTGAAATTCCAACTTCTTTCCTGGAAGTCCTGGCAGTGTCCATATGTTTTATACCTCTCCCACCGCCCCCTTCCCATGCCCCCCCCCCCCCCAAAGCCCTCGCCCTCTCTCAGATCTCTCGATGTCTCCATGTCTCTCGGTCCCTGCTCTCAAATGTTGTGTTTGTGTCCTTCCCCCTCTCTCCCCATCTTGTCTACCGCTCCCGATGTTATATGTTTTATGTGTCGGTTTGTCTTTCTGTGTGATTCATGTTCGCTCTTTCACGAGCCTCGATCTTGTATACAAAAAAAAAAAAAAAAAAAAAAAAAAAAAAAAACAAACAACACAAGTGCTAAAAGTGGTTTTTCAACACAAACACAAGTGCGAAAAGTGTTTTTTCAACACTATCACAAGTGCAAAAAGTGTTTTTTTCACACTAATACAAGTGCAAAAGTGGTTTCCTGCACCAACACAAGTGCGAAAAGTGGTTTTTCAAAACTAACACAAGTGCGAAAAGTGGTTTTTCAACACTAACACAAATGCAAAAAGTGGTTTTTCCACACTAATACAAGTGCAAAAGTGGTTTCCTGCACCAACACAAGTGCGAAAACTGGTTTTTCAACACTAACACAAGTGCGAAAAGTGGTATTTCAACACTATCCCAAGTGCAAAAAGTGTTTTTTCCACACTAATACAAGTGCAAAAGTGGTTTCCTGCACCAACACAAGTGCGAAAAGTGGTTTTTCAACACTAACACAAGTGCGAAAAGTGGTTTTTCAACACTATCACAAGTGCAAAAAGTGTTTTTTCCACACTAATACAAGTGCAAAAGTGGTTTCCTGCACCAACACAAGTGCTAAAAGTGGTTTTTCAACACTAACACAAGTGCGAAAAGTGGTTTTTCAACACTATCACAAGTGCAAAAAGTGGTTTTTCCACACTAATACAAGTGCAAAAGTGGTTTCCTGCACCAACACAAGTGCGAAAAGTGGTTTTTCAACACTAACACAAGTGCGAAAAGTGGTTTTTCAACACTAACACAAGTGCGAAAAGTGGTTTTTCAACACTATCACAAGTGCAAAAAGTATTTTTTCCACACTAATACAAGTGCAAAAGTGGTTTCCTGCACCAACACAAGTGCGAAAAGTGGTTTTTCAACACTAACACAAGTGCAAAAAGTGTTTTTTTCCACACTAATACAAGTGCAGAAAGTGGTTTTTCAACACTAACACAAGTGCCAAAAGTGGTTTTTCCACACTAATACAAGTGCAAAAGTGGTTTCCTGCACCAACACAAGTGGGAAAAGTGGTTTTTCAACACTAACACAACTGCGAAAAGTGGTTTTTCAACACTATCACAAGTGCAAAAAGTGTTTTTTCCACACTAATACAAGTGCAAAAGTGGTTTCCTGCACCAACACAAGTGCGAAAAGTGGTTTTTCAACACTAACACAAGTGCGAAAAGTGGTTTTTCAACACTAACACAAGTGCGAAAAGTGTTTTTTCCAAACTAATACAAGTGCAAAAGTGGTTTCCTGCACCAACACAAGTGCGAAAAGTGGTTTTTCAACACTAACACAAGTGCAAAAAGTGTTTTTTCCACACTAATACAAGTGCGAAAAGTGGTTTTTCAACACTAACACAAGTGCGAAAAGTTGTTTTTCAACACTAACACAAGTGCGAAAAGTGGTTTTCCACACTAATACAAGTGCAAAAGTGGTTTCCTGCACCAACACAAGTGCGAAAAGTGGTTTTTCAACACTAACACAAGTGCGAAAAGTGGTTTTGCCACACTAATACAAGTGCCAAAGTGGTTTCCTGCACCAACACAAGTGCGAAAAGTGGTTTTTCAACACTAACACAAGTGCGAAAAGTGGTTTTTCAACACTATCACAAGTGCGAAAAGTGGTTTTTCAACACTATCACAAGTGCAAAAAGTGTTTTTTCCACACTAATACAAGTGCAAAAGTGGTTCCCTGCACCAACACTCCACACGGTCTCCACAAAACAAAGTGGTTCCCTGCAGGTTCCCTCCTGCAAAGTGGAGATCTCGCGAGATCTCGGAGACGGTGGGAGGGATTTTCGAAGCTCCACACGGCCTCCACGTTTTTCGAAGTTAAGTCTGTTCACAATTGTATTTTGTCGAAACTGTATTTATCTTTCGGTGTGTGAAGTTATTGTGTGCAACTTTGGTTGTTTCTCGGTGTTTATCTTTCATAAATTGATCGTCTGTTTGCCGTGTCGTGTCTTGAGGCCTTGTACAGTGTGCACTGTACAACCTTGAGGCTTTGTTTTTCTCTCAGTGGTCCGTCGTTTGTGATCCAATAACTTTCGTTCTCTGTATTCCCAGTCTTTTCACCCATAGCCTTCTTCCTTGTGTAAATCTCAACTCAAAAAAAAAAAAAAAAAAAAAAAAAAAAAAAATTCCTTCTCTGTTCTCATTCGTTTATTCATTCTTATTCGTTCATTCGTTCTTCGACCACGTGTTTCTCCCCCATTTCCCCAGATAGTTTTCACTCATTAACCTTCATGTTTACACTTTCCCCTCAAGTTATGTATTCCGTCATATTTTATAACACCTTTTTCTTCTTCTTCTTTAAAAGGCTGCTTTCGACTTGCTCACCAAATAAATTCATCCCAAAAAAAATATCCATCTCCTATAGTGCCTTTTTTCTACATTCCCTAAACTCTCCTGCACTCCATCCTCCATCCAGCGTCCTTAAACGTATTTTTAACTCGAAGGTCACAAGAAACTCATTTTGCAATAGATGTTCGTTTCCCATAAATCGTACACTTTCAAAAATCCAATCTCACCCCTCCCCTCCAAATCTTCCCCATAACCCCTCCCCTCCAAATCTTCCCCATCAGCCCTCCCCTCCAAATCTTCCCCATCACCCATCCCTTTCAAATCTCCCCCCTTGCCCCCTCCCTCCTAAACTACCCCCTCACCCCTCCCCGCCAAGACGCCCCCTCGCCCCTCCCCTCCTAGACTCCTGCCTCACCCCTCCCCTCCAAATCTCCCCCATATCCCATCCCTTTCAAATCCCTCCCCTTGTCCCTTCCCTCCCAAACTCCCCCCTCACCCCTCCCCTTCAAATCTCCCCACCCTCATTGCTTCTCAATTTCCCCCCTCTCACTCCCCCTCCTCAAAGCGTCCTCCCCGCTTCTTCCCCCTTCAAACTCTCACCTCCATCTCCCCCAACCTTCTGCCTCGCTCTTCCCCCTCCTCAAATAACACCTCATTGTGGCTCACCCAATCACCATCAAACCTTTTGTCCGCCCCATCCTTCCCTTTCTCCGAGCTATTCTGAAATCTCTGACACACCTTCAACAGCTCTCCCTATCTCTTCCACCTCTTCCACATCTTACCCTACCCCTCCTCCCCCCTGTTCTGTATCTGATGCTCCCCCTTCCTCTTCATTAAGGGTATGGACCTCAAACATCCGGGGCCTTCGTTCAAACTTAACTGATCTCTCCATACAGGTTGCTTCTGTCAAACCAGACGTGATCTGCTTAACAGAAACTTTCCTCCTTTATGATGTCTCTGATTCCATAGTATCTCTCCCGGGCTACTCCCTCCTCCGGTATGATAGACCTGAGCCTCGTCCTGGAGGCGGGGTTGCTATCTTTATCAAAAACTCTCTTCCTCACTCGCCCTGCACTGCACTCTCTCCACCTCACCCCCAGGAATACCTCTGGCTACGGCTTCCCCTTCGCTCCCACCTCTTGTTCATATGTGTGTTGTACCGTCCACCAAACAGTGATGACTCCATCTACATCTCGCTGTCTGATGATATGGACCAACTTCTATCTACTCATCCCAACTCTCTCTTCCTCATATGTGGTGATTTCAATTGTCACCATGCCAGTTGGCTGGGTGTGGGTACCTCTCTCACCAGCCATGGCTCTTCAGCAAAGGACTTCTGCGAGTCACTGGGACTGACACAATCTGTCAATTTCCCGACCCGGATCTCAGTCAACGGAACATCTTCTCTTCTGGACTTGGTTATGACTAACTTCCCTGAAAATGTCTGCTGCTCTTCTTCTGCTCCGATCGGATCATCTGATCATGTCCTTGTTAAAGTGGACATCTCTCTGACCATCCTCAGGGAGCCTGCTCAGTGTCGACGAGTCTGGCATTTCACTCAGGCCAACTGGCACGGTCTTCAAGCAGCCATCAATCATCTGGACTGGTCTCCCATCTCTACCACCTCTGACATCAACTCATCCTGGGAATTCTTCCAAAGTAAATTGCTCTCTCTCATGCACAGATTTATCCCATCTCGTCTTCAGTTGTCATACCCTTCCTCCCGTCCATGGTACACGGAATCTTGTGGTGAGGCTGTTGCCCAGAAACAACTTGCCTTCGTCTCCTGGAAAGCAAATCCAACGGAAGGAAATCTCATTTCCTTTCACAAAGCCCGAAACAAGTGTGTGTCCACCCTCAGGAGAGCCAGGAAACAATATCTCTCCGTTCTCAAGACCGAACTCTCTTATCTGTCTCCCTCTTCCAAATCCTGGTGGCGTCTGGTCAAATCCGTTTCTGGTGTTTGTTCCCCCTCCATCCCCTCCCTTACCTCAAACGGCTACACAGCTGACTCCGCACGTGAAAAAGCTGAATGCCTCAACTCTGTGTTTGCCTCTAAATCTTGTGTCCCAAACCCATCCCTCTCTGTACCCACCATACCCAGTCGTACCCTGCTGCTCCTGGACTCCGTGTCCTTTCCTCCTGACAAGGTGGAAAAGTTTCTGTCAACCCTCGACCCTGATTCTGCAACTGGACCCGACGGCATCAGCCCACGGGTCCTAAAATCCTGCTCTGCTGCTCTATCTCACCCTCTCTCTGTTCTCTTCACCCTCTCTTTTGCTCAAGGTCAACTGCCATCTGCTTGGAAATCAGCCAACATCACCGCTTTGCACAAAAAAGGTGCAAAAACAGATCCTAGCAACTACAGACCAATCAGCCTTCTCCCAATTATCAGCAAAGTCATGGAATCCATCATTGCTTCGGATATGAAATCTTTCCTCTTCTCCAATGGCTTGATCTCTGATCATCAATTTGGTTTCAGACCAGGTCACTCTACTCTGGACATGCTGCTTCTGCTGTCTCAACAATGGATGGAGGTCCTCAATGCCAAACAGGAAATTAGAGCTGTCTCCCTCGACATATCACGTGCCTTCGACACGGTCTGGCACCCCGCTCTGCTCACCAAACTCTCCTCCTTTGGTATCCATGGAAATCTCCACGCATGGCTGGCGGACTTCCTCTCTAGTCGTCGTCAACGTGTGGCCCTGAATGGGTTTCTCTCATCTCCTCTTCCTGTTCAGGCTGGAGTTCCCCAAGGCAGTGTTCTGGGCCCCGTGCTTTTTCTGGTCTTCATCAATGATCTCTCTGACTCTCTCGAAAATCCTCTCTATCTCTTTGCTGATGACTCCACTCTCTGCCGCTCCATTCCTCTTCCCTCAGATCGGCAGTCTGCTGCCTCCTCACTCTCTGAAGACCTGGACAAAATCACAGACTGGTCAAACAAGTGGAACATGTCTTTCAATCCTGACAAATCTCACACTCTTACTATGTCTCTCCGAAAAGATCGACTGGACAACCCTCCCATCTACTTTCTCAACAATCCTCTCCAAGAAGTTCTGTCGCTCAAGATTTTGGGTCTCACTATCTGCCATGATCTTTCTTGGGAAAACCACATTTCCAAGCTGGCCTCCAAAGCCAGTCGCCGACTGGGCATCCTCCGTCGTGCGAAGTCCTTCCTCGGCACACCTGAGCTCCTCACCACATACAAGGCTTTCATCCGCAGCTCAATGGAATACTGTTCTCCCCTATGGGCCGGTGCTCCTGCCTCACACCTAGCTCGGCTTCACGCTGTTGAAACCAAAGCTTTCAGAATTATTGGAATCTCCCGCGATGAAGCTATCTCTGAGGGCCTTTCACTCACTCACCGCAGGCAGGTAGGTGGTCTTTCTGTCTTCTACCGACTCCTCTCCGGCCTTGCACCCCCAGCTCTCTCTGTGCTCTGTCCCCCAAATATTCCTACAGGTCGCACAAGATCTGCCAGCAACCCTCTGATGGTTAAACTGCCGAAATCTCGGCTCTCTGCTCACCTTCACTCTTTCATTCCTCTTTTCTCCCGCCTCTGGAACAAACTCCCTCACTCCCTTCAATCCCACTCCTCCCTCCAGGTCTTTAAAACAGCTGTTCACCACCATCTCTTATCTTCCCCCATCCAAAACCTTGATCTTTTCTACCCCCGCTAATTCACCCCAGATCCACCTTGTTTGAAATTCCAACTTCTTTCCTGGAAGTCCTGGCAGTGTCCATATGTTTTATACCTCTCCCACCGCCCCCTTCCCATGCCCCCCCCCCCCCCAAAACCCTCGCCCTCTCTCAGATCTCTCGATGTCTCCATGTCTCTCGGTCCCTGCTCTCAAATGTTGTGTTTGTGTCCTTCCCCCTCTCTCCCCATCTTGTCTACCGCTCCCGATGTTATATGTTTTATGTGTCGGTTTGTCTTTCTGTGTGATTAATGTTCGCTCTTTCAGGAGCCTCGATCTTGTATACAAAAAAAAAAAAAAAAAAAACACAAGTGCTAAAAGTGGTTTTTCAACACTAACACAAGTGCGAAAAGTGGTTTTTCAACACTATCACAAGTGCAAAAAGTGGTTTTTCCACACTAATACAAGTGCAAAAGTGATTTCCTGCACCAACACAAGTGCGAAAAGTGGTTTTTCAACACTAACACAAGTGCGAAAAGTGGTTTTTCAACACTAACACAAGTGCGAAAAGTGGTTTTTCAACACTATCACAAGTGCAAAAAGGATTTTTTCCACACTAATACAAGTGCAAAAGTGGTTTCCTGCACCAACACAAGTGCCAAAAGTGGTTTTTCAACACTAACACAAGTGCAAAAAGTGTTTTTTTCCACACTAATACAAGTGCAGAAAGTGTTTTTTCAACACTAACACAAGTGCGAAAAGTGGTTTTTCCACACTAATACAAGTGCGAAAAGTGGTTTTTCTACACTAACACAAGTGCAAAAAGTGTTTTTTCCATGCTAATACAAGTGCGAAAAGTGTTTTTTCAACACTAACACAAGTGCGAAAAGTGGTTTTTCTACACTAACACAAGTGCAAAAAGTGTTTTTTCCACACTAATACAAGTGCGAAAAGTGGTTTTTCCACACTAATACAAGTGCAAAAGTGGTTTCCTGCACCAACACAAGTGCGAAAAGTGGTTTTTCAACACTAACACAAGTGCGAAAAGTGGTTTTTCCACACTAATACAAGTGCAAAAGTGGTTTCCTGCACCAACACAAGTGCGAAAAGTGTTTTTTCAACACTAACACAAGTGCGAAAAGTGGTTTTTCAACACTATCACAAGTGCTAAAAGTGTTTTTTCCACACTAATACAAGTGCGAAAAGTGGTTTTTCAACACTAACACAAGTGCGAAAAGTGGTTTTTCCACACTAATACAAGTGCAAAAGTGGTTTCCTGCACCAACAAAAGTGCAAAAAGTGGTTTTTCAACACTAACTCGAGTGCGAAAAGTGGTTTTTCAACACTATCACAAGTCCAAAAAGTGTTTTTTCCACACTAATACAAGTGCAAAAGTGGTTTCCTGCACCAACACAAGTGCGAAAAGTGTTTTTTCAACACTAACACAAGTGCGAAAAGTGGTTTTTCAACACTAACACAAGTGCGAAAAGTGGTTTTTCAACACTAACACAAGTGCGAAAAGTGTTTTTTCCACACTAATACAAGTGCAAAAGTGGTTTCCTGCACCAACACAAGTGCGAAAAGTGGTTTTTCAAGACTAACACAAGTGCGAAAAGTGGTTTTTCAACACTAACACAAGTGCGCAAAGTGGTTTTTTCACACTAATACAAGTGCAAAAGTGGTTTCCTGCACCAACACAAGTGTGAAAAGTGGTTTTTCAACACTAACACAAGTGCGAAAAGTGGTTTTTCAACACTATCACAAGTGCAAAAAGTGTTTTTTCCACACTAATACAAGTGCAAAAGTGGTTTCCTGCACCAACACAA
Organism: Myxine glutinosa; assembly: GCF_964187855.1. NCBI lineage: Eukaryota > Metazoa > Chordata > Myxini > Myxiniformes > Myxinidae > Myxine > Myxine glutinosa. Next base: position 141,334,864 of record NC_136266.1, on the reverse strand, counting down.
GTGCGAAAAGTGGTTTTTCAACACTAACACAAGTGCGAAAAGTGGTTTTTCAACACTAACACAAGTGTGAAAAGTGTTTTTTCCACACTAATACAAGTGCAAAAGTGGTTTCCTGCACCAACACAAGTGCGAAAAGTGGTTTTTCAACACCTACACAAGTGCGAAAAGTGGTTTTTCAACACTAACACAAGTGCGAAAAGTGGTTTTTCAACACGAACACAAGTGCAAAAAGTAGTTTTTCCACACTAATACAAGTGCAAAAGTGGTTTCCTGCACCAACACAAGTGCGAAAAGTGGTTTTTCAACACTAACGCAAGTGCGAAAAGTGGTTTTTCAACACTAACATAAGTGCGAAAAGTGTTTTTTCAACACTATCACAAGTGCAAAAAGTGTTTTTTCCACACTAATACAAGTGCAAAAGTGGTTTCCTGCACCAACACAAGTGCGAAAAGTGGTTTTTCAACACTAACACAAGTGCGAAAAGTGGTTTTTCAACACTAACACAAGTGCGAAAAGTAGTTTTTCCAGACTAATACAAGTGCAAAAGTGGTTTCCTGCACCAACACAAGTGCGAAAAGTGGTTTTTCAACACTAACACAAGTGCGAAAAGTGGTTTTTCAACACTATCACAAGTGTAAAAAGTGTTTTTTCCACACTAATACAAGTGCAAAAGTGGTTTCCAGCACCAACACAAGTGCGAAAAGTGGTTTTTCAACACTAACACAAGTGCGAAAAGTGGTTTTTCAACACTAACACAAGTGCGAAAAGTGTTTTTTCCACACTAATACAAGTGCAAAAGTGGTTTCCTGCACCAACACAAGTGTGAAAAGTGGTTTTTCAACACTAACACAAGTGCGAAAAGTGGTTTTTCATCACTAACACAGGTGCGAAAAGTGTTTTTTCAACACTATCACAAGTGCAAAAAGTGTTGTTTTCACACTAATACAAGTGCAAAAGTGGTTTCCTGCACCAACACAAGTGCGAAAAGTGGTTTTTAAACACTAACACAAGTGCAAAAAGTGGTTTTTCAACACTAACACAAATGCAAAAAGTGGTTATTCCACACTAATACAAGTGCAAAAGTGGTTTCCTGCACCAACACAAGTGCGAAAACTTGTTTTTCAACACGAACACAAGTGCGAAAAGTGGTTTTTCAACACTATCACAAGTGCAAAAAGTGTTTTTTCCACACTAATACAAGTGCAAAAGTGGTTTCCTGCACCAACACAAGTGCGAAAAGTGGTTTTTCAACACTAACACAAGTGCGAAAAGTGTTTTTTCAACACTATCACAAGTGCAAAAAGTGTTTTTTCCACACTAATACAAGTGCAAAAGTGGTTTCCTGCACCAACACAAGTGCTAAAAGTGGTTTTTCAACACTAACACAAGTGCGAAAAGTGGTTTTTCAACACTATCACAAGTGCAAAAAGTGGTTTTTCCACACTAATACAAGTGCAAAAGTGGTTTCCTGCACCAACACAAGTGCGAAAAGTGGTTTTTCAACACTAACACAAGTGCGAAAAGTGGTTTTTCAACACTAACACAAGTGCGAAAAGTGGTTTTTCAACACTATCACAAGTGCAAAAAGTATTTTTTCCACACTAATACAAGTGCAAAAGTGGTTTCCTGCACCAACACAAGTGCGAAAAGTGGTTTTTCAACACTAACACAAGTGCAAAAAGTGTTTTTTTCCACACTAATACAAGTGCAGAAAGTGGTTTTTCAACACTAACACAAGTGCGAAAAGTGGTTTTTCCACACTAATACAAGTGCAAAAGTGGTTTCCTGCACCAACACAAGTGCGAAAAGTGGTTTTTCAACACTAACACAACTGCGAAAAGTGGTTTTTCAACACTATCACAAGTGCAAAAAGTGTTTTTTCCACACTAATACAAGTGCAAAAGTGGTTTCCTGCACCAACACAAGTGCGAAAAGTGGTTTTTCAACACTAACACAAGTGCGAAAAGTGGTTTTTCAACACTAACACAAGTGCGAAAAGTGTTTTTTCCAAACTAATACAAGTGCAAAAGTGGTTTCCTGCACCAACACAAGTGCGAAAAGTGGTTTTTCAACATTAACACAAGTGCGAAAAGTGGTTTTTCCACACTAATACAAGTGCAAAAGTGGTTTCCTGCACCAACACAAGTGCGAAAAGTGGTTTTTCAACACTATCACAAGTGCAAAAAGTGTTTTTTCCACACTAATACAAGTGCGAAAAGTGGTTTTTCAACACGAACACAAGTGCAAAAAGTAGTTTTTCCACACTAATACAAGTGCAAAAGTGGTTTCCTGCACCAACACAAGTGCGAAAAGTGGTTTTTCAACACTAACGCAAGTGCGAAAAGTGGTTTTTCAACACTAACATAAGTGCGAAAAGTGTTTTTTCAACACTATCACAAGTGCAAAAGTGGTTTCCTGCACCAACACAAGTGCGAAAAGTGGTTTTTCAACACTAACGCAAGTGCGAAAAGTGGTTGTTCAACACTAACATAAGTGCGAAAAGTGTTTTTTCAACACTATCACAAGTGCAAAAAGTGTTTTTTCCACACTAATACAAGTGCAAAAGTGGTTTCCTGCACCAACACAAGTGCGAAAAGTGGTTTTTCAACACTAACACAAGTGCGAAAAGTGGTTTTTCAACACTAACACAAGTGCGAAAAGTAGTTTTTCCAGACTAATACAAGTGCAAAAGTGGTTTCCTGCACCAACACAAGTGCGAAAAGTGGTTTTTCAACACTAACACAAGTGCGAAAAGTGGTTTTTCAACACTATCACAAGTGTAAAAAGTGTTTTTTCCACACTAATACAAGTGCAAAAGTGGTTTCCAGCACCAACACAAGTGCGAAAAGTGGTTTTTCAACACTAACACAAGTGCGAAAAGTGGTTTTTCAACACTAACACAAGTGCGAAAAGTGTTTTTTCCACACTAATACAAGTGCAAAAGTGGTTTCCTGCACCAACACAAGTGTGAAAAGTGGTTTTTCAACACTAACACAAGTGCGAAAAGTGGTTTTTCATCACTAACACAGGTGCGAAAAGTGTTTTTTCAACACTATCACAAGTGCAAAAAGTGTTGTTTTCACACTAATGCAAGTGCAAAAGTGGTTTCCTGCACCAACACAAGTGCGAAAAGTGGTTTTTAAACACTAACACAAGTGCAAAAAGTGGTTTTTCAACACTAACACAAATGCAAAAAGTGGTTATTCCACACTAATACAAGTGCAAAAGTGGTTTCCTGCACCAACACAAGTGCGAAAACTTGTTTTTCAACACGAACACAAGTGCGAAAAGTGGTTTTTCAACACTATCACAAGTGCAAAAAGTGTTTTTTCCACACTAATACAAGTGCAAAAGTGGTTTCCTGCACCAACACAAGTGCGAAAAGTGGTTTTTCAACACTAACACAAGTGCGAAAAGTGTTTTTTCAACACTATCACAAGTGCAAAAAGTGTTTTTTCCACACTAATACAAGTGCAAAAGTGGTTTCCTGCACCAACACAAGTGCTAAAAGTGGTTTTTCAACACTAACACAAGTGCGAAAAGTGGTTTTTCAACACTATCACAAGTGCAAAAAGTGGTTTTTCCACACTAATACAAGTGCAAAAGTGGTTTCCTGCACCAACACAAGTGCGAAAAGTGGTTTTTCAACACTAACACAAGTGCGAAAAGTGGTTTTTCAACACTAACACAAGTGCGAAAAGTGGTTTTTCAACACTATCACAAGTGCAAAAAGTATTTTTTCCACACTAATACAAGTGCAAAAGTGGTTTCCTGCACCAACACAAGTGCGAAAAGTGGTTTTTCAACACTAACACAAGTGCAAAAAGTGTTTTTTTCCACACTAATACAAGTGCAGAAAGTGGTTTTTCAACACTAACACAAGTGCGAAAAGTGGTTTTTCCACACTAATACAAGTGCAAAAGTGGTTTCCTGCACCAACACAAGTGCGAAAAGTGGTTTTTCAACACTAACACAACTGCGAAAAGTGGTTTTTCAACACTATCACAAGTGCAAAAAGTGTTTTTTCCACACTAATACAAGTGCAAAAGTGGTTTCCTGCACCAACACAAGTGCGAAAAGTGGTTTTTCAACACTAACACAAGTGCGAAAAGTGGTTTTTCAACACTAACACAAGTGCGAAAAGTGTTTTTTCCAAACTAATACAAGTGCAAAAGTGGTTTCCTGCACCAACACAAGTGCGAAAAGTGGTTTTTCAACATTAACACAAGTGCGAAAAGTGGTTTTTCCACACTAATACAAGTGCAAAAGTGGTTTCCTGCACCAACACAAGTGCGAAAAGTGGTTTTTCAACACTATCACAAGTGCAAAAAGTGTTTTTTCCACACTAATACAAGTGCGAAAAGTGGTTTTTCAACACTAACACAAGTGCGAAAAGTTGTTTTTCAACACTAACACAAGTGCGAAAAGTGGTTTTCCACACTAATACAAGTGCAAAAGTGGTTTCCTGCACCAACACAAGTGCAAAAAGTGGTTTTTCAACACTAACACAAGTGCGAAAAGTGGTTTTGCCACACTAATACAAGTGCCAAAGTGGTTTCCTGCACCAACACAAGTGCGAAAAGTGGTTTTTCAACACTAACACAAGTGCGAAAAGTGGTTTTTCAACACTATCACAAGTGCAAAAAGTGTTTTTTCCACACTAATACAAGTGCAAAAGTGGTTTCCTGCACCAACACAAGTGCGAAAAGTGGTTTTTCAACACTAACACAAGTGCGAAAAGTGGTTTTTCAACACTATCACAAGTGCAAAAAGTGTTTTTTCCACACTGATACAAGTGCAAAAGTGGTTTCCTGCACCAACACAAGTGCTAAAAGTGGTTTTTCAACACTAACACAAGTGCGAAAAGTGGTTTTTCAACACTATCGCAAGTGCAAAAAGTGGTTTTTCCACACTAATACAAGTGCAAAAGTGGTTTCCTGCACCAACACAAGTGCAAAATGTGGTTTTTCAACACTAACACAAGTGCGAAAAGTGGTTTTTCAACACTAACACAAGTGCGAAAAGTGGTTTTTCAACACTATCACAAGTGCAAAAAGTATTTTTTCCACACTAATACAAGTGCAAAAGTGGTTTCCTGCACCAACACAAGTGCCAAAAGTGGTTTTTCAACACTAACACAAGTGCAAAAAGTGTTTTTTTCCACACTAATACAAGTGCAGAAAGTGGTTTTTCAACACTAACACAAGTGCGAAAAGTGGTTTTGCCACACTAATACAAGTGCCAAAGTGGTTTCCTGCACCAACACAAGTGCGAAAAGTGGTTTTTCAACACTAACACAAGTGCGAAAAGTGGTTTTTCAACACTATCACAAGTGCAAAAAGTGTTTTTTCCACACTAATACAAGTGCAAAAGTGGTTTCCTGCACCAACACAAGTGCGAAAAGTGGTTTTTCAACACTAACACAAGTGCGAAAAGTGGTTTTTCAACACTATCACAAGTGCAAAAAGTGTTTTTTCCACACTAATACAAGTGCAAAAGTGGTTTCCTGCACCAACACAAGTGCTAAAAGTGGTTTTTCAACACTAACACAAGTGCGAAAAGTGGTTTTTCAACACTATCACAAGTGCAAAAAGTGGTTTTTCCACACTAATACAAGTGCAAAAGTGGTTTCCTGCACCAACACAAGTGCAAAATGTGGTTTTTCAACACTAACACAAGTGCGAAAAGTGGTTTTTCAACACTATCACAAGTGCAAAAAGGATTTTTTCCACACTAATACAAGTGCAAAAGTGGTTTCCTGCACCAACACAAGTGCAAAATGTGGTTTTTCAACACTAACACAAGTGCGAAAAGTGGTTTTTCAACACTAACACAAGTGCGAAAAGTGGTTTTGCCACACTAATACAAGTGCCAAAGTGGTTTCCTGCACCAACACAAGTGCGAAAAGTGGTTTTTCAACACTAACACAAGTGCGAAAAGTGGTTTTTCAACACTATCACAAGTGCAAAAAGTGTTTTTTCCACACTAATACAAGTGCAAAAGTGGTTTCCTGCACCAACACAAGTGCGAAAAGTGGTTTTTCAACACTAACACAAGTGCGAAAAGTGGTTTTTCAACACTATCACAAGTGCAAAAAGTGTTTTTTCCACACTAATACAAGTGCAAAAGTGGTTTCCTGCACCAACACAAGTGCTAAAAGTGGTTTTTCAACACTAACACAAGTGCGAAAAGTGGTTTTTCAACACTATCACAAGTGCAAAAAGTGGTTTTTCCACACTAATACAAGTGCAAAAGTGGTTTCCTGCACCAACACAAGTGCAAAATGTGGTTTTTCAACACTAACACAAGTGCGAAAAGTTGTTTTTCAACACTAACACAAGTGCGAAAAGTGGTTTTTCAACACTATCACAAGTGCAAAAAGTATTTTTTCCACACTAATACAAGTGCAAAAGTGGTTTCCTGCACCAACACAAGTGCCAAAAGTGGTTTTTCAACACTAACACAAGTGCAAAAAGTGTTTTTTTCCACACTAATACAAGTGCAGAAAGTGGTTTTTCAACACTAACACAAGTGCGAAAAGTGGTTTTTGCCACACTAATACAAGTGCAAAAGTGGTTTCCTGCACCAACACAAGTGCGAAAAGTGGTTTTTCAACACTAACACAAGTGCGAAAAGTGGTTTTTCAACACTAACACAAGTGTGAAAAGTGTTTTTTCCACACTAATACAAGTGCAAAAGTGGTTTCCTGCACCAACACAAGTGCGAAAAGTTGTTTTTCAACACCTACACAAGTGCGAAAAGTGGTTTTTCAACACTAACACAAGTGCGAAAAGTGGTTTTTCAACACAAACACAAGTGTGAAAAGTGTTTTTGCCACACTAATACAAGTGCAAAAGTGGTTTCCTGCACCAACACAAGTGCGAAAAGTGGTTTTTCAACACTAACACAAGTGCAAAAAGTGGTTTTGCCACACTAATACAAGTGCCAAAGTGGTTTCCTGCACCAACACAAGTGCGAAAAGTGGTTTTTCAACACTAACACAAGTGCGAAAAGTGGTTTTTCAACACTATCACAAGTGCGAAAAGTGGTTTTTCAACACTATCACAAGTGCAAAAAGTGTTTTTTCCACACTAATACAAGTGCAAAAGTGGTTCCATGCACCAACACAAGTGCTAAAAGTGGTTTTTCAACACTAACACAAGTGCGAAAAGTGGTTTTTCAACACTATCACAAGTGCAAAAAGTGGTTTTTCCACACTAATACAAGTGCAAAAGTGATTTCCTGCACCAACACAAGTGCGAAAAGTGGTTTTTCAACACTAACACAAGTGCGAAAAGTGGTTTTTCAACACTAACACAAGTGCGAAAAGTGGTTTTTCAACACTATCACAAGTGCAAAAAGGATTTTTTCCACACTAATACAAGTGCAAAAGTGGTTTCCTGCACCAACACAAGTGCCAAAAGTGGTTTTTCAACACTAACACAAGTGCAAAAAGTGTTTTTTTCCACACGAATACAAGTGCAGAAAGTGTTTTTTCAACACTAACACAAGTGCGAAAAGTGGTTTTTCCACACTAATACAAGTGCGAAAAGTGGTTTTTCTACACTAACACAAGTGCAAAAAGTGTTTTTTCCACGCTAATACAAGTGCGAAAAGTGTTTTTTCAACACTAACACAAGTGCGAAAAGTGGTTTTTCTACACTAACACAAGTGCAAAAAGTGTTTTTTCCACACTAATACAAGTGCGAAAAGTGGTTTTTCCACACTAATACAAGTGCAAAAGTGGTTTCCTGCACCAACACAAGTGCGAAAAGTGGTTTTTCAACACTAACACAAGTGCGAAAAGTGGTTTTTCCACACTAATACAAGTGCAAAAGTGGTTTCCTGCACCAACACAAGTGCGAAAAGTGTTTTTTCAACACTAACACAAGTGCGAAAAGTGGTTTTTCAACACTATCACAAGTGCTAAAAGTGTTTTTTCCACACTAATACAAGTGTGAAAAGTGGTTTTTCAACACTAACACAAGTGCGAAAAGTGGTTTTTCCACACTAATACAAGTGCAAAAGTGGTTTCCTGCACCAACACAAGTGCAAAAAGTGGTTTTTCAACACTAACTCAAGTGCGAAAAGTGGTTTTTCAACACTATCACAAGTCCAAAAAGTGTTTTTTCCACACTAATACAAGTGCAAAAGTGGTTTCCTGCACCAACACAAGTGCGAAAAGTGTTTTTTCAACACTAACACAAGTGCGAAAAGTGGTTTTTCAACACTAACACAAGTGCGAAAAGTGGTTTTTCAACACTAACACAAGTGCGAAAAGTGTTTTTTCCACTCTAATACAAGTGCAAAAGTGGTTTCCTGCACCAACACAAGTGCGAAAAGTGGTTTTTCAAGACTAACACAAGTGCGAAAAGTGGTTTTTCAACACTAACACAAGTGCGCAAAGTGGTTTTTTCACACTAATACAAGTGCAAAAGTGGTTTCCTGCACCAACACAAGTGTTAAAAGTGTTTTTTCAACACTAACACAAGTGCGAAAAGTGGTTTTTCTACACTAACACAAGTGCAAAAAGTGTTTTTTTCCACACTAATACAAGTGCGAAAAGTGGTTTTTCCACACTAATACAAGTGCAAAAGTGGTTTCCTGCACCAACACAAGTGCGAAAAGTGGTTTTTCAACACTAACACAAGTGCAAAAAGTGGTTTTTCCACACTAATACAAGTGCAAAAGTGGTTTCCTGCACCAACACAAGTGCGAAAAGTGTTTTTTCAACACTAACACAAGTGCGAAAAGTGGTTTTTCAACACTATCACAAGTGCTAAAAGTGTTTTTTCCACACTAATACAAGTGTGAAAAGTGGTTTTTCAACACTAACACAAGTGCGAAAAGTGGTTTTTCCACACTAATACAAGTGCAAAAGTGGTTTCCTGCACCAACACAAGTGCAAAAAGTGGTTTTCAACACTAACTCAAGTGCGAAAAGTGGTTTTTCAACACTATCACAAGTCCAAAAAGTGTTTTTTTCCACACTAATACAAGTGCAAAAGTGGTTTCCTGCACCAACACAAGTGCGAAAAGTGTTTTTTCAACACTAACACAAGTGCGAAAAGTGGTTTTTCAACACTAACACAAGTGCGAAAAGTGGTTTTTCAACACTAACACAAGTGCAAAAAGTGTTTTTTCCACTCTAATACAAGTGCAAAAGTGGTTTCCTGCACCAACACAAGTGCGAAAAGTGGTTTTTCAAGACTAACACAAGTGCGAAAAGTGGTTTTTCAACACTAACACAAGTGCGCAAAGTGGTTTTTTCACACTAATACAAGTGCAAAAGTGGTTTCCTGCACCAACACAAGTGTGAAAAGTGGTTTTTCAACACTAACACAAGTGCGAAAAGTGGTTTTTCAACACTATCACAAGTGCAAAAAGTGTTTTTTCCACACTAATACAAGTGCAAAAGTGGTTTCCTGCACCAACACAAGTGCGAAAAGTGGTTTTTCAACACTAACACAAGTGCGAAAAGTGGTTTTTCAACACTAACACAAGTGTGAAAAGTGTTTTTTCCACACTAATACAAGTGCAAAAGTGGTTTCCTGCACCAACACAAGTGCGAAAAGTGGTTTTTCAACACCTACACAAGTGCGAAAAGTGGTTTTTCAACACTAACACAAGTGCGAAAAGTGGTTTTTCAACACGAACACAAGTGCAAAAAGTAGTTTTCCACACTAATACAAGTGCAAAAGTGGTTTCCTGCACCAACACAAGTGCGAAAAGTGGTTTTTCAACACTAACGCAAGTGCGAAAAGTGGTTTTTCAACACTAACATAAGTGCGAAAAGTGTTTTTTCAACACTATCACAAGTGCAAAAAGTGTTTTTTCCACACTAATACAAGTGCAAAAGTGGTTTCCTGCACCAACACAAGTGCGAAAAGTGGTTTTTCAACACTAACACAAGTGCGAAAAGTGGTTTTTCAACACTAACACAAGTGCGAAAAGTAGTTTTTCTACACTAATACAAGTGCAAAAGTGGTTTCCTGCACCAACACAAGTGCGAAAAGTGGTTTTTCAACACTAACACAAGTGCGAAAAGTGGTTTTTCAACACTATCACAAGTGTAAAAAGTGTTTTTTCCACACTAATACAAGTGCAAAAGTGGTTTCCAGCACCAACACAAGTGCGAAAAGTGGTTTTTCAACACTAACACAAGTGCGAAAAGTGGTTTTTCAACACTAACACAAGTGCGAAAAGTGTTTTTTCCACACTAATACAAGTGCAAAAGTGGTTTCCTGCACCAACACAAGTGTGAAAAGTGGTTTTTCAACACTAACACAAGTGCGAAAAGTGGTTTTTCATCACTAACACAGGTGCGAAAAGTGTTTTTTCAACACTATCACAAGTGCAAAAAGTGTTTTTTTCACACTAATACAAGTGCAAAAGTGGTTTCCTGCACCAACACAAGTGCGAAAAGTGGTTTTTAAACACTAACACAAGTGCAAAAAGTGGTTTTTCAACACTAACACAAATGCGAAAAGTGGTTTTTCCACACTAATACAAGTGCAAAAGTGGTTTCCTGCACCAACACAAGTGCGAAAACTGGTTTTTCAGCACTAACACAAGTGCGAAAAGTGGTTTTTCAACACTATCACAAGTGCAAAAAGTGTTTTTTCCACACTAATACAAGTGCAAAAGTGGTTTCCTGCACCAACACAAGTGCGAAAAGTGGTTTTTCAACACTAACACAAGTGCGAAAAGTGTTTTTTCAACACTATCACAAGTGCAAAAAGTGTTTTTTCCACACTAATACAAGTGCAAAAGTGGTTTCCTGCACCAACACAAGTGCTAAAAGTGGTTTTTCAACACTAACACAAGTGCGAAAAGTGGTTTTTCAACACTATCACAAGTGCAAAAAGTGGTTTTTCCACACTAATACAAGTGCAAAAGTGGTTTCCTGCACCAACACAAGTGCGAAAAGTGGTTTTTCAACACTAACACAAGTGCGAAAAGTGGTTTTTCAACACTAACACAAGTGCGAAAAGTGGTTTTTCAACACTATCACAAGTGCAAAAAGTATTTTTTCCACACTAATACAAGTGCAAAAGTGGTTTCCTGCACAAACACAAGTGCGAAAAGTGGTTTTTCAACACTAACACAAGTGCAAAAAGTGTTTTTTTCCACACTAATACAAGTGCAGAAAGTGGTTTTTCAACACTAACACAAGTGCGAAAAGTGGTTTTTCCACACTAATACAAGTGCAAAAGTGGTTTCCCGCACCAACACAAGTGCGAAAAGTGGTTTTTCAACACTAACACAACTGCGAAAAGTGGTTTTTCAACACTATCACAAGTGCAAAAAGTGTTTTTTCCACACTAATACAAGTGCAAAAGTGGTTTCCTGCACCAACACAAGTGCGAAAAGTGGTTTTTCAACACTAACACAAGTGCGAAAAGTGGTTTTTCAACACTAACACAAGTGCGAAAAGTGTTTTTTCCAAACTAATACAGGTGCAAAAGTGGTTTCCTGCACCAACACAAGTGCGAAAAGTGGTTTTTCAACATTAACACAAGTGCGAAAAGTGGTTTTTCCACACTAATACAAGTGCAAAAGTGGTTTCCTGCACCAACACAAGTGCGAAAAGTGGTTTTTCAACACTATCACAAGTGCAAAAAGTGTTTTTTTCCACACTAATACAAGTGCGAAAAGTGGTTTTTCAACACTAACACAAGTGCGAAAAGTTGTTTTTCAACACTAACACAAGTGCGAAAAGTGGTTTTCCACACTAATACAAGTGCAAAAGTGGTTTCCTGCACCAACACAAGTGCAAAAAGTGGTTTTTCAACACTAACACAAGTGCGAAAAGTGGTTTTGCCACACTAATACAAGTGCCAAAGTGGTTTCCTGCACCAACACAAGTGCGAAAAGTGGTTTTTCAACACTAACACAAGTGCGAAAAGTGGTTTTTCAACACTATCACAAGTGCAAAAAGTGTTTTTTCCACACTAATACAAGTGCAAAAGTGG
>NC_136266.1:141118634-141322690 GCF_964187855.1 Myxine glutinosa | reverse complement strand
AGCAATACCCTGGTTTGTCTGGTTGAAAATCGTATCTTTGACCTGGCTAGTTCCCTGACAAATGATACAAAGTTCAAACGACACATCCTCACGCTGTCGCTTGAGGCTGGCAATAGGTTCCATGGTTGGCCTGAGGGGAGAAACAGAAACCAAACTAAGCACCAGGCACGCATGTTCTGACCATGAAAACTACAACGTTGTATGATATACTGCAACAGCCCTTAAATGATCGAATAAGCGCAGGCAGTGTTGGCCCGGGTTTTAATCTTATTCTCAAAGACACAAAGTAAAGCTTCTTCAAGACAAAACATCTAACCGATATCACTAATTCATTAGTGGTAGATGCATTAGGCACTCATCGTCAATGCCCATGCCCTGCCTGTCTTTTTGCTACTGTTAGGTAAATGTACATGTATGTAGGCCTGCCTATGATGTGAGATGTCAAGCATACATTACACATTTGTATGTACATGTATCTCACCAAAGAAGAATGCATTCCTTTACTTTCATTTGATTTTATATTTCATTTTTTAACAATCTTAAAAAGACCCTTACCTGTACTCCTGAAATGTTTAATGCCTGATGCCTAGGGTACGAACTAGATGGCTTATGCTAGGCTATTAGATTCATTCTTCATCATTAAGGGTCTATTGAAGAACACCCTGCTCTGTCTGAATGGAAATGATTTGACAAACATGGCAAATGCATTGGGGTCAGAAAGATGAAGCCACTTTCACTGTTGAGTGAAAGGGATGGTTTCAAGTGCAAGTAACTGTTACGTCATTGCAAGACTTTCGCACTCATTGACCTTTGACCTATGTTGTTTACCGGTGACATTTAGACAAGTGCGAAACAAGTGCGAAAAGTGGTTTTTCAACACTATCACAAGTGCGAAAAGTGTTTTTTCTACACTAATACAAGTGCAAAAAGTGTTTTTTCCACACTAATACAAGTGCAAAAGTGGTTTCCTGCACCAACACAAGTGCGAAAAGTGGTTTTTCAACACTAACACAAGTGCGAAAAGTGGTTTTTCAACACTAACACAAGTGCGAAAAGTGTTTTTTCCACACTAATACAAGTGCAAAAGTGGTTTCCTGCACCAACACAAGTGCGAAAAGTGGTTTTTCAACACTAACACAAGTGCGAAAAGTGGTTTTTCAACACTAACACAAGTGCGAAAAGTGGTTTTTCAACACTATCACAATTGCAAAAAGTGTTTTTTCCACACTAATACAAGTGCAAAAGTGGTTTCCTGCACCAACACAAGTGCGAAAAGTGGTTTTTCAACACTAACACAAGTGCGAAAAGTGGTTTTTCAACACTAACACAAGTGCGAAAAGTGTTTTTTCCACACTAATACAAGTGCAAAAGTGGTTTCCTGCACCAACACAAGTGCGAAAAGTGGTTTTTCAACACTAACACAAGTACGAAAAGTGGTTTTTCAACAATAACACAAGTGCGAAGTGTTTTTTCCACACTAATACAAGTGCAAAAGTGGTTTCCTGCACCAACACAAGTGCAAAAAGTGGTTTTTCAACACTAACACAAGTGCGAAAAGTGATTTTTCCACACTAATTCAAGTGCAAAAAGTGGTTTCCTGCACCAACACAAGTGCGAAAAGTGGTTTTTCAACACTATCACAAGTGCAAAAAGTGTTTTTTCTGCACTAATACAAGTGCAAAAAGTGTTTTTTCCACACTAATACAAGTGCGAAAAGTGGTTTTTCAACACTAAGACAAGTGCGAAAAGTTGTTTTTCAACACTAACACAAGTGCGAAAAGTGGTTTTTCCACACTAATACAAGTGCAAAAGTGGTTTCCTGCACCAACACAAGTGCGAAAAGTGGTTTTTCAACACTAACACAAGTGCGAAAAGTGGTTTTTCAACACTAATACAAGTGCAAAAGTGGTTTCCTGCACCAACACAGGTGCGAAAAGTGGTTTTTCAACACTAACAGAAGTGCGAAAAGTGGTTTTCAACACTAATACAAGTGCAAAAGTGGTTTCCTGCACCAACACAGGTGCAAAAAGTGGTTTTTCAACACTAACAGAAGTGCGAAAAGTGGTTTTTCAACACTAACACAAGTGCGAAAAGTGTTTTTTCCACACTAATACAAGTGCAAAAGTGGTTTCCTGCACCAACACAAGTGCGAAAAGTGGTTTTTCAACACTAACACAAGTGCGAAAAGTGGTTTTTCAACACTAACACAAGTGCGAAAAGTGGTTTTTCAACACTATCACAAGTGCAAAAAGTGTTTTTTCCACACTAATACAAGTGCAAAAGTGGTTTCCTGCACCAACACAAGTGCGAAAAGTGGTTTTTCAACACTAACACAAGTGCGAAAAGTGGTTTTTCAACACTAACACAAGTGCGAAAAGTGTTTTTTCCAAACTAATACAAGTGCAAAGGTTGTTTCCTGCACCAACACAAGTGCGAAAAGTGGTTTTTCAACACTAACACAAGTGCGAAAAGTGATTTTTCCACACTAATACAAGTGCAAAAGTGGTTTCCTGCACCAACACAAGTGCGAAAAGTGGTTTTTCAACACTATCACAAGTGCGAAAAGTGTTTTTTCTCCACTAATACAAGTGCACAAAGTGTTTTTTCCACACTAATACAAGTGCAAAAGTGGTTTCCTGCACCAACACAAGTGCGAAAAGTGGTTTTTCAACACTAACACAAGTGCGAGAAGTGGTTTTTCAACACTAACACAAGTGCGAAAAGTGTTTTTTCCACACTAATACAAGTGCAAAAGTGGTTTCCTGCACCAACACAAGTGCGAAAAGTGGTTTTTCAACACTAACACAAGTGCGAAAAGTGGTTTTTCAACACTAACACAAGTGCGAAAAGTGGTTTTTCAACACTATCACAAGTGCAAAAAGTGTTTTTTCCACACTAATACAAGTGCAAAAGTGGTTTCCTGCACCAACACAAGTGCGAAAAGTGGTTTTTCAACACGAACACAAGTGCGAAAAGTGATTTTTCCACACTAATACAAGTGCAAAAGTGGTTTCCTGCACCAACACAAGTGCGAAAAGTGGTTTTTCAACACTATCACAAGTGCGAAAAGTGTTTTTTCTACACTAATACAAGTGCAAAAAGTGTTTTTTCCACACTAATACAAGTGCAAAAGTGGTTTCCTGCACCAACACAAGTGCGAAAAGTGGTTTTTCAACACTAACACAAGTGCGAGAAGTGGTTTTTCAACACTAACACAAGTGCGAAAAGTGTTTTTTCCACACTAATACAAGTGCAAAAGTGGTTTCCTGCACCAACACAAGTGCGAAAAGTGGTTTTTCAACACTAACACAAGTGCAAAAAGTGGTTTTTCAACACTAACACAAGTGCGAAAAGTGGTTTTTCAACACTATCACAAGTGCAAAAAGTGTTTTTTCCACACTAATACAAGTGCAAAAGTGGTTTCCTGCACCAACACAAGTGCGAAAAGTGGTTTTACAACACTAACACAAGTGCGAAAAGTGGTTTTTCAACACTAACACAAGTGTGAAAAGTGTTTTTTCCACACTAATACAAGTGCAAAAGTGGTTTCCTGCACCAACACAAGTGCGAAAAGTGGTTTTTCAACACTAACACAAGTGCGAAAAGTGGTTTTTCAACACTATCACAAGTGCAAAAAGTGTTTTTTCCACACTAATACAAGTGCAAAAGTGGTTTCCTGCACCAACACAAGTGCGAAAAGTGGTTTTTCAACACTATCACAAGTGCAAAAAGTGTTTTTTCTACACTAATACAAGTGCAAAAAGTGTTTTTTCCACACTAACACAAGTGGTTTTTTCCACACTAATACAAGTGCGAAAAGTGGTTTTTCAACACTAACACAAGTGCGAAAAGTGTTTTTTCCACACTAACACAAGTGGTTTTTTCTACACTAATACAAGTGCAAAAAGTGTTTTTTCCACACTAATACAAGTGCGAAAAGTGGTTTTTCAACACTAAGACAAGTGCGAAAAGTTGTTTTTCAACACTAACACAAGTGCGAAAAGTGGTTTTTCCACACTAATACAAATGCAAAAGTGGTTTCCTGCACCAACACAAGTGCGAAAAGTGGTTTTTCAACACTAACACAAGTGCGAAAAGTGGTTTTTCCACACTAATACAAGTGCAAAAGTGGTTTCCTGCACCAACACAAGTGCGAAAAGTGGTTTTTCAACACTAACACAAGTGCGAAAAGTGGTTTTTCCACACTAATACAAGTGCAAAAGTGGTTTCCTGCACCAACACAAGTGCGAAAAGTGGTTTTTCAACACTAACACAAGTGCAAAAAGTGGTTTTTCAACACTATCACAAGTGCAAAAAGTGTTTTTTCCACACTAATACAAGTGCAAAAGTGGTTTCCTGCACCAACACAAGTGCGAAAAGTGCTTTTTCAACACAAACACAAGTGCGAAAAGTGGTTTTTCAACACTAACACAAGTGCGAAAAGTGGTTTTTCAACACTAACACAAGTGCGAAAAGTGTTTTTTCCACACTAATACAAGTGTAAAAGTGGTTTCCTGCACCAACACAAGTGCGAAAAGTTGTTTTTCAACACAAACACAAGTGCGAAAAGTGGTTTTTCAACACTAACACAAGTGTGAAAAGTGGTTTTTCCACACTAATACAAGTGTAAAAGTGGTTTCCTGCACCAACACAAGTGCGAAAAGTGGTTTTTCAACACTAACACAAGTGCGAAAAGTGGTTTTTCAACACTATCACAAGTGTAAAAAGTGTTTTTTCCACACTAATACAAGTGCAAAAGTGGTTTCCTGCACCAACACAAGTGCAAAAAGTGGTTTTTCAACACTAACACAAGTGCGAAAAGTGATTTTTCCACACTAATACAAGTGCAAAAGTGGTTTCCTGCACCAACACAAGTGCGAAAAGTGGTTTTTCAACACTATCACAAGTGCGAAAAGTGTTTTTTCTACACTAATACAAGTGCAAAAAGTGCTTTTTCCACACTAATACAAGTGCAAAAGTGGTTTCCTGCACCAACACAAGTGCGAAAAGTGGTTTTTCAACACTAACACAAGTGCGAAAAGTGGTTTTTCAACACTATCACAAGTGCAAAAAGTGTTTTTTCCACACTAATACAAGTGCGAAAGTGGTTTTTCAACACTAACACAAGTGCGAAAAGTGGTTTTTCCACACTAATACAAGTGCAAAAGTGGTTTCCTGCACCAACACAAGTGCGAAAAGTGGTTTTTCAACACTAACATAAGTGCGAAAAGTGGTTTTTCAACACTATCACAAGTGCAAAAAGTGTTTTTTCCACACTAATACAAGTGCAAAAGTGGTTTCCTGCACCAACACAAGTGCGAAAAGTGGTTTTTCAACACTAACACAAGTGCGAAAAGTGGTTTTTCAACACTAACACAAGTGCGAAAGTGGTTTTTCAACACTAACACAAGTGCAAAAAGTGGTTTTTCCACACTAATACAAGTGCAAAAGTGGTTTCCTGCACCAACACAAGTGCGAAAATTGGTTTTTCAACACTAACACAAGTGCGAAAAGTGGTTTTTCCACACTAATACAAGTGCAAAAGTGGTTTCCTGCACCAACACAAGTGCGAAAAGTGGTTTTTCAACACTAACACAAGTGCGAAAAGTGGTTTTTCAACACTATCACAAGTGTAAAAAGTGTTTTTTCCACACTAATACAAGTGCAAAAGTGGTTTCCTGCACCAACACAAGTGCGAAAAGTGGTTTTTCAACACTAACACAAGTGCGAAAAGTGGTTTTTCAACACTAACACAAGTGCGAAAAGTGTTTTTTCCACACTAATACAAGTGCAAAAGTGGTTTCCTGCACCAACACAAGTGCGAAAAGTGGTTTTTCAACACTAACACAAGTGCGAAAAGTGGTTTTTCAACACTAACACAAGTGCAAAAAGTGGTTTTTCAACACTATCACAAGTGCAAAAAGTGTTTTTTCCACACTAATACAAGTGCAAAAGTGGTTTCCTGCACCAACACAAGTGCGAAAAGTGGTTTTTCAACACTAACACAAGTGCGAAAAGTGGTTTTTCAACACTAACACAAGTGCGAAAAATGGTTTTTCCACAGTAATACAAGTGCAAAAGTGGTTTCCTGCACCAACACAAGTGCGAAAAGTGGTTTTTCAACACTAACACAAGTGCGAAAAGTGGTTTTTCAACACTATCACAAGTGCAAAAAGTGTTTTTTCCACACTAATACAAGTGCAAAAGTGGTTTCCTGCACCAACACAAGTGCGAAAAGTGGTTTTTCAACACTAACACAAGTGCGAAAAGTGGTTTTTCCACACTAATACAAGTGCAAATGTGGTTTCCTGCACCAACACAAGTGCGAAAAGTGGTTTTTCAACACTAACACAAGTGCGAAAAGTGGTTTTTCCACACTAATACAAGTGCAAAAGTGGTTTCCTGCACCAACACAAGTGCGAAAAGTGGTTTTTCAACACTAACAGAAGTGCGAAAAGTGGTTTTTCAACACTATCACAAGTGCAAAAAGTGTTTTTTCCACACTAATACAAGTGCGAAAAGTGGTTTTTCAACACTATCACAAGTGCAAAAAGTGTTTTTTCCAAACTAATACAAGTGCAAAAGTGGTTTCCTGCACCAACACAAGTGCGAAAAGTGGTTTTTCAACACTAACACAAGTGCGAAAAGTGGCTTTTCAACACTAACACAAGTGCGAAAAGTGGTTTTTCAACACAAACACAAGTGCGAAAAGTGGTTTTTCCACACTAATACAAGTGCAAAAGTGGTTTCCTGTACCAACACAAGTGCGAAAAGTGGTTTTTCAACACTAACACAAGTGTGAAAAGTGGGTTTTCCACACTAATACAAGTGCAAAAGTGGTTTCCTGCACCAACACATGTGCGAAAAGTGGTTTTTCAACACTAACACAAGTGCGAAAAGTGGTTTTTCAACACTATCACAAGTGTAAAAAGTGTTTTTTCCACACTAATACAAGTACAAAAGTGGTTTCCTGCACCAACACAAGTGCGAAAAGTGGTTTTTCAACACTAACACAAGTGCGAAAAGTGGTTTTTCAACACTAACACAAGTGCGAAAAGTGTTTTTTCCACACTAATACAAGTGCAAAAGTGGTTTCCTGCACCAACACAAGTGCGAAAAGTGGTTTTTCAACACTAACACAAGTGCGAAAAGTGGTTTTTCAACACTATCACAAGTGCAAAAAGTGTTTTTTCCACACTAATACAAGTGCAAAAGTGGTTTCCTGCACCAACACAAGTGCGAAAAGTGGTTTTTCAACACTAACACAAGTGCGAAAAGTGGTTTTTCAACACTAACACAAGTGCGAAAAGTGTTTTTTCCACACTATTACAAGTGCAAAAGTGGTTTCCTGCACCAACACAAGTGCGAAAAGTGGTTTTTCAACACTAACACAAGTGCGAAAAGTGATTTTTCCACACTAATACAAGTGCAAAAGTGGTTTCCTGCACCAACACAAGTGCGAAAAGTGGTTTTTCAACACTAACACAAGTGCGAAAAGTGGTTTTTCAACACTAACACAAGTGCGAAAAGTGTTTTTTCCACACTAATACAAGTGCAAAAGTGGTTTCCTGCACCAACACAAGTGCGAAAAGTGGTTTTTCAACACTAACACAAGTGCGAAAAGTGGTTTTTCAACACTAACACAAGTGCGAAAAGTGGTTTTTCAACACTATCACAAGTGCAAAAAGTGTTTTTTCCACACTAATACAAGTGCAAAAGTGGTTTCCTGCACCAACACAAGTGCGAAAAGTGGTTTTTCAACACTAACACAAGTGCGAAAAGTGGTTTTTCAACACTAACACAAGTGCGAAAAGTGTTTTTTCCACACTAATACAAGTGCAAAAGTGGTTTCCTGCACCAACACAAGTGCGAAAAGTGGTTTTTCAACACTAACACAAGTGCGAAAAGTGGTTTTTCAACACTATCACAAGTGCAAAAAGTGTTTTTTCCACACTAATACAAGTGCAAAAGTGGTTTCCTGCACCAACACAAGTGCGAAAAGTGGTTTTTCAACACTAACACAAGTGCGAAAAGTGGTTTTTGCCACACTAATACAAGTGCAAAAGTGGTTTCCTGCACCAACACAAGTGCGAAAAGTGGTTTTTCAACACTAACACAAGTGGTTTTTTCTACACTAATACAAGTGCAAAAAGTGTTTTTTCCACACTAATACAAATGCGAAAAGTGGTTTTTCAACACTAATACAAATGCGAAAAGTTGTTTTTCAACACTAACACAAGTGCGAAAAGTGGTTTTTCCACACTAATACAAGTGCAAAAGTGGTTTCCTGCACCAACACAAGTGCGAAAAGTGGTTTTTCAACACTAACACAAGTGCGAAAAGTGGTTTTTCCACACTAATACAAGTGCAAAAGTGGTTTTACTGCACCAACACAAGTGCGAAAAGTGGTTTTTCAACACTAACACAAGTGCGAAAAGTGGTTTTTCAACACTATCACAAGTGCAAAAAGTGTTTTTTCCACACTAATACAAGTGCGAAAAGTGGTTTTTCAACACTAACACAAGTGCGAAAAGTGGTTTTACCACACTAATACAAGTGCAAAAGTGGTTTCCTGCACCAACACAAGTGCGAAAAGTGGTTTTTCAACACTAACACAAGTGCGAAAAGTGGTTTTTCAACACTAACACAAGTGCGAAAAGTGTTTTTTCCACACTAATACAAGTGCAAAAGTGGTTTCCTGCACCAACACAAGTGCGAAAAGTTGTTTTTCAACACTAACACAGGTGCGAAAAGTGGTTTTTCAACACTAACACAAGTGTGAAAAGTGGTTTTTCCACACTAATACAAGTGCAAAAGTGGTTTCCTGCACCAACACAAGTGCGAAAAGTGGTTTTTCAACACTAACACAAGTGCGAAAAGTGGTTTTTCAACACTATCACAAGTGTAAAAAGTGTTTTTTCCACACTAATACAAGTGCAAAAGTGGTTTCCTGGACCAACACAAGTGCGAAAAGTGGTTTTTCAACACTAACACAAGTGCGAAAAGTGGTTTTTCAACACTATCACAAGTGCAAAAAGTGTTTTTTCCACACTAATACAAGTGCAAAAGTGGTTTCCTGCACCAACACAAGTGCGAAAAGTGGTTTTTCAACACTAACACAAGTGCGAAAAGTGGTTTTTCAACACTAACACAAGTGTGAAAAGTGGTTTTCCAACACTAACACAAGTGCGAAAAGTGGTTTTTCCACACTAATACAAGTGCAAAAGTGGTTTTTCCACACTAAAACAAGTGCAAAAGTGGTTTCCTGCACCAACACAAGTGCGAAAAGTGGTTTTTCAACACTAACACAAGTGCGAAAAGTGGTTTTTCAACACTATCACAAGTGTAAAAAGTGTTTTTTCCACACTAATACAAGTGCAAAAATGGTTTCCTGCACCAACACAAGTGCGAAAAGTGGTTTTTCAACACTAACACAAGTGCGAAAAGTGGTTTTTCAACACTAACACAAGTGCGAAAAGTGGTTTTTCAACACTAACACAAGTGCGAAAAGTGTTTTTTCCACACTTAGACTAGTCAAATTTCTGGGAAACGTGAATTCATGAGGCATTTTTGAGTAAAAGCAAGCAAACCACTTTTTCTGGGGTAGTTTTTCGTGCTGAATACGAATCTGTTGTTTGCCAAGCCCAAAAATGCGTAATTAGGTCACTAATCAAGGTCAAAGGTCAATGAGTGCAAAATTCAAAATTTTTGAAAAAATGTTTTATTTTACATCACCTATCTGTACATTTCAATTATTTTACAGTATTTTGTCTGGTAAGGTTACTACAGCTTTTCACAATTATGAAAGTAAAGGGAATTGTGAAGGGAAAAAATCAGATTTTTGTGAATATATCCGTAATGAAGCAACTTTTCGTTTTTTGACATACTGTTTTAATTCACTTGAATTGTTGCCTTAAATACCATCAGTGAAGTGGTTTACCTGAGTCCTATATAATAGCAAGATTGTTTTCTACACTAAATGTCAATATTTGACTAATTAGCCACTTAATTAAGGCTAACGGTCACAAGGCGCAAAGTGCACTTACATGGCACAAGGCGCAAAATGCACTTCATGGCAAACATGTTTGGAGTGCAGGCAGTTGATCATTATCACATGTATTCTTAATTAATCCTGAATCAATTGCAGTCTGTCAGACTGATTGGCTGGAAGGAGGAGCCATCCAGGGGAATGCCAATTAGCTTAACTGTGTAAGCTCTGACCCCCCCCCCCCCCCCCCCCTACTTTGGCCTGTTTCGACATGGTGTTTCACTGGCATTGCACTTGCAGGCCTCAGTGCAGAACTGTTTCCCCCACTTCCGACAAGAGCAACTATCAGAACTGCAACCTTTCTTGCAACCACACTGAGTAAGTTCTCGGCATCCCTTTGGAATTGACGGTAAAGTTGTAAGAACCGGTGACAACTTGTCATCAACGAGTTTCCATCCACAATCAGTCGGCGGTGGCAGATCTGTCATTGGATTACTGGCCTCTCTCCAAATGAAACTTTGGTAGTTTGCACGCTCTATGTGGAACTTTGCTGCATCACTAGATGGAGGTAGGGTCTCCGTTGCATGGCATTTGTTGAACAGTTTAATGCGGGCTTGATTACAGTTCTCAGATGGTTCCTTGTAGATATGGCAAATGAACTTTTCAGCATCTTCTGTGACCTTCTTTGATGGTGTCGGAAACTTGCCAAGATCTTGAAGCAGACTGTTGTGTTCAAGGAAGATATCCCATTCTGTTTTCTTTGAGTGTCCTGAGAAAAATGAAACCGTATCGCATCCTGTCAACGCATGAAATGCTGGTAAAGTCTCATAGACATGATCAGCAAGTCCAAGTTCCGACTTTATGTCATGCACAGGAACATACTTCCGTTTCTTAATTGTTCCTGCTCTCATCCAAAGTTTTACGCAAGACATTTTACTGAAGTTGGCAAGCAACAGCACCAACACATCTGTGTCACGCGCTGCGACCACAATGTTTGGTGCATCGGCATGAAGGCAGTGTACAATCATTCTGGTATCTGCTTCCTCGTGATTGCTTTGTAGCAAAGTAGTGTTCATTGCAGGATCTGAACTCTGGACTTCTGTTTCAGAAGCGAAACCTCCACCAACAACAACCACTTTTTCAGGGGGTGCCGCTGCCAGGAGTGCATTCGACAGGAACTGAGCAAGCTCTGTCTTGTTTTCAGTTGATGCGAGAAAGTCAGGCCATTTGTTGGGGAGTGGCACATCTCTATCTTCAATCAGGCGACGAACTGGCCTTGACTTCTTCGTACGTTTGACCCTAGTTCCAACTTTGATTGAAATGTCTCTATATCGATCGAAGGTAACATCAATTCGGCTGTAAGCCCGGCCTTGCCAGAAAATGAACTTTACAAATTCGTCTGCATAATCACCAAAGGTGTTCGCCGTGTTAGGTTTTCCAAGTGACATAACTGCAGCTTGCCCATCAATGATCAAACAGGAAGGCCCATAAAAGGCGATTTCTGAGGGGCATGATACACTCCTGATAAGAATGTCAAATAAAATAGCCTTAACACCCGTTCTAAGTTCGCCAGATGTATCAACAATGCTGATTGGCACCTTCATCAGTTCATGGTTAAGTATTCTAGCCAGTTCAACTGGTCTTCCAGCTCTGTACGCTGCAATTAGTCTCTGCAAAAAGTTTCTGTCTGCTTTTGTGGTTTCGATCTTTCCATTGGCTTTCTTGGTTCCTATTTCATAGAGTGAGGAAAACGTGGGAGCCTTCACCTTCGGAAGTCGATCTCGGAAATCAGTTGATTTTTCAACAAGTCTCACTTTGACAAAGTTTTCCACCTGCTGCTGCCCTAATGTTTTTGCGTTCAGCAGTGACTCTTCTATTTCAGAAGTTGCAACATCTTTTGTTGCGCAGTTAAGGAGGTTTGGTCGACTAGAAGATTCCTCAGCAAATACTTTGAATCGCAGGAGAGTTTGAAGTATGAGTTCTTCGTCGCAGTTGTCACGTTTAGTGCGGGATGAGTTGGCTTCATTATGGACGTAACCAGTGTCCACTCCAACATTCATCATTTCATACGTCTGCATTGAAATGCATGTCCTGTGGTTGTACGAGAGAGTCCATCTTGCCAGGGCTGAATTTGTTTTGGTTATTCCGATGATTCCACCCCTCTTTTTCCCTACACCATTAAGCCATTCCAGGCTATGATCTGGATCTACTTGGTTGAATCTTTGGTCCGACCCTTTCACAACAAAGTTGCCAAGAAGGAACTCCTCCTCCACTTCTGGTGGGAGCTGATGCATCTGTGACAGGTAAACACAGCCCCATCTTGCGTAATTCACGTGATCGTATCGGAAGAAGAATGGCAACATTTCTCGGAACGATTCCAAGTGTAGCGTCCACAACCCTTCTCTCTGTGCCCGAACGAATGCAAGCAGTATAGTCACCATCCTTAGGTATTCCCACCAGAACTTGAAGTTTGGATCTGTCTGTCGATTTTCAACGAAGACTGCGAGATATTGCCGAAAGGTCTCAGAACCCACTATGTCCAGTAAAGTGTCAAACTCTTTGTTAGCTAGTGAATTCTCCAGTGTTTGGCATGTTTTGGGATCTTGACTCTGCAGATTGTTTTTGAATTGCGGAATCAAGATTAGCCCTTTTGACATCCCTAAAGAATTTACTAAGACAGTTAACATGGTAACATGCCTCAGCTGAGATTAAATCATTCTCATTTGCAGTACGGACTAAGATGTTATGTACAAATTTAGCTTTTTCCGTAATTTCATTACTCATTTTGAAGGTTGTGACACGACTTGTCTTCTGCTTCTTGTCAAAGTTCTGGCAGAACATACACAATGTCCAGTTCATCTTAGTAGTACTACTGCGTAAAAACGGACATGCTTCAGCCGAAACACTCTTTCTTTCAGGATCTTTTTCGTTTTTCGATTGTTCCTTGGCTAGCTTAGCATTTATTTTCCCCTTGTGTGTGTATGCAGAGTAACATAGCTTATGCCATTTAAGTTTGGGGAGACTTTCTGGAGGCTCTGCAAAGAGAGTCGAAAGCCTGTCCACGGCTGATCGAAATTCATAGTGTCTAAGTTTGCATCGGAGCTCGGTCGCCTCTCTGATGGCAGCAATACCCTGGTTTGTCTGGTTGAAAATCGTATCTTTGACCTGGCTAGTTCCCTGACAAATGATACAAAGTTCAAACGACACATCCTCACGCTGTCGCTTGAGGCTGGCAATAGGTTCCATGGTTGGCCTGAGGGGAGAAACAGAAACCAAACTAAGCACCAGGCACGCATGTTCTGACCATGAAAACTACAACGTTGTATGATATACTGCAACAGCCCTTAAATGATCGAATAAGCGCAGGCAGTGTTGGCCCGGGTTTTAATCTTATTCTCAAAGACACAAAGTAAAGCTTCTTCAAGACAAAACATCTAACCGATATCACTAATTCATTAGTGGTAGATGCATTAGGCACTCATCGTCAATGCCCATGCCCTGCCTGTCTTTTTGCTACTGTTAGGTAAATGTACATGTATGTAGGCCTGCCTATGATGTGAGATGTCAAGCATACATTACACATTTGTATGTACATGTATCTCACCAAAGAAGAATGCATTCCTTTACTTTCATTTGATTTTATATTTCATTTTTTAACAATCTTAAAAAGACCCTTACCTGTACTCCTGAAATGTTTAATGCCTGATGCCTAGGGTACGAACTAGATGGCTTATGCTAGGCTATTAGATTCATTCTTCATCATTAAGGGTCTATTGAAGAACACCCTGCTCTGTCTGAATGGAAATGATTTGACAAACATGGCAAATGCATTGGGGTCAGAAAGATGAAGCCACTTTCACTGTTGAGTGAAAGGGATGGTTTCAAGTGCAAGTAACTGTTACGTCATTGCAAGACTTTCGCACTCATTGACCTTTGACCTATGTTGTTTACCGGTGACATTTAGATTCTGTCTTTATAAAATCTATCTCTAGACCATCAATAGGAGCATAAAAACTCTGCCCCATTGTGCATTTAGAGGTTAAACTGCAAGCAAATTACGCAAAAACTAATTGTCGCCCCTTACAGAGATAAAGGCAAATGAGCATAGATGTGTCCTCACGTTTTCCTTTAAAAATAAGATTTTGAAAAGCTTTAGCAACCTTACTAGACAAAATATTGTAAAATAATTGAAATGTACAGATAGGGGATGTAAAATAAAGCATTTTTTCAAAAATTTTGAATTTTGCACTCATTGACCTTTGACCTTGATTAGTGACCTAATTACGCATTTTTGGGCTTGGCAAACAACAGATTCATATTCAGCATGAAAAACTACCCCAGAAAAAGTGGTTTGCTTGCTTTTACTCAAAAATGCCTCAATCATTCTTTAAAGGCACATTTTCAGATTTTTTGACTAGGCTAACTAATACAAGTGCAAAAGTGGTTTCCTGCACCAACACAAGTGCGAAAAGTGGTTTTTCAACACTAACACAAGTGCGAAAAGTGGTTTTTCAACACTATCACAAGTGCAAAAAGTGTTTTTTCCACACTAATACAAGTGCAAAAGTGGTTTCCTGCACCAACACAAGTGCGAAAAGTGCTTTTTCAACACTAACACAAGTGCGAAAAGTGGTTTTTCAACACTAACACAAGTGCGAAAAGTGTTTTTTCCACACTAATACAAGTGCAAAAGTGGTTTCCTGCACCAACACAAGTGCGAAAAGTGGTTTTTCAACACTAACACAAGTGCGAAAAGTGGTTTTTCAACACTAACACAAGTGCGAAAAATGGTTTTTCCACAGTAATACAAGTGCAAAAGTGGTTTCCTGCACCAACACAAGTGCGAAAAGTGGTTTTTCAACTCTAACACAAGAGCGAAAAGTGGTTTTTCAACACTATCACAAGTGCAAAAAGTGTTTTTACCACACTAATACAAGTGCAAAAGTGGTTTCCTGCACCAACACAAGTGCGAAAAGTGGTTTTTCAACACTAACACAAGTGTGAAAAGTGGTTTTTCAACACTAACACAAGTGCGAAAAGTGGTTTTTCCACACTAATACAAGTGCAAATGTGGTTTCCTGCACCAACACAAGTGCAAAAAGTGGTTTTTCAACACTAACACAAGTGCGAAAAGTGGTTTTTCCACACTAATACAAGTGCAAAAGTGGTTTCCTGCACCAACACAAGTGCGAAAAGTGGTTTTTCAACACTAACAGAAGTGCGAAAAGTGGTTTTTCAACACTATCACAAGTGCAAAAAGTGTTTTTTCCACACTAATACAAGTGCGAAAAGTGGTTTTTCAACACTAACCCAAGTGTGAAAAGTGGTTTTTCCACACTAATACAAATGTAAAAGTGGTTTCCTGCACCAACACAAGTGCGAAAAGTGGTTTTTCAACACCAACACAAGTGCAAAAAGTGGTTTTTCAACACTATCACAAGTGCAAAAAGTGTTTTTTCCAAACTAATACAAGTGCAAAAGTGGTTTCCTGCACCAACACAAGTGTGAAAAGTGGTTTTTCAACACTAACACAAGTGCGAAAAGTGGTTTTTCAACACTAACACAAGTGCGAAAAGTGGTTTTTCAACACAAACACAAGTGCGAAAAGTGGTTTTTCCACACTAATACAAGTGCAAAAGTGGTTTCCTGTACCAACACAAGTGCGAAAAGTGGTTTTTCAACACTAACACAAGTGCGAAAAGTGGGTTTTCCACACTAATACAAGTGCAAAAGTGGTTTCCTGCACCAACACATGTGCGAAAAGTGGTTTTTCAACACTAACACAAGTGCGAAAAGTGGTTTTTCAACACTATCACAAGTGTAAAAAGTGTTTTTTCCACACTAATACAAGTGCAAAAGTGGTTTCCTGCACCAACACAAGTGCGAAAAGTGGTTTTTCAACACTAACACAAGTGCGAAAAGTGGTTTTTCAACACTAACACAAGTGCGAAAAGTGGTTTTTCAACACTATCACAAGTGCAAAAAGTGTTTTTTCCACACTAATACAAGTGCAAAAGTGGTTTCCTGCACCAACACAAGTGTGAAAAGTGGTTTTTCAACACTAACACAAGTGCGAAAAGTGGTTTTTCAACACTAACACAAGTGCGAAAAGTGTTTTTTCCACACTAATACAAGTGCAAAAGTGGTTTCCTGCACCAACACAAGTGCGAAAAGCGGTTTTTCAACACTAACACAAGTGCGAAAAGTGATTTTTCCACACTAATACAAGTGCAAAAGTGGTTTCCTGCACCAACACAAGTGCGAAAAGTGGTTTTTCAACACTATCACAAGTGCGAAAAGTGTTTTTTCTACACTAATACAAGTGCAAAAAGTGTTTTTTCCACACTAATACAAGTGCAAAAGTGGTTTCCTGCACCAACACAAGTGCGAAAAGTGGTTTTTCAACACTAACACAAGTGCGAAAAGTGGTTTTTCAACACTAACACAAGTGCGAAAAGTGTTTTTTCCACACTAATACAAGTGCAAAAGTGGTTTCCTGCACCAACATAAGTGCGAAAAGTGGTTTTTCAACACTAACACAAGTGCGAAGAGTGGTTTTTCAACACTATCACAAGTGCAAAAAGTGTTTTTTCCACACTAATACAAGTGCAAAAGTGGTTTCCTGCACCAACACAAGTGCGAAAAGTGGTTTTTCAACACTAACACAAGTGCGAAAAGTGGTTTTTCAACACTATCACAAGTGCAAAAAGTGTTTTTTCCACACTAATACAAGTGCAAAAGTGGTTTCCTGCACCAACACAAGTGCGAAAAGTGGTTTTTCAACACTAACACAAGTGCGAAAAGTGGTTTTTCAACACTAACACAAGTGCGAAAAGTGGTTTTTCCACACTAATACAAGTGCAAAAGTGGTTTCCTGCACCAACACAAGTGCGAAAAGTGGTTTTTCAACACTAACACAAGTGCGAAAAGTGGTTTTTCAACACTAACACAAGTGCGAAAAGTGGTTTTTCAACACTAACACAAGTGGTTTTTTCTACACTAATACAAGTGCAAAAAGTGTTTTTTCCACATTAATACAAGTGCGAAAAGTGGTTTTTCAACACTAAGACAAGTGCGAAAAGTTGTTTTTCAACACTAACACAAGTGCGAAAAGTGGTTTTTCCACACTAATACAAGTGCAAAAGTGGTTTCCTGCACCAACACAAGTGCGAAAAGTGGTTTTTCAACACTAACACAAGTGCGAAAAGTGGTTTTTCCACACTAATACAAGTGCAAAAGTGGTTTCCTGCACCAACACAAGTGCGAAAAGTGGTTTTTCAACACTAACACAAGTGCGAAAAGTGGTTTTCAACACTATCACAAGTGCAAAAAGTGTTTTTACCACACTAATACAAGTGCGAAAAGTGGTTTTTCAACACTAACACAAGTGCGAAAAGTGGTTTTTCCACACTAATACAAGTGCGAAAAGTGGTTTTTCAACACTAACACAAGTGCGAAAAGTGGTTTTTCAACACTATCACAAGTGCAAAAAGTGTTTTTTCCACACTAATACAAGTGCAAAAGTGGTTTCCTGCACCAACACTAGTGCGAAAAGTGGTTTTTCAACACAAACACAAGTGCGAAAAGTGGTTTTTCAACACTAACACTAGTGCGAAAAGTGGTTTTTCAACACTTACACAAGTGCAAAAAGTGTTTTTTCCACACTAATACAAGTGCAAAAGTGGTTTCCTGCACCAACACAAGTGCGAAAAGTTGTTTTTCAACACTAACACAAGTGCGAAAAGTGGTTTTTCAACACTAACACAAGTGCGAAAAGTGGTTTTTCCACACTAATACAAGTGCAAAAGTGGTTTCCTGCACCAACACAAGTGCGAAAAGTGGTTTTTCAACACTAACACAAGTGCGAAAAGTGGTTTTTCAACACTATCACAAGTGCAAAAAGTGTTTTTTCCACACTATCACAAGTGCAAAAAGTGTTTTTTCCACACTAATACAAGTGCGAAAAGTGGTTTTTCAACACTAACACAAGTGCGAAAAGTGGTTTTTCCACACTAATACAAGTGCAAAAGTGGTTTCCTGCACCAACACAAGTGCGAAAAGTGGTTTTTCAACACTAACACGAGTGTGAAAAGTGGTTTTTCAACACTATCACAAGTGCAAAAAGTGTTTTTTCCACACTAATACAAGTGCGAAAAGTGGTTTTTCAACACTAACACAAGTGCGAAAAGTGGTTTTTCAACACTAACACAAGTGCGAAAAGTGGTTTTTCCACACTAATACAAGTGCAAAAGTGGTTTACTGCACCAACACAAGTGCGAAAAGTGGTTTTTCAACACTAACACAGGTGCGAAAAGTGGTTTTTCAACACTATCACAAGTGCAAAAAGTGTTTTTTCCACACTAATACAAGTGCAAAAGTGGTTTCCTGCACCAACACAAGTGCGAAATGTGGTTTTTCAACACAAACACAAGTGCGAAAAGTGGTTTTTCAACACTAACACAAGTGCGAAAAGTGGTTTTTCAACACTAACACAAGTGCGAAAAGTGGTTTTTCCACACTAATACAAGTGCAAAAGTGGTTTCCTGCACCAACACAAGTGCAAAAAGTTGTTTTTCAACACTAACACAAGTGCGAAAAGTGGTTTTTCAACACTAACACAAGTGCGAAAAGTGGTTTTTCAACACTATCACAAGTGCAAAAAGTGTTTTTTCCACACTACTACAAATGCAAAAGTGGTTTCCTGCACCAAGGGAGACAGCTCTAATTTCCTGTTTGGCATTGAGGACCTCCATCCATTGTTGAGAAAGCAGAAGCAGCATGTCCAGAGTAGAGTGACCAGGTCTGAAACCAAATTGATGATCAGAGATCAAGCCATTGGAGAAGAGGAAAGATTTCATCTCTGAAGCAATGATGGATTCCATGACTTTGCTGATAATTGGGAGAAGGCTGATTGGTCTGTAGTTGCTGGGATCTGTTTTTGCACCTTTTTTGTGCAAAGCGGTGATGTTGGCAGATTTCCAAGCAGATGGCAGATGACCTTGAGCAAAAGAGAGGGTGAAGAGAACAGAGAGAGGGAGTGAAAGAGCGGAAGAACTTGGTGAATGCGGTGGTTAGGCGACAAGAACAAGCTGATTAGACTTTGATGGAGGTATGCCCTCTTCCCATTGTTGTTCTAGTTTCATTCTGTTACATTTTGATCTGTTTCATGTTCTAGCTCCTCCACGTGCCTCGCCATTGTTTACCAAAAACATAAAAATGGACTTTCCTTTGCAGACCAATGTGCTCTCTTTTGATGAACTATAATGTACACTTTATTACATCCGGTAAATGATTTACTGGAAATTAATGGGAAAATGACAAGTTGATACATTTATTTTTACCCTTGTTGTTGATGTTGTGGATGTTTTCAATGAAAGTTTTGGAGTTGTCAATGTTCCTGGAATTTTGAACACCAGAGTAAAACTGTTTATTTTATCCTGGATCTGTAAGCATTGGCAAATTAGTTTAATGATCTCTGTAATAGTACCTGACATTGGTTTCAAACTGCATTCTTACCTGCGATGATGAACCTCATGTCACACTGATTCTTGTGCGTTTTAGGGATCCAGTGGATTAAAGGTAACTTATGGTGTTTATCCAGAACGAACAACCTTCACATTGTGGTTTACCTGCCACTGCATCAAGTGTGTTTTATTATCATTAGTTTTGTCGGTTGAAGGTTCACTCTGCAAAAGCAATTGTTCCAAGAATGCCCTGAATTTGCAGGGTGTTTGAAAAGTCATTTCCCATCTCGTCTTCAGTTGTCTTACCCTTCCTCCCGTCCATGGTACACTGAATCTTGTGGTGAGGCAGTTGCCCTGAAACAACTTGCCTTTGCCTCTTGGAAGGCTAATCCAACTGAAGGCAATCTCAGTTCCTTCCACCAAGCTCGGAACAGGTGTGTGGCTACCCTCAGGAGTGTCAGGAAGCACTACCTCTCCTCACTCAAGAATGAACTCTCAAACCTGTCTCCTTCCTCCAAATCCTGGTGGCGTCTGGTCAAATCCGTTTCTGGTGTTTGTTCCCCCTCCATCCGCTCCCTTACCTCAAATGGCCACACAGTTGACATCGCACGTGACAAAGCCGAATGCCTCAACTCTGTGTTTGCCTCAAAATCCTTAGTCCCAAACCCATCTCTCTCTGTTCCCACCTTTCCCAGTCGAACCCAACTGCTCCTGGACTCTGTGTCCTTCTCTCCTGACAAGGTGGAGGAGTTTTTGTCAAACCTCGACTCTGATTCTGCAACTGGACCAGACGGCATCAGCCCACGGGTCCTAAAATCTTGCTCTGCCGCTCTATCTCACCCTCTCTCTGTTCTTTTCACCCTCTCTTTTGCTCAAGGTCATCTGCCAGCATCCTGGAAATCAGCAAACATTGCCGCTTTACACAAAAAAGGTGCAAAAACAGATCCTTGCAACTACAGACCAATCAGCCTGCTCCCAATTATCAGCAAAGTCATGGAATCCATCATTGCTTCGGATATGAAATCTTTCCTCTTCTCCAATGGCTTGATCTCTGATCATCAATTTGGTTTCAGACCTGGTCACTCTACTCTGGACATGCTGCTTCTGCTGTCTCAACAATGGATGGAGGTCCTCAATACCAAACAGGAAATCAGAGCTGTCTCCCTTGACATACCACGTGCCTTCGATATGGTCTGGCACCGAGCTCTGCTCACCAAACTCTCCTCCTATGGTATCCATGGAAATCTCCATGCATGGCTTGTGGACTTCCTCTCTGGTCGTAGTCAACGTGTGGCCCTGAATGGATTTCTCTCATATCCCCTTCCTGT
Organism: Myxine glutinosa; assembly: GCF_964187855.1. Classification (NCBI taxonomy): domain Eukaryota; kingdom Metazoa; phylum Chordata; class Myxini; order Myxiniformes; family Myxinidae; genus Myxine; species Myxine glutinosa. Next base: position 141,301,910 of record NC_136266.1, on the reverse strand, counting down.
TCAGGCTGGAGTTCCCCAAGGCAGTGTTCTGGGCCCTGTGCTTTTTCTGGTCTTTATCAATGATCTCTCCGACTCTCTGGAAAATCCTCTCTATCTCTTTGCTGATGACTCCACTCTCTGCCGCTCCATTCCTCTTCCCTCAGATCGGCAGTCTGCAGCCTCCTCACTCTCTGAAGACTTGGACAAAATCACAGACTGGTCAAACAAGTGGAACTTGTCTTTCAATCCTGACAAATCTCACACTCTTACTATGTCTCTCCGAAAGGATCGACTGGACAACCCTCCCATCTACTTTTTCAACAATCCTCTCCAAGAAGTTCTGTCGCTCAAGCTTTTGGGTCTTACTATCTGCCATGATCTTTCTTGGGAAAACCACATTTCCAAGCTGGCCTCCAAAGCCAGTCGCCGACTGGGCATCCTCCGTCATGCGAAGTCCTTCCTTGGCACACCTGAGCTCCTCACCACATACAAGGCTTTCATCCGCAGCGCAATGGAATACTGTTCTCCCCTATGGGCCGGTGCTCCTGCCTCACACCTAGCTCGGCTTCACGCTGTTGAAACCAAAGATTTCAGAATTATTGGAATCTCCCGCGATGAAGCTATCTCTGAGGGCCTTTCACTCACTCACCGCAGGCAGGTAGGTGGTCTTTCTGTCTTCTACCGACTCCTCTCCAGCCTTGCCCCCCCCCCCCAGCTCTCTCTGTGCTCTGTCCTCCAAATATTCCTACAGGTCGCACAAGATCTGCCAGCAACCCTCTGATGGTTAAACTGCCGAAATCTCGGCTCTCTGCTCACCTTCACTCTTTCAATCCTCTTTTCTCCCGCCTCTGGAACAAACTCCCTCACTCCCTTCAATCCCACTCGTCCCTCCAGGTCTTTAAAACAGCTGTTCACCACCATCTCTTATCTTCCCCCATCCAAAACCTTGATCTTTTCTACCCCCGCTAATTCACCCCAGATCCACCTTGTTTGAAATTCCAACTTCTTTCCTGGAAGTCCTGGCAGTGTCCATATGTTTTATACCTCTCCCACCCCCCCCACCCACCCCCCCCCCTTCCCATGCCCCCCCCCAAAGCCCTCTCCCTCTCACAGATCTCTCGATGTCTCCATGTCTCTCGGTCCCTGCTCTCAAATGTTGTGTTCGTGTCCTTCCCCCTCTCTCCCCATCTTGTCTACCGCTCCCGATGTTATATGTTTTATGTGTCGGTTTGTCTTTCTGTGTGATTAATGTTCGCTCTTTCACGAGCCTCGATCTTGTATACAAAAAAAAAAAAAAAAAGTCTGGAAAGTTTCAAAAGTTAAATCAGGACTATACATGTGGACCATTGTATCGGTCAACAGACGTTCTGTCCACCTCGAAGGCATCGTCTCAAAATGTTAAAATCAAATTAATTAACTAAATTAAAATAAGTTATTAAAAATATTTCCTTCGGTTCTGGACTTTTGAAATGCCCTGGAGAATGCTTTCCATATAAACACGACACAATTATTACTTGCTTTGTCAATAGGAAAGCTAACGTATTGTGATTGAAGATGTTATATAAATACTCACGTGTCTTTGAATTGTCTAAAATGACGTTACTGTAGCGGTTACCGCTGGATGCACACAATCGCCTTGCACCGGCCAGAACACGGCCAGACGCGCCTCTCCCGGGCATGCCCGGACTCACTGTTCCCGGGCACGCCCGAACCTCCCGGGCACGCCCGGTCTTGTCTTTCCCGGGCATGCCCGATCTCGCCTTTCCAGGGCTCGCCCAGAGCGTCCGGGCATGCCCGCTATCGCCTTTTCAGGGCTCGCCCAGAGCGTCCGGGCATGCCCGCTATCGCCTTTCCAGGGCTCGCCCAGAGCGTCCGGGCATGCCCGCTATCGCCTTTCCAGGGCTCGTCCAGAGCGCCCGGGCACGCCCAGCCTCGACTTGCCAGGCCGCAGCCAAACACGCCCGGGCAGGTCCAGACTCGCCTTTCCAAGGCTCGCCCTTGACACCCGGGCATGCCCGGTATAGCTTTTGCCGGGCAAACTTCCCGACATAAATGTGTATATATATTGCTGCCCGATAAACGGGCTTGTGAGAATACCTGAGCTGTTTTGTTTCAATAAAGCAACTCGGACGAATCCGTCTTTGGTCGCGTCAATTCTTTCGACTCGCGTTGGAGCGCAGTTCCTTCATTGGTGACCTACCGACATGGATACGGCAGTGACGCTTAAACTGCCTACCTTCTGGGAGGCTCACGCGGCTGTTTGGTTCGCTCAGGCGGACTCTCAGTTCGCCCTGCGAGGCATCACCGCGGACGACACCCGCTTCCACCATGTTGTGGCGGCGCTCGGTTCCGCCACCGCGGCCCGCGCCTTGAGCCTCCTCGAGCACCCGCCGGCTGCTGACAAATACGACGCGCTGAAGACACTCCTCCTCGACGCTTTCGCCCTCTCACCGGCAGCACGCGCACGGCGCCTGCTCGCTCTGCCCGAGCTCGGCGACACGCGCCCGTCCGAGCGCATGGACTATATGCTCTCGTTGCTCGGTGAGCACTCTCCGGATTTTCTGTTCCGCGAGCTTTCCTTCGCCAGCTGCCTCACCCGGTACGCCTCGCCCTGGCTGGCACGTTGATCACGGATTCCCGCGCCCTCGCCAGGGAAGCCGATAAGATCTCCTCGGCGGGCCAGCACATCGGCGCGGTTACCTGGAGCCCGCCGCCGTCCGAGGCGACGCCCACAACACCCGAGCGCCCTGCGCGGTTGGAGGCCGAACTGCCGGTGCAACTGGCGGCCGCCACGCCGCACCGCCCGCTTCCGACACGACGGCCGGGGCTTCCACCTGACCGGGCGTGGTGTTATTACCACGCCAGGTTCGGACACAAGGCTCGGACGTGCCGGCCCCCGTGCACTTTCGGCAGGTCGGGAAACGGCCGGGCCGGCGTTCATTCCCAGCCATGAGCGCCGGCCACTCGGGCAACTTGCTGTTTATTCGGGACAAAGCATCTGGGCGGCGTTTCCTGTGTGACACCGGTGCCCAACTGAGCGTCATACCCGCCTCCGAGCAGGACAGGCGGGATGCCGTTTGCGGCCCCTCTTTGGTCGCTGCTAATGGCTCGGCCATACGCACTTTCGGCCCACGCGTCGTCACCCTCTGCTTCGGCAGCCAGCGTTTTCAATGGACTTTTGTGACCGCCTGCGTCCCCATGGCTTTGCTGGGCGCCGACTTCCTCTGCGCGCACGGGCTGCTGGTCGACGTCAAACGTCGTCGCCTTGTCAATGCCGAGACCTTCAGCTCCCTGGCGTGCACGATGAGCAGCTCCGCGCCGACCGAACTGGCGTGCGCCCTCCCGGCAGCGAACGAGTTCGCTCGCCTGCTCGCGGAATTCCCGGCCCTCACGCGGCCGACGTTTTCGGCCGTCGCGGTGCGGCACGGGATCGAGCACCACATACCCACTACGGGCCCGCCGGTCTACGCCAGGGCCCGCCGCCTCGACCCGGCCAAGCTCGCCGTGGCGAAGGCCGAGTTCGATGCGTTGGAGCACCTCGGCATCGTGCGGCGCTCCGATAGCGCGTGGGCCTCGCCACTGCACATCGTGCCAAAGCCGGGGGGTGGATGGCGCCCGTGTGGCGACTACCGCCGTCTCAACGACGCTACCACCCCCGACAGGTACCCGATCCCGCATATTCAGGACTTTTCCGCCCGTTTGGCGGGACGGGTCATCTTTTCGAAAATTGACCTGATACGGGGCTACCACCAGGTACCTGTCCGGGCGGCCGACGTCCCGAAGACGGCCGTCATCACGCCGTTCGGCCTGTTCGAATTTTTGTGGATGCCGTTTGGCCTCAAGAACGCGGCCCAGGCATTCCAGCGCTTGATGGACGGTGTGCTGCGCGACCTGCCGTTTCTTTTTGTCTATCTGGACGATATCCTCGTCGCCAGCACGTCCCGCGCCGAGCACCTCCTCCACCTCCGAACACTGTTCGGTCGCCTCAGCGAGCACGGCTTAATTGTCAACCCGGTCAAATGCCACTTCGGCGCGACGACCGTTGACTTTTTGGGCCACCGCATCACCAAGACCGGGGCCGTGCCGCTGCCGACCAAGGTCGAGGCCATCACCACGTTCCCGCGTCCCCGTTCCATCAAGGCCCTCCAAGAGTTCCTCGGCATGGTGAATTTTTATCACCGATTCGTGCCCCGCGCTGCTCAGCTCATGCGGCCCCTTTACGAGGCCCTCCGGGGCAAGCCGGCCAAGCATGACATTGTTTGGTCCGCGGCCATGGACGCGACCTTCGCCAGCGCCAAACGGGCCCTCGCCGACGCAACGCTGCTGGCTCACCCGGTGCTCAACGCGCCCATCGCCCTCACTACGGACGCCTCCAACTACGCGGTGGGCGCCGTCCATGAGCAATGGGTGGACGGAGTTTGGCAGCCACTCGCTTTTTTCAGCCGGCAACTCCGGCCGAACGAGTTAAACTACAGCACGTTCGACCGCGAGCTGCTCGGGCTATTCCTGGCCGTTCGCCATTTCCGACACCTCCTGGAGGGCCGCCCGTTCACGGCTTTCGTCGACCACAAGCCGTTGGTCTACGCAATGGCTAAGGTCACGGAGCCGTGGTCGGCCCGCCAGCAGCGCCACCTCTCCGCCGTGTCGGAGTTCACCACGGACATCCGGCACATCGCCGGCAAAGACAACGCCGTGGCCGACTGTCTTTCTCGGGCCAGCGCGAACGCGGTCCACCTCGGCGTGGACTTCGCGCTCATGGCGGCCGACCAGACCACCGACGCCTCGGTGCAGGCACTCCGTGCGGCGGACACGGGCCTCCGCCTGGCCGACATTCCCTTCGCGGGCACCGTCCTGCTCTGCGACGTCTCCCAGGGCCAGCCTCGCCCCATCGTGCCCGTTTCCTGGCAGCGCCGCATCTTCGCCTCCATCCACGGCCTTTCTCACCCGGGCCGGAAAGCTTCTCAGAAGCTGGTGTCGGCGCGTTTCGTCTGGCACGGCCTTCAACGAAACATCCGCGACTGGGCCAACGCCTGCACGGCCTGCCAGCGGGTCAAGGTCCACCGCCACACCCAGGCCCCGCTGGCACCTTTCGCCGTGCCTGAACGGCGTTTCGACCACGTCCACGTGGACCTGGTGGGTCCCCTGCCCCCCTCGCGGGGGTTCACCCACCTGCTCACCATGGTGGACAGGACCACCAGGTGGCCGGAGGCCGTGCCCCTCGCCTCCACCACCGCCGCCGACGTGGCGCAGGCGTTCATCGCCACCTGGGTCGCGCGCTTCGGCGCACCAGCAGACATCTCGTCCGACCGCGGCCCACAGTTCACGTCTGAGCTTTGGGGCGCGGTCGCCCGTTCGTTGGGGGTCACGCTGCACTGCACCACGGCCTACCACCCCCAAGCCAACGGGTTGTGTGAGCGGTTTCACCGCTCCATGAAGGCCGCACTCATGGCCGGCCTTCAGGACGACGGTTGGGCCGACCGGCTGCCGTGGGTCCTTTTGGGCCTTCGCACGGCCCCCAAGGAAGACCTCCAGGCGTCCGCCGCCAAGCTCGTCTACGGCCAGCCGCTCCGCATCCCGGGCGAATTCGTGCCCAACGCTACCAGTCCCTGGTCTGCCGCTCGCCAGCGCTCGGACCTCCAGGAGGCCGCCCGACGATTTGCCCCCGTGCCGACGTCCCGCCACGGTGGCCCCCAGTCCTATGTCCCCCCGGCGCTTCGCACAGCGGAGTACGTCTTCGTGCGTCATGACGCGCACCGGGGGCCACTCCGGCCGCCGTACGACGGGCCCTTCCGGGTCCTGCGACGGGGCGACAAGTCTTTCATCGTCGACTTTGGCGGCCGGCCGGACCGGATTTCTGTGGACCGCCTCAAACCGGCGCACATGGACGTCGACTGACCACCACGGTTGGCCCTTCCTCCGCGGCGAGGCCGCCCCCCGTCCACAGTTCCCCCCGCTCGACCACCCACCACCACGTCGGACCCCTCCCCACGACCCTCCAGGGGTCGCTTCGGCCGGGTCATCCGGACCCCCCTTAAATTGACCCTGCCGGTGCAGGTCAATTCTGGAGGGGCGTGTGTAGCGGTTACCGCTGGATGCACACAATCGCCTTGCACCGGCCAGAACACGGCCAGACGCGCCTCTCCCGGGCATGCCCGGACTCACTGTTCCCGGGCACGCCCGAACCTCCCGGGCACGCCCGGTCTCGTCTTTCCCGGGCATGCCTGATCTCGCCTTTCCAGGGCTCGCCCACAGCGTCCGGGCATGCCCGCTATCGCCTTTTCAGGGCTCGCCCAGAGCGTCCGGGAATGCCCGCTATCGCCTTTCCAGGGCTCGCCCAGAGCGTCCGGGCATGCCCGCTATCGCCTTTCCAGGGCTCGTCCAGAGCGCCCGGGCACGCGCAGCCTCGACTTGCCAGGCCACAGCCAAACACGCCCGGGCAGGTCCAGACTCGCCTTTCCAAGGCTCGCCCTTGACACCCGGGCATGCCCGGTATAGCTTTTGCCGGGCAAACTTCCCGACATAAATGTGTATATATATTGCTGCCCGATAAACGGGCTTGTGAGAATACCTGAGCTGTTTTGTTTCAATAAAGCAACTCGGACGAATTCCGTCTTTGGTCGCGTCAATTCTTTCGACTCGCGTTGGAGCGCAGTTCCTTCATTACAATGATTAACTCAAACTTTCCTTTTCAAATCAACAACTCTACTTTCTACATGTTTCTCAACCCTCCTCATACCAGAATTTTGTATACTGAATCGAGGCTCGTGAAAGAGCTGACATTTAATTCACAAACAAATCAACCAGACAAACAAAATATATAAAAAGAGGGAGCGGAAGACAAAAGGGGAGCACACAAACACTAGAGAGCACACAACATTTAAGAGCAGGGAGATGTGTGGGAGGGAGAGGGCTTGGGGGGAGGAGGCGTGGGAAGGGGGGGGGGGGTTTTAAAAAATACCATTTTTAGTTCCCGTTGGTCTTTGTCCGAAACGGGGCTTATGGATTGGGTCTCGCCCGCCCATTCGTGCGTCCACAACCATATCTCGGAGATAAATTTGCTCACTCTTGGCACAAAGAGAACACATGTTGGTATACATATGCGCGTCATTTATTTTCGAGAGCAGATCCAAGATGGCCGACTGGCAGCCATTTTGTTACATAGACGTGTCCCGAACCATTTCTTTAACATGCATGGACCGCTTTTGTTCAACTTGGCACATAGACAATACATGAGAGTACATATCTGAAGAATCAGCTCTTCGTTTGCAAAAGAAGTCCACAATAGCCTGGAATGGCGCAGCTTTATTAATAACCAACTTATACAGATCCGGAGGAGGCCAAGACATCTATAGCAAGAGCCAGTCTCATGCCACGTCAAGCCTTCCTGAAAACGCATTGATTCTCATTCACTTATATACGAATACGATTTATCAGAAAATCTCCGAGAAAACGAAGCGACTGGCGAGAGTCCCTCCCACCGTTATCATTCGGGGGAGTCAGCCTTTCCTTATCATTTGGACCAATTGTTTCTCTGGGCTCCGAGAAAACAGAACTGTAACTCACAAAGAGAAGAGTGTATGCTTAGCCAAACAAACCCATATATTTTATGGGTTTGTGTACATGAGTAATCCAAAGCATGTTTATACAGAGTCATGCGTTGCTGAGATTAAAACAAAATATATATAGTTAACGATAGGTTCATGTCATTCTACTAGCATTACGCAAAAACAAGCGCATGTGGGCGTGGTTTTACGACCAGCCTCGAAAAAAGCACACGTATACAATTTGTTCAGCATGACCTCAGCGAGCCTCTCCTCATCCAAAACTAAAACGAAGCAAAAACCCTTTATTAACTTCATGAAAATAGCATTTTTAAACATCATATAAATCATAACACATTAGCACCCAACGTCTATAACTGAACTTTAGGCAATAACAAATCTACTACTTGACATTCCTTCCTCTTGTCTCGTCGAGACAAAGTATCTTAAGAGACAACGTGCCACATCGGGCTTTATTGAAAAATAATTGTGTAATGCGGGTATTGAAAAAATAATTGTAATGCGGGTATCTCCCAAGGGCATATCGTGCGCCCAAAGCGCCTCGCCCGTGCATTTGGCGAACGTGTCGTGTGGTGCGTGCTCGGAGCCTGAGGGCTCAGAACATGAAAGTCCATTAACGTTTCGGATCCACAACGAAGGTGTCTGGTCCAGATGAGGTTCTGCTCCGCCAGAGGGCCCATCACCTCCCCTGCGGAACTTGCTCCCCCCACCCTTTGCAGACCCAGTCCTTGCAGATCTTCGAGGTTAATCAACGATCATGCCCATGAGGTCCCTCACGTGCTGCTGTTCTGGGGAATACATAATATTGTCAGTATCTTGTGTCTCAATTTCCTGGTCAGGGTACAGAGCGTAAAAATCCGATTCACTTGAAGCATTTGAACTTAATACATATGAAGCAAAGAGAGGAACTTCCTTTATGTCAAAGTCTCCCTTGGGCGCCTGGTCGGCTTGCGGGTCTAGGATATCCACGTCGGGTCCCTCGACCGCCAGACCCAGCGTCGCAATCAGATCCATAGTTGGGTTTAAAGGGGGCGTGCAGCTGTCAGCTTGTAATACATAAGCAGCGTTAGCCAGTACACGCAAGGGGTTTATAGCACAAGTATCACAGTCATCACATACACCGTTACAGGCAGCAGCCAGTTCCCACATGGGATCCACACAAGTATCACAGTCGTCACAAAATTCAATACAATTTTCTGGAGCGCTGGTCGCAACTGCCTTGTTGAAGGACCCGTTCAGGTCGACGGCCTCTGTGGTCAGAACCATAGTCGTTGTCGGCGGCTTCTTCACTTTCCATCCTGTAAAGTACTTTCTCATACAGAGGAGGACTAGAGATTTCATTAGTGCCCCCCAAATTACTACCCCGATTATCACAGCCAGTGCGGTCAATAACCACTTCACTATGGTGCCCGTCCATCCCTGGAACCAGTCAGTGAGCCAGCTAAATTTATAAGAGTTCTCGCGCGCGATCCGATCGATTGTCAGGGCGTGGCTAGTTTCCCTTAGTCTCACTATTGCGGCTGACACTCCTTCAGATGGATCGGGTATGTAAGTGCAACATTTTCCCTCTATAATTCCGCATACCCCTCCTTTCTCTGCCAAGAGCATGTCCAAAGCCACCCGATTCTGCATCACCATTGTACGCATGTGAATCACCGTATCCAATAGTATGTCATGAGCCGTAGCGGTGTCGTTTGCCACCTTTTCTAGGGCCAAAGCCAATTTATCTATCCGGAAACTATCCATGACTGTGCCCGCTCCTGGGAAGAAGAAACCAAACACCTTTTCCCATAGACTCCCGTGTAGTTTAGTGGTTCCATCTTCGTTCATGACTGACCTCTTATAACGCCTGTCCAAGGACTTTGGGTCTCGCTCATCCAGTATCTCAACGTCAGGAAGAACTGAACCCAGATAACATGTGCCCCCCCCAATTATTTGGTAAATAGGGGTAAGCCTTGTCGCCGCATATAAACATTGTCCCATGGGGTGGGACCAGGTGGGTGGATAAGCACTGGAGTCCCTTTACCACCCCATTAATCCTACTAACCCCCCTAGAGAATGTTATAGCCGTTATGTTGTGGTTGTGTTTATCTTGCAGTACTATTCGTAATGTAATCCCCGAGCTCCCTTGTCCCAGCTTCCCGGGGAGAGTGTAGGCGCATTCTGATTCTCCCATACGCAAGTGGCCGGAACCCTGGAGGCAGACCTTCCCTTTCTGTGGTTTGACCCAGACGGGGGCAGGCCTCTCGGCCACATGGGCAATCATTGACGGGCGATAATTAAATTGTCGATTGCAACTCTTGCCGTTGTCAACCCCTTCTCTTTCCAGCGTGGTGACTAAACATGGGGAATCGATAGGTTGTGAGCAGAGGTCATTGAGGGACAAGGGTAGCACTATCATGTGTATTCCTGTGGTGCCTGCTTGGGGAAAGCGCATGCACGACCAGCAGTGTGTCCTATTTTGAATTGTTGCCACTTCCCTGGCCACTTTCCAATATGTGTTTTCACCCTTCTTTGGGGCCTTATTCTGGGGTTGTGGCGTGAGTATGTATTCGATGCATGGTATGTAGTTCTTTTCGCCACCGGCCGCGCCAGGGGTCCAGACGCTGCACCGGACCTGCATAGTCATGCCTTTCTCTAGGCGCGTGCGTGTTTGTAGCTTAAAATCAGGGGTTCCCCATTGGTATCCTGGTTGGGCCAAGGTCTTAATGCTAGCTTGCCCGTCTTCCCGGAACTCTCGTTGCTTTTGTAGTACCATGCCAACGCGTCCAGGCCCTGCCGACAGTGCTAGCCAATTTATGTTCACCCAATTTGTGTGCAGGGCTTTCTGTTCGAAACATGGTGGTGATACTCTTTGTCCCCATGTTACGGTGAGGTGTCGGGTTTCGTTTTCGCATCTATTGGAATCGGAGTTTCCCCTAGCTGCTGTCGCTATCAATAGTATTGTACCTATGATTAGGCCCATCCTTACTGTGGTTGCTGTGGTGTAGTGTCTGGTGCTTGTATGGCCAACTTACAGTGCGTGGCGTGGATCCACGAAGTCTTGCCCTCGCAAAAGACTGCCGTTGGTGTAGTCAGCAACACCTGGACTGGTCCCTTCCACCTTGGTTCCAAGGCGTTCTTGCAGGTGAAGTGCTCCACGAACACCTGGTCTTTTTCCTCTGGTGGAACACCTGGTCCACAAGTCTCCTGGGAGCGCCTGGTCTACAGGTCTCCAATTCATAGATTCAATTCATTCAATTCATAGTTTCATAGAACACCTTTTCTCCAATTTCCTAATCCACTTTTTTCAAGTGGATCCAATTTTATCCAATATTCAATTTTTAAATTCAATCCCATTTAATCCAGTCCAATTCAAATTAAATTCAATCCTTCTCTCAGCATCCCATTACCTGTTTCCAACATCAATAAAAATAAAATTATAAAATTAATAAAAAATCAATCATCTCAACTCTCAAATCGAATCAAAAAATAAAAATAAACGAAAATTACTTCAGCGAGAGTTTCAACTAGAATTACCACAAACCAACCACCTTTAACCTCCATTAACACAAACACAAACCACCATTAACCTCGATTAATACAAACAAACCACCATTAACCTCCATGAACCTCCCCCTATTATTTATTTATTTTCACGAATAAACAAATAATAGAAATAACCTGGTCTACTTCCAATTTCAATTCTGGTCAGTTCTGGTGTCTGGTCACACACAATGTTTTCCTCACCCACTGTGATTCGCTCACAATAGATTCTCACTGTTATGTCTGAAATTAAGCTACCCTACTGGGTATTCGTGAAGGGGGTCCATCTTTCCCAACCCCTTCCTTCACACCAGCCACTTCACGTTGTCCACCATACTCACTGAATTGTCATCAATTCTGAAATTCGTCTCATGAAAACACATCCCAGAGTCTAGTGTAACAGCCAGACAAACACATAGACACGCTGAAGACCCCAGGGTACCCATCAAACTAGCTTGTCCCCAGATCAACAACACAGCGAAACATGTAATTTTACTAAAATAATCACTTACTCATAACTAGCTGGATAACTAGCATAACTAGCTCAACACCTGGAACTCATAACTAATACTCATACCACTAATTACTCATAATAACTCATAATTACTTCTGTAATTACTCATGCCAATACTTACTCAAAATAATGTAATATCCCAATCTTCACCCCTTATGCAAATCGAAGCACCCCGGACAACCCACAACCAATATCAACCACTGTAGCCGCCTTCCCCTCCAGGCAGCCACACACAGCCACATACATCTCCACCCACGTCACACAAGACAACAGCCAACGAGTGTGTCCACCACACAGAAACCTTTGGCAATGCAACAACCGAACACCCAGACAACCAACAACAAAACCCAATCCATCTCCATGGCTCATCAAGCAGTTCCAACTTAATCCAGCTTCACATACCGATTTCCCCAAAAACTCGTGAAACTTCACCCCCATTTTGGAAAAACCCTGGACTAAACCCTGACACCCTAAATAACTTCAGACCCATCTCCAATCTACCCTTTCTGTCAAAAGTTTTGGAACGTGCTGTGGCCACTCAACTCAAACATCACCACTCTGCCAATAACCTGTATGAAACATCCCAATCCGGATTCTGCTCCAGCCACAGTACTGAAACTGCTCTCCTCAAAATCACCAGCGACCTTTTCTCTCCTCTGATGCCGGCAACCTCAACATTTTCATCCTCCTCACCTCAACGCCTCCTTTGACATCATCAATCACGCCATCCTCCTCACCCTGTTTAGACCAGCTTGTGCCTATTAAACCCAAATTAGTTCACTCCCAAGCTTCACATGGACCACCTACTACTCTCAAATTATCCACTCTGGCTCCGGAATCCCAAAAACACTCTTCTCTACAATAAACAAACTAAATAAACAAACTTTACAACGTGAACAAACTCCTCAGCGCCCTGGATACCGCCACCTGTCATTCAGAGTAGACAACAGCATCTCCTTTCTGGCTTTCAGCATCTCCTTTCTCCTTTCTGGCATCCAAATAAAATTCTGGCTTCAAATCAACTTCCTCGAACTTAACTATGATAAATCTAAATTAATCTTCGTTTGCCCACAACCACTCATAACTTTCACCCATAACTTTGCCCCCAACATCGATGGTCATTTGAACACAAATTGACCAAAATTAATCGAACAAAACACTTCCATTAACTCGACATTCTTTTCACAGCACAAAGTTCACTTGAACATCTTTTTCCTGGATACTCCCTCTTTATTTTTATACCATACCATGCTTCTCCACTTGCAACCCAAATATTTTCCATGGAATAAATAAAATGAATTTTTTTTTTTTTTTTTTTTTTTTTTTGAATCTTCTCATTACTCGAAAGTTTACAAAATGTCCCAAATCTGTATATTATTTTCTACTGTGGTTATATTAAACCATTATTTTACAAAATCCAACTTTCAATAAACTGAAAAATGCTTCGCCATGGAATAGTCCACCACTCATGTAAATAATCATAAGAGTTCTGCGAAACATCTCCATCTTTAAAACTTAGCCAACCAAATTTAAACCACATGTTTTCCCCCCAAAAAACAAGTCACATTCTTTGTATATTGCCAACATTGTTCATCGTTTAAGTATCATCCAGAACTAAATTTTTATAAACCATCAACTTGTAGATGCATTTATTTATATCCCATTAACCCAAGAACTCTCAATTGCTTGGTTATATTTTAGTAATGTCATATATCCATATTTCTTTTCCAAATTGTTCCTGATATACACATTAATCCCATCTGTCTTTGTTTCCAGATGAACTCAAATCAGGAAATCAACACAAATCCTTATTACCTCCAATCAATTCAAAATTAAATCAAACAATTCAAAACCAGATCGGATCAGCGATCAGAAATCACTTTTCCAATCAACACATTCCAAGCAACAATTCATTCAAAGACCAAGCTTAAAAACACAACTCTCATCTTACTGTGACAAATAAGCAACCAACCTACTTCACACTAAAACAAATAACTTTTCATCACCCCTTTCTTCTCCACCGCCTCTTACACTTAAACAGATCATAATTACTCACTCATACACTGTTGCCCATCACCCAGTTGCCCCAGACCCAAACACAGGTTTGAAATCCCAGTAGGTTGTTCTTCAATCCTAACCATCATGTGATCCCAACATCTCTCCATTTATTTCGTTCCTCATGGGGTTGGTGTTTTATGGCCTTTCAACAACAAAAACTCGATATTCTCTGTCCACTAATTATGTACATGATTTTGGTTTTACCCACAATATAATGTCCCGATATTCTCCAGATTTAAGTCCTATATATCCTGTCGTTAAAGCAACACCCTGTAGACTGACTCCGCCTGTCGTTCTTCCAAGGTTAGTGAATTACCTCTGACCTTTCCCTTGCATATCTCGAACAAAGGTCAACTAAACTTTAAAAGGTCAAACTTCGAATTGGTCAACCAGCGCTTTATTTTTCCGCAAATAATACAAGTCCGGCGTCATTCCCTGCAAGAACCACATCCAGACAGACAAATGACCCTTATTGAGGCTCTACATCGCAAAATGCTAGCTCCTACGAATCCAACAACCGTCACAATCCGTCCAGGAACTTCCGTACGTGCTCTACAATGCAGCACCTCTCTACCTGGTGCACCTTTCGCACATCCCTCCTCGTTCGCACAACGCTTCATCAACACAAATGCCTCGATGCATCTTCCAGCCGCCACTCCGCACTGTACCTTACTGTATGAACAAGACTTCCTGTTGGAACTTGGCTCCGGAAATTAATTACTCTGTCTTGAAATCGTTTATTTTAGCCATCTTAAATAAATCCATCCATCTATCCATCTTATAAATCCATCTTAAATAAAAATCCATCTTATAAGTAACGTATTCGTCCTGTGACATTGCCTGGCATATATGTCGCAGCCGGCCACTATTCCGACATGGCTCGTCTGACATGAACGTCCGACATCCAGCAAAGTCGAAATGACCCACAATGCATTTGGGCACACATCCTCCTCTGAGAGTGGGCGAGTTATCGCCAGCACTCTGAGCAAATCTCATACAGCACACCCGTGACTCGCGGCTCGCTCGGCTCCTGTCTGAACACACAATATCCCTCTACCCAAACTTCCACGGAGCCGCACGGCGGAAACACAGGTTTGTACCACACTTTAGTTAAACGACCATTGCCAGGATTCTCGGATAGACGTTTAATTTCACAACACACATGACAAAAATCCGATTTAAATTCAGAGATCGCCGATCGACCTGGCACAACCATCTCAACGCGACGACGCCACGCCGCCCCCCGTCTTGGCGCGCACCCTCGTGCCTCCACACGAATCCCAACACTCCCTGCACGCCGCTCTATTCGCGTTCGCGGCGGGGTTTACCTCGCGTTGGGACATGCAGTCGGCTGTCATAACAAAGTGCTGTCATAACAAATCTACGACCTGACATGTAGTGAGCTGTCAGAACATTGAGCTGTCAGAACTCATCCCTAGCTCGTGAACATCGCAAAAAACAGGATCTCCGACGCTTGACCTCTCTGACCCAAAATGCACTATATGACACCAATTCCAAAGGTGAGCTGCCTCAGCGATACATCCCACACATACAATACACAATATCTGCCATTGAATGAACTCTTCAATTCAAGTAAAACACACATATTGATTCGAATTCTGCAACCATCTCCAAGAAACCGCTTCATATCAACAGTAGATCGACAAGGGCACTCCGGGTGCTTTCCTGACCCGATTTATATCAATTCGCTTCCCAAACAACTCCCAAACAGATGAAAATCCGGACTCAGTTCAGGACCTCGCCTGTTCTCTCGGATAGACGCTAAAATGGACATTCCCGGCCTGAATTTCCCCCAAGTCGAGCAGATCGCTTACAAAGTTTCACACCGAAACCCTCTGCTTTGCACATGACACACAGACAAACACATTGGCCAGACACACACGTCAATTAACATCCCAATATACATTCATTCCTCATTCATGTTACGTCTCTCATTCAAGGAAAAGGATTTTTGGGACGGGTTTGGACGGGGGGTGGGTTGAGGTGAAAAAAAGGAAGGCAGGGCGGGGTGTTGGGGTGTTGCCTAGAGCCCTGGGACTGAGCTCAGGTCTTGGGGGGGTGGGGGGTGTTGCCTAGAGCCCCGGGACTGAGCTCAGGTCTTGGGGGGTTGGGGGGTCTTGGTCTGGTATCTGGTCCAGCGGCATCACTCGCTGTTTTACTTGTTTAACTACCTCCTTAATTGTTTTGTCCTGAACTTTGCTTCCTGAACTTGCTTCCTTTGGCTCTGAAGCTTCAAATTCCTACAATGCAGCTCCTGCTTCAATTTTCAATATTTCAAAACCTAACCTGTCCTTCTCACCCTGTGGCCACCTGGCCCATTTCCTGTGAGCTTATTTATTTTCTCTTGTCCACCAGATCCTGGCCTGCTTTATCTGGACCTCTTGTCTAGAACTTAGTCTAGAGCTTCCTGGCTTGACCTCGTAGTTGTCACTACCTTCTTGTCAAACCTACCTGGTACCTACGCATTTCACCCTTTTACTGGCCATGTTCCTATGGCCTTCTATGTTCCTATGGCTTTCTATCTAAGTTTAGCCACAGCCCTTCGTTCCCTGGCATGCAATGGCATACCCCATCTTGTCTCTGGGCTGTTCCTTCCTGGAAAAATCTTGGCCACCTGGTTTCAACCTATATGGCTGTCCGACCTCATTTTCCCCTCCTGGTGCTAACTGTAACTTTAAGCTTACTGTTAAGTCCTTCCTGGTTTATCCTTACTTGTTTATCCTGGCTTTAACAAAGCTACGTCATTCTGAGGCCTAAATGAGCCTTTACTTACAATTTCTGTTCGAGTGCAGACAGCGCGGAAGACAAGGAGACTGAACCCGCGCGAGGGAGGAAGGTACGAATTTGGAATAATAGCCCTCTGATATAAAACAACTCCCACCTTTAATCAAATCAACGTGCCGGCGCCGGCCTCAGGTCAGCCTTCCTCCTGTCCCTCGGGCTCCGTTTCCCGTCCTCCGCGTCTGTTGACACCCCACTCCTGGTACCATCTCTGAAGAATCAGCTCTTCGTTTGCAAAAGAAGTCCACAATAGCCTGGAATGGCGCAGCTTTATTAATAACCAACTTATACAGATCCGGAGGAGGCCAAGACATCTATAGCAAGAGCCAGTCTCATGCCACGTCAAGCCTTCCTGAAAACGCATTGATTCTCATTCACTTATATACGAATACGATTTATCAGAAAATCTCCGAGAAAACGAAGCGACTGGCGAGAGTCCCTCCCACCGTTATCATTCGGGGGAGTCAGCCTTTCCTTATCATTTGGACCAATTGTTTCTCTGGGCTCCGAGAAAACAGAACTGTAACTCACAAAGAGAAGAGTGTATGCTTAGCCAAACAAACCCATATATTTTATGGGTTTGTGTACATGAGTAATCCAAAGCATGTTTATACAGAGTCATGCGTTGCTGAGATTAAAACAAAATATATATAGTTAACGATAGGTTCATGTCATTCTACTAGCATTACGCAAAAACAAGCGCATGTGGGCGTGGTTTTACGACCAGCCTCGAAAAAAGCACACGTATACAATTTGTTCAGCATGACCTCAGCGAGCCTCTCCTCATCCAAAACTAAAACGAAGCAAAAACCCTTTATTAACTTCATGAAAATAGCATTTTTAAACATCATATAAATCATAACACATTAGCACCCAACGTCTATAACTGAACTTTAGGCAATAACAAATCTACTACTTGACACATACATATGCAGAAGATCTTGTTTTGTAATCCGACCAAAGATAGCCGACTGATGGCCTTTAACTCCGTACAGCAAAATTACTAAAACCACGAAGGCTTTGACATTTTGTCTTTTTCTCCTTGTTTTGTTCGTTTTTTGTGATTATCAATTTGTTTTCTCATACATATTTTTGTGATTATCAATTTGTTTTCTCATACATATTTTTGTGATTATCAATTTGTTTTCTCATACATATTTTTGTGATTGTCAATTTGTTTTCTCATACATATTTTTGTGATTGTCAATTTGTTTTCCCATACATATTTTTGTGATTATCAGTTTCCCCATACATATTTTTGTGATTGTCAATTTGTTTTCTCATACATATTTTTGTGATTATCAATTTGTTTTCTCATACATATTTTTGTGATTATCAGTTTTCCCATACATATTTTTGTGATTATCAATTTGTTTTCCCATACATATTTTTGTGATTGTCAATTTGTTTTCCCATACATATTTTTGTGATTATCAGTTTCCCCATACATATTTTTGTGATTGTCAATTTGTTTTCTCATACATATTTTTGTGATTATCAATTTGTTTTCTCATACATATTTTTGTGATTATCAATTTGTTTTCCCATACATATTTTTGTGATTATCAATTTGTTTTCCCATACATATTTTTGTGATTGTCAATTTGTTTTCCCATACATATTTTTGTGATTGTCAATTTGTTTTCCCATACATATTTTTGTGATTGTCAATTTGTTTTCTCATACATATTTTTGTGATTATCAATTTGTTTTCTCATACATATTTTTGTGATTATCAATGTTTTCCCATACATATTTTTGTGATTATCAATTTGTTTTCTCATACATATTTTTGTGATTATCAATTTGTTTTCTCATACATATTTTTGTGATTATCAATTTGTTTTCTCATACATATTTTTGTGATTATCAATTTGTTTTCCCATACATATTTTTGTGATTGTCAATTTGTTTTCCCATACATATTTTTGTGATTATCAATTTGTTTTCTCATACATATTTTTGTGATTATCAATGTTTTCCCATACATCTTTTTGTGCTTATCAATTTGTTTTCTCATACATATTTTTGTGATTGTCAATTTGTTTTCCCATACATATTTTTGTGATTGTCAATTTGTTTTCCCATACATATTTTTGTGATTGTCAATTTGTTTTCTCATACATATTTTTGTGATTATCAATTTGTTTTCCCATCCATATTTTTGTGATTGTCAATTTGTTTTCCCATACATATTTTTGTGATTGTCAATTTGTTTTCCCATACATCTTTTTGTGATTATCAATGTTTTCCCATACATATTTTTGTGATTATCAATTTGTTTTCCCATACATATTTTTGTGATTATCAATTTGTTTTCTCATACATATTTTTGTGATTAATTATCAATGTTTTCCCATACATATTTTTGTGATTGTCAATTTGTTTTCTCATACATATTTTTGTGATTATCAATTTGTTTTCCCATACATATTTTTGTGATTATCAATTTGTTTTCTCATACATATTTTTGTGATTATCAATTTGTTTTCTCATACATATTTTTGTGATTAACAATTTGTTTTCCCATACATCTTTTTGTGATTAACAATTTGTTTTCCCATACATATTTTTGTGATTATCAATTTGTTTTATCATACATATTTTTGTGATTGAAGAGTAGAAAGAGTAGTAGTACATGTAGAGTAGAAAAGCGGGAGGGCCGACGGGAGTTGTGGGAGATATGATGAAGGCAGCAGGAAGTTGGGGTGTGAAGAGAATGGCATAGATCTGTAATCTGGTGGTGAAAGAACGCCGCATTCCAGTGGCTTGGGAACTGAGTACCCTCGTCCCTCTATGCAAGGGGAAAGGTGATCCTCTGGAGTGTGGCTCGTACCGAGCGATAAAGTTATTGGAGCATGGAATGAAGGTTTGGAAAGGGTGTTGGAGAGGAGGATAAGGAAGAAGGTGAAGATCGACGAAATGCAGTTTGGATTTATGCCAGGAAGAGGAACGACAGACGCGCTCTTTATTGTGAGGCAGTTGCAGGAGAAGTACATGGAGAAGAGGAAGAAGTTGTTTCTTGGGTTTGTTGATCTGGAGAAAGCATTCGATAGGGTTCCACGCGAAGTATTGACATGGGCATTGAGGAAGTTAGAAGTGGAGGAATGGTTGATCAGAGTTGTGATGGCAATGTACAAAAGAGCGCGCACAGCTGTAAGGACGAAGGACGGGAACAGTAGTGAGTTTGAGGTGAAGGTGGGAGTGCATCAGGGGTCGGTACTAAGTCCACTACTATTTGTAGCTGTGATGGAGGTGCTGGGTCAGACCGTAAAGGAGGGTTTACCGTGGGAGTTGTTGTATGCAGATGATCTGGTGTTGATTGCGGAAAGCATGGATGGACTGAAGGAAAAGATGAACAAGTGGAAGGAATGTATGGAGACAAAAGGTCTGAAGGTGAATATAGGAAAGACGAAGGTGATGGCAAGTGGTAAAGCATGTGGTGAGGTGGAAAGAACTGGGAAGTGGCCATGTGCTGTGTGCAGGAAGGGTGTCGGAGTGAACTCCATTCAATGTACAATGTGCGCTGAGTGGGTTCATCAAAAATGTAGTGGTCTGAGAGGGTCATTAACCAATGTGGCAGCTACATTCAAATGTAAGGTGTGCACAGAGGGAGCTGCAGATGGAGGAAATGTTGAGTTGGATCTTGGAGACGGCGTGAAGCTGGAACGTGTGAAAACATTTTGCTACCTCGGAGACATGCTGAATGGAGAAGGTGGATCAGACTCGGCAACGGTTGCTAGAGTGAGATGTGCATGGAAGAAGTTTGGGGAACTGAGTGGCGTGCTGATGAGGAGGGGAGTGTCGTTGAAGCTGAAGGGAAAGGTGTATGCTGCATGTGTGAGAAGTGTTATGATTTATGGGAGCGAGACATTGGTCATGAATGTAGAGTAGCAATGAAGGCTGGAAAGGGTGGAAAGGCGAATGGTTCGGTGGATGTGCGGAGTGTCGTTGAAAGAGAGGAAGACAAATGATGAATTGCGAAAGATGATGGGAATAGAGCCTGTGATTGATGCTGTGAAGAGGAACAAGTTGAGATGGTTTGGTCATTTGTTGAGGAAGGATGAAAGTGACTGGTTGAGAAGAGTGATGGAAATGAATGTAGAAGGAAGTAGAGGACGGGGAAGACCGAGAAAGACTTGGCTAAAGATGGTGGAAGAAGAAATGCGGGCAAGGGGGTTAACAAGGAGAGATGCAGAAAATAGGGAAAAATGGAGAAGATTGTCATGGGGACCGCAAGGCTAACCCCCGCTCTTGCAGGGAAAATGGCCTTAAAATGCATGTTGTTGTTGTTGTATACATATTTTTGTGATTATCAATTTGTTTTCTCATACATATTTTTGTAATTATCAATTTGTTTTCTCATACATATTTTTGTGATTATCAATTTGTTTTCTCATATATATATTTGTGATTATCAATTTGTTTTCTCAAACATATTTTTGTAATTATCAATTTGTTTTCTCATACATATTTTTGTGATTATCAATTTGTTTTCTCATACATATTTTTGTAATTATCAATTTGTTTTCTCATACATATTTTTGTGATTATCAATTTGTTTTCTCATACATATTTTTGTGATTATCAATTTGTTTTCTCATATATATATTTGTGATTATCAATTTGTTTTCTCATACATATTTTTGTAATTATCAATTTGTTTTCTCATACATATTTTTGTGATTATCAATTTGTTTTCTCATACATATTTTTGTGATTATCAATTTGTTTTCTCATATATATTTTTGTGATTATCAATTTGTTTTCCCATGCATATTTTTATGATTATCAATTTGTTTTCTCATACATATTTCCTATTGTTCTCTTTTGTTAGTAATGTGTGCAATTTTTTTTAATCTTTCATTATTCCAAGATCAGCACTGATTATGTGTACATGATGTGAATATTTAAATATGTAATGTTCACCATTACAACAAGAAAGAGCAATCAGAGATTGCAAACCCTCGCCAGGATGTATTTTCAGTGGTTTTTAAGGCTTTTGTGTTAAAACAAATATGGCGGCCGAACCATGTGACTGATGACGTCATCATTATTTATTTTCTAAACTAATTTATTCCTAGATTATGCTCAAGAAATTTCATCTTGATCGGATGACGTTTTGTACTTGTCGAATTATGATGTCATAATGGAGGCACCTATTACATCATCATTAACATATTTTATTCCCCATGGAGAGTTCTTTACAATGAGCCATGTCTCAATTTTTTCTATTCGGCGCTTTTGGAGATATAGAGGTGCAGGATTTTTCGATTTTTCCACTATGGCGGCCGAAACACGTGACCTATGACGTCATAATTATCATAAAAAAATTATACAGGTGGAGTTGCACCTATGGTGAAAATTTCCTGTCAATCAGACCAACGGTTGCAGAGAAAATCACATTTATTCTGTGCGGACAAACAAACAATCAAACAGACAGACAAAGAGACTAGAAATCGATCAGAGACCGAGGACTTGCCGGAATGTACTTTTTTTCAGGGGTGTTGGTTAGAAAGGAATTGGATAATGTTTGACGGAGTTATTAGTAAAAAAACAATTTTTGACCTTGAGTTTCACCTTTCAAGGTCACTCAAGGTCAAAGGTCATGGTACCAAATGAAATGTCGTATGTGACTTCCCATATGTCAGTAACAGTAAGTGTATGCATATCTCTTGTCCTTTTAGAGTTATAGTGGTTTGAAATGTATTTTAAATGAAAACTCTACCCCCCTGATTTCACGTTTTGGGTGACCTTGAGCTTGACCTTGGGCCTAGAGAGTTACAAATTGGGCACAGTCTATTCCAGCGCAAGACAAATATGTGTGCAAAGTATGGCGATGCTATGTGCAACGATGTAGACGTAGTACTGCGCACAAACAGACAAACAAACCAATCAAA
Organism: Myxine glutinosa; assembly: GCF_964187855.1. Lineage (NCBI taxonomy): Eukaryota > Metazoa > Chordata > Myxini > Myxiniformes > Myxinidae > Myxine > Myxine glutinosa. The sequence continues at coordinate 141,279,570 of NC_136266.1, read as the reverse complement.
CAACATACTTGCCGGAATTTTTTCCGGCAACTAACACACACACACACACACACACACACACACACACACACACACACACACACACACACACACACACACACACACACACACACGTTTCCAATAACAGTGACAATGGCAGTGCACTCCAATGACGAAGAGGTTGCAGGTGCATTCATTGCTGAACAACCTGGAGCAAAGCCAAATTTATAATTCCTCATTTGTACCATGACCTTCAATTCGATAACAATAGACTCTCTGCTCACCTTCACTCTTTCATTCCTCTTTTCTCCCACCTCTGGAACAAACTCCCTCACTCTCTTCAATCCCACTCCTCCCTCCAGTTCTTTAAAACAGCAGTTCACCACCATCTCTTATCTTCCCCAATCCAAAACCTTCATCTTTTCTACCCCCGCTAATTCACCCCAGATACACTTTTTTTAAATACCAACTTCTTTCCTGGAAGTCCTTGCAGTGTCCAAGTGTTTTATACTTCTCCTTCCCACCCCCTTTAACACGCCTTCTCCCCCCAAGCCCTCTCCCTTCCACAGATCTCCCGATGACCCTTTTCTCAAATGTTGTGTTTGTGTGCTTCCCCCTCTCTCCCAATCTTATCTACCGCTCCCCTTATTATGTTTTTGTCTGTTGGATTTTTTGCGTGATTAAGGTTAGCTCTTTCACGAGCCTCGATCTTGTATACAAAGAAAAAAAAATGGGTTATGACGGATGGAAAGTTTTCCTTGAAAATCCTCATATTTCCATATTTCCTATTTCCTTAGTTGATTGGCTACTTACAGAAGTCGTTTCCAGAAGTCCTCAGTCTCGCCATCGGTTATCAGTTATCGGCTGACTTGATGGTGCTGCTGTGTAAAATGCAATGGAAGAACCTTATGCTGGGTCACTGTCTTTCTCCACCCATGTCATCCCCACACAGGAAGGGATAACATCACATAGCCCCCAATTATTAATACATTAATTTTGCAAAATAGTTACATGGGAGTTTTTTATTTTAATTTTTGACCCCTACTGCGCCTGCTTTTCATTTCCTTCCAACATCTTGTCAAACATTGGAATATGATATCCTTCATATACTGCGATTATACATTGACATCTACTCTGGTAATCCACATAATTACACAATTAATTGAACAATTACAGCAAAAAAAATTTTTTTACAATAACTGTTGCTTTCGAACAGCATGATGGCCTATGGTATGAGGACCAGCCAAGGTAATTCTAATGAGTTGAAGAATCAGGGAGCGCATTTGTCATTTTGTACCTCAAGTACATTTGGCATCTCCAGGTAGCCTCGGGTGGTGAAGCTTTATGAAAGGTGGATGAGAGGGTCTCTCTTTGCATTTGACCTTTCAAGAAGGTTGTCAATGATCCAGTTTCCACCCAGTAATTACCCGTATAATGTCCTTGGAGTTGGGTTTTTAAAAGCAGACAGGAAATTGAGCAAATTTCAAAAATTACAAATCCAGTGCATAATCTCCCATCCTTGTGTCTATATAACTAGTTAATGATATATTTAATCAACTCCTTGTATAATAACTCCCTTTTTCTGCTCTAAATTCCACATTACTCTGTGATCTCATACTTCACCACATCTTTGACTCATACCTGTTGGTAGTTGTAATCTCATGGTAGCCATGTTGGTATTCGTACTTTTTTCACTGCTCTGTGTCCGCATAAGCAGCTCAAAGCCAGGTAAGTGGCATAACTGTTGAAATCGTGGAAAATATTATTTTGCAAAGTGAGATTTTATAGATTAATTGTAACAACTACATCCTGCAGGTGCAACATGTCTTCTGGAAGGAAAAGTCAACTTATGATGATGATTATTATATTGTTTTTTATTTTCCCTAATCTGTTGTATAACCAACTTGTGTTACGACAACGTTGGGCCAACGTTGGTGCAACGTCAGCACTGTGGTTGGGTCAACGTCAAAAACCAACGTTGGGCCAACGTTGGAAAACAGACGTCGAGTTTGCAACCGATAAACAACGTCACCCTGACGTCAACAATGCGCTTGTGACCAATTGACCAAATGCCAACATTGGGTACATATAACCTGGGTATATATACCAACTGGGTATATATGATCATCTAACATATGTTCTAAAGAGCACCTGAAATCGTGAAATGTTGATGGAACGAAAACTGGTTATTATATCATTTATTTGGGGCTGTCGCTTCTACTGTACAGCACAATGCCTTTAAATCCCATGTATAGTCACTCATACGTCTTTAGATTTGGCATGGTGAAAGTCGACTTGGAGTAGATATCTTAATCGTAATGACGATGGACATAGAAAAACGATATTGAACACGATAAAATGGAAAATATAATTATTTTACCTGTCAAAAATGATGCCGATGGACTTGATGGAGATCGATCTGTTATTGTTGTTGTTGTATAGACCCGGACAGTTCTGTTGAACAATCCTGTGACACAGAGACAGCCAATCAATCTCCCTGGAGTGACCCAGAGATCCCCCACATCCAGGATGGTGTAACCCACCTTCACGAACCCAGGTCGAAAATCCCATATCAACCAATAGAGATAGATCAGGAGGACATTTATATGGGTCTCTTTTGGAAATGGAGGTTTTTATTGGATTCCACAGGAACCGGTAGATAAACCTAACCAGATTCGGTTGAAACCAACAGAGACCATTAGAGTTAACTGGTCCGAATCCCATATAAACCAATCTTTAGGGTCAACTGGTCCTGCAGAAACAATTAGAGTTAACTGGTCTGAAAACCCATAGACCAAGCAAAATACTTTAACTATATTTTGTTAGAAACAAAAATGCAAAACACACAGTTCCGTATTGATATCTCAGATGACAGAGTACTGCTATAGTTCCCCAGAGGATCTGGGTTCAATCCCGAGTTTGCCATAATTTTCCCACATACAGTATGTCAATTGGTTATTTTTAATCCTTTGCATTTATATATTGGTATTCTATTGGTCTCCTACTGGTCCCATTTACCTACTGGGTTTTTATTGTTATTTTCTACTGGTCCAGTATTTCACTTTCCTTATTGAAACCAGTAGATCCTACTGGTTCAATTTCCTGTGTGATTTTATGGGATTTGTCCGATTGGTATTCCATGAGATTTTCGACCTTGGAAGTCAGGACCACGACAGAGTTAGACAGAGAGAGAGGGAGAGGGAGAGAGAGAGAGAGAGAGAGAGAGAGAGAGAAAGAGAAAGAGAGAGACAAGAGGGAAAGGGCTGGTCCATTGAGACCAATCAGCACTGGGGGGGTACAACCACCACGAAGAGGTGTCCCCGATAGTTGAAGATTGAGCTGTTGTGGAGGGTGGTGATGGATAACCATGATTGGGCATTACCATGTTAGAACCCTAGTTCGTTTGTTCGTATGTAGCACCAGGCTGCAGGGTAGCATCATTGGCTAAGGGAGCAGCTGTGCCGACGACAGCTCGCATACTTTTTGCGAAGGACATCGTGTCCCACACCGTGGGACAACGTTCACCAACAAATGCTGGCAGATGGGACCCCCGTTTACCGTCTGTCCGAGGGGCACATCGGTGAAACACTGGAAGGTGAGATGCCAGTTATAGCTGGGTCGGGATTCCAACCTATACAGCTTAGAGGTGAGTGTGCGTACAACCTGTTAGGACTAATAGAACCATGAACCACACCTACAGTACTTCCCTGTCCATTGACCCCGGTTTGCCAAAATAGCCTTCTGCTCTTTCAGAACAACCCGTTGTTACCTCCGCCACCAAAGGCGGATGGAGGTTATGTTTTCACCCCTGTCTGTCTGTCTGTCTGTCTGTTTGTTTGTGAACAAAATATCTGAAAAATTTGTGGACGGATTCAGACGAAATTTGGCAGAGATGTAGCGTATGTGACATGGACAAAATGATTAGATTTTGGTGAAGATCCGGAATCCGATCCGGCTAGTAGAATTTTGTAAGTGATTCTTCACTATTTGGAGATTGGGCCAAAACGACACATAGCAGGATATCTCAAAAAGTTGCGGATGGTTATGGACGAAACTTGTTGGACATGTTGTGTGTGTGACCAGCAAGAATCGATTCAATTTTGGTGAAGATTCGGATCCGGCTAGTAGAATTTTTGAAGTGCTTCTTCACCATTTGGAGATCGGGCCAAAAACGATACATGGCAGCTAGATATCTCAAAAAGTTGCAGACAGATTTGGACGAAACCTGTTGGACAGATTGGGTGTCTGACAAGGAAGAATCGATTCAATTTTGGTGAAGATCCGGATCCAGCTTGTGTAATTTTTAAAGTCATTCTTCACCATTGAGTGATATGGCCAACCAGGTGGAGGTATATATGCTCTCTACTGAGTGCCGTTCTAATTTTAGACTGCAGCCATATGGAATCTGCATCAGGAAATAGGAGAATAGGGATACATATACAGGAAGTTCTAAGTAATTTCCATGTTATTTTATTGCATGGTCAGTATAGTGCTTTTCGGAAGGAAGGTAGATGCACTTGATATCTCATAAGTTCTCACTATTTCAGTGACAACTAGAACGCCACTCAGTAGAGCGCATACTCCCGCCGTGGGTCAAGTTGGAATAGTACGATTTCACAAAAGTTTGAGGGAGTAGTTCAGTGACAACACAAGACAACACAAGACAGACACTGCACAGATATATATTTAGAATATATAGAAGAGAATGTTTAAAAAAAAACAAGGCAATTTCACTTACATTTTCGGATTCAGCGTTCAATTCTATATAAGTGAGTGTATTTTGAGGCATGTGTGACTTCAAATAAAATTGTAAGCCAGGAAAAACGTTCGTTTCATTCCTTAGGGATACAACATGTAAAACTGGCCCAAACGTGAAAACAAAACTCGCTCATTTTAAGTCGCACAAGCTAATGCGACCACTCATTCTTCTGGGAAGAATCCCGTGCACATGCTGGTCACACCTATAACTCACCGGTCTTTATAAGTTCATCAAATACTGACACCGCGATTGACATTCGCTGAGGTAAATGTTGATGTCTCTTTGAGGTAAACAAACAAAAAATATATTAAAAAACAGTTTTAAAGGATTATACGTATCAACCGATACATTTTATGAAACGGGGAAACAGAATAAACACTTTGGTGGTTTTAAAATGACAGAAAATGTCTTTATTAGAAAAAAAAATAAAGAACCTTGAAGACGACACTGCTAACAAAATACACCGCTCTAACGCATAACCACGAGTTTAAACTACATTTACAACAAATAGGAAAACTGTTTTCATATCACAATGTTAAATATAGAATATATAGAAGATAATGTTAAAAAAAATGAGCCCTATCTTCCAATGGTAAACAATCCTTCAAAAAATTCCTGGATCGGGAATAATATCCTGAGCTTCCCCAAAAACTAATCAATTCTTCCTTATCCCAAGGGCAATCATCCCACCAACTTTCATCCAAATCCGTTGAGAACTTTTCCAGATATCCTGTTTACAAACACACGAACACACACGCACACACACACACACGGACACGATCGAATGCATTACTCCCTGGCGGGAGTAATTAAAAGCCAGATCTGACATGTGCAGTGGCCATGCTGAGTGGGCCAAAATGGAGAAAGGGCATTTGGAAGCTGTGTTTAAAATCGAGCTAATTATCTCTGCCACCAAAGGTGGACAGAAGTTGTTTTCACCCCTGCTTGCTTATCTGTCTGTCTGTGAGCAGAATATCTCAAAACGTTGTGCATGGATATCGAAGCTTGGTTGGACAGGTTGGGTGTGTGACCTGGACGAGTTGATTCAATTTTGGTGAAGATCCGGATCGAGATACGAGAATAATTTAAAGTGGATCTTCAACATTGACAGAGTAGTCAGGTTCACTATGTTAACAAATATAATTTCGTTCAAAATTTTGGGAGATTAGCAAAACTATACATTTTTGGAATCATCAGAGCATGGAGAATCCGAAAATCAATGTTGCCATTTGCACAGACACCTGCATGGCCGCCATTTTGGATTTTGAAAATGGCCGCCATAAAATACATATTTTGCGCTATCTCGGCTTCTAGTCAACCTAGAGACTTCATTAAATATGCTAATCCTATATTTTCTGGGTCAAGGAATCCAATAAAGGCCTCAAAATAGTGCTCAGGGTTATAGAAAAGCAACAAACAAAGTTAATCGAAAACCATTGTCTTTATATTTGTGATATATTAACTGTATTACATAATACATGATATTGCAAGTCCTTTGAAGTTATCGGTATGGGTTTATAAAGCAAGAAATCAGCCTTGTTAGTATCAGATTGAACTATAAGTCATATTTACAGGATCTACGAGGTCTACACCGTTCAGGAATATGCTTTTACAGATCTTCATCACTATCCTGAGGGTCATTTTCACAAAGGTGTCTATGCAAATGCAAACATTAATTGCAAATGCAAACATTAATTTTTGGATTCCTCATGCTCTGAATATTCCATAAATGTATAGTTTTGCTAATCTACCAAAATTTTGAACGAAAAAACATAGTGAACCCGACTAGAGGGACAAAAACGATACATAGCTCATGATATTTCATTTTCAAATTGTGGAAGGATTATGACAAAACTTGGTGGATGAGTTGGGTAGGTGACAATTAGGACAGCTGATTCAATTTTGGTTCAGGTCGATTCAATTTTGGTTCCTGATCCAGATCCGGCCTATCAATGGGATACAAAACTTAAATTGTTTTAGCCTGGCGGAGGTATGCGCTCTACCGAGTGCCGTTCTAGTTTGAAATGAAATCTGCAGAAAGCAAACTGTCATGCCCCCATCAACACGCAATCATTCTCGTCTGCTTTTCAGTTTTTACGTTTTAAGGACGACTCCATATACATATATTGTAATGGACTCTGTATCGCTAATGGGCGATGCAAAACCGCCGAAGATAAACTCTCAGGATGCCGAGCAGGTTCGTTCAACACGCATTTTTTTAATGGTGTCGAGGCTCGTGGAAGAGCTGGAACGTGAAATGGACCAGGAGCGACAACATGAAATGAGAGGGGGACTCAAACACGGCGGGGTTGAGGGACAAAATAGAGCGAGACCTGGCGAAATGGATGTGTGGAAGAATGAGGGCGAGGGCAGAACACAGGAGGTGAATGATATGAATACAGCCGCAAACTCTCAGGAAGGAAAGACTGAAAACTTGGAAAGAGGTGGGCTCGTGGAGGGTAGAGGGTGTGGTGGGAGTTGTAGGGGGAAGGGTAAAGAATACAATGGTTGTGGATGGGGATGATCTGAAATGGTGGTGAACAGATGTCTTGAAGTCCTGGAGGGAAGAATGAGATTGAAGATACTGAGGAAGTTAGTTGCACTGGTTGGGGGAACCTTGAAAAGAATGACTGGAGGCGAGCAGGGATTCTGGATTTTTGGAGTTTCAACACAAGGAGGTTATTGGCAAACCGCTTGCACCCTGCAGACACCTTGGGGTGAGAGGTGAAGCAGTGGACAGAGCACTGAAAGGACAAAGGGTACAAGACCAGAAAGGAGATTTGTCAGGATTTAAAGACATTCTCCAAGTTCTAAGTGTTTGACCAGCTCATGATTCTATCAAGGTCTGCAAAGAGGTTCATCAGCAAATAGATAAAGAGGACTTCCAGAGAGGGAGAGACATCATTGATTATGATTAGGTACTTCCACTTGGACTCGCCCCATGTCTCACCTGAAGCTGGGCCGAGACAAGGTGGAAATGACGCTTTAACAACATTTCTGCCATACTATAATATTGAAAACATTGAAAGTGTAGAGGATGTGGTCGTTTACCTATTCTGTCAGCCAGGATCCTTTAATTCAGACGTATCCATCCCTAAGAAAATTTACAAAAAATTTTTGGGTGAAATAGCTCTGAGGATAACCATTTGTACTTAATAAAGGTTGCACAGGAACCAATAACATTCAGAGTTCATGGAGAAGGGGGCAACAAGGTAATGTGGGGCACCAGAGTGTCCATGGCAGTAAAACAGTTCATGGGCCATGGGTCCTGCAAACAAAAGTCAGATACCAGATAAATTGTTTATTGCAATGGCCGCCAGCTGGTCTTGGCAGGCAGGCAGCAGCGATGCTCAGCTGCAGTCTTGCGGCTTGGTATTACTGGCTGGCTGGATATTTCGGTGGGTGATTCGGCAGCAGGGAGGAGGACAGCCTCCCCTAATATGGCTTTTTCTTATCTGGAGAGGAAATAACGGTGTGGCCGGTAAACCCAGGTACGGGCTGATGCAGTGGGACCCAACTCAGCTTGCTGATGGAGTGGTTGGGTGAAAGGCACGTACACTGCTCATTGGTTCCTCTCAACTGCCAATTACCCTAAACTGTCTCGACCAAAGGCAGACACTCATTGTGTGGTGCGGAAGAGAGCATCTAATCTACTCCCTAGTACAGAATGAAAATACGTGTTCCGTTTTACTTTTACACTTACTACAGTTGCCCAAATGACCAACAAGACCTACTCAATGACTTGCAGTCTAATCTTATGAATTTGGGCATGGCCTTCAGATTCTCCCCAACTCAGTGGTCTGGCACAATTAGCTGGCTGGATAATGTGGTCCCGACTCAGGTCTCCTCACCTGTCTCTGCACCCTTATGGCACTTCAGTCCTTATGGCTAACCTTGAGCACCTACCCACTGACTTCTATTACGTGGTCCTCCCGGTAACTACCTGGTCTCGGTGACCCCCGGACCGTGGGAGGCACCCCGCCCGAAAGATATATGATTTATACGCTTTCGTAACGCAATCACTATGAATTCCAGTCAATAAGAAACCCCACACCAAGGATCCAGAGTAATCAATAATATATTCCCCCAAGGAATCCACAATCAACAACCATCAACAATCCACAATCAACAATCAATCACCAATATGATTAAGATGGCCATCTTATATATCTGTGTCCCCTTTCTCCACTCCCGACCCCTTTTGGTACTCACGACCCCTTTGGTCTCTGTCCCTCACAATGTCTCTGGGCCCCTCCTGACCAAGATGATGGTCGGCTTCTCCGCACACGGGCGGTTGAACGAACCCCTGGCTGACGTGCTCCCAAACGTGCACGTCCCGTACCGGGAACAACGGTTGCAGCGCGCACCTCCTTGCCAAGCAACGCGGGCAAAGCAACGCGCGGCTTGTCCAGTGCGCGAGGCCCCAGGTGCGACCCGTACACGTCCTTGTAGACGGTGAGGCGAACTGTGTAGGACGCTGGGTTCCGTGCACGAACCCACGGCAACTTGATGTGTCAAGGGGTAATTCCTTTCGCCAGATGGGTTTCCCAACGCAGCGTCAGACGCTGCTCGATATCGATACCCTCGCCTCGGAGCTCGGCGAGGAAGAAGAAGAAGATCGTCGCTTCTCCAGGACCTCGTGTCTTTTTCCTTCCGTTTCCGGTCTCCTTTTTCCCAGAAGGGCTCCTGACCCTTTAATCACAACAACCTTTAATCGACTACACATTGATAAGCAAAGACCTGAATAGTAATTCACATGAATTCGTAACACTTCCAACACAGGGTTCTTCCTGGCATGCACTGTTCTCACGTGGCACTCAATGATGCAGGCACTCTCTTAAAGCACATGGGCCCTCATTTCTAAATAACTCACGCCACTTGCATCTCTGATATCTCTCAGTTGCTCAGGAGGCCCCAAGACTCAGTACCTTCAATATAATATATCTCCTTCTACCTCTTGGGCCACAAACCACGTGTTTTCACCCTAACCCTAACCCTAATTCCCACTGAAAAATTTCCCATTCCCAATGACTGCCAGAGCAATAAAAGGGAGGAGGAGAAAAGCACATCCTAATCTTATAGTTGCCAAATGAAAACCAATTAAAACCACCTAAATTTCCTCCAAACAATTTATTTTCCAACTTTTCTAAAATCATCTAAAATGCCAATTGCTCCACATAATTTGACCATCAAAATGTAAATGGTCCTGCTCTGCAAAAATTGTCCTACATGTATGTCCCATCCGCTGCTATTACCTGTCAGTCGGTTGCTACTATTGCCCTATGTCACTGTCACCTTGGAGCGCCCCATGGCGCTGAGCCTGCTGGCTCGCTTGGCTATCCTGCTCCCATCTCTGCTGCTTTGATGCTGCACCGGCTCCTCTTGCTCGTAGGTGGGCGATGGCCCAAGATGAATGTGTATGGTTGCCACGAATGCCCATAGACTTTGGCTGTCTTCGACTATCATTTCTGGATCACTTCCTGACGAGTAATGGCAGTTATGGATGTTTCCAAAAACCACCAAAACAGCCTTGTCAGACCAGATAATGGTATGTAGCACATCTGGGCAATCATCAATTACTGAAGGAAATGTTCACAAAACTCCATTCTGTTATCGCAATTATCTGGAAACAACTGCTGAACATAATGAGGTTTGTTTGATTTCCACTAGAATATAGACCCGTTGCTTCGCTGACCGGAAATACCAATCTTTGCTGCGATGACTCATCTATGGGGGAAGAAAAAAAAGGATTCCTGGGAGATCCTGCTCACCGTGCAGGGATAACCAACGTCACGTGTTGGCATTTGCAGTTTTAACACGTGTGTCCATCCATGTTCCCTTGAAATTTAAATAAATAAATAAATAAATAAAATTTTGGGATCACAAACATTCCCAGGAGTTACCCGAATCCACCGTAGTTGGATCTATTGAAATCCGTTAATCCGTTCTCAAGTTATAACACGACAAACAGACAGACAGACAGACAGACAGACCGATATAGACAGACATAGACAGACATAACTCCAAAACCATTAAACCTAGCAGGCCCAAACTTTGCATGTACACTTATCAAACTCCAGGGGAGTGCATGAATGAAAACTGGGTGTTTGGATGTGTTGAAACACCCCTTTTGATGATATAATTAACCAGCTTATTTAATTAAAACAAAAACAGGCTTTATCCTTGGTCAGCCCACTGTCCTCCGCAGGGGTCTTCAGCTTTTTCAGCATGCTTAAAAAGCCTTACTTTGGAATAGGCCGCACCGGTTTCTGCACGATTAAGAGTTAAACATTTATTTTTTCACTCTCCTCACTCATATCATCGAATGTCTGATCCTCATACATACAAATCGCTGTATACATCGCTGTTGTAGAAATTTCGTTTTATTTATGAATTTCGTTCTTTGGTGAAAATGGAGTTTTTCTTCCCGATGGCCTGACACCCTCATTTTAATTCCGATTCGATTTCTGTTTTTATTTACGGTCGTTGCTAAAGTATATCAACACACGGTGGAAAAGAATGAAAATCCGTTCAGTTTTCACAAATGTATGGCATGGCGATCCTACATGGTGCATGTTTTAGGCCTTGCCTACTGTTAGGCCATGCCGTTTTCTGTTCATAAAGGTGTCTAAATTAATTTTTTATTTAAAGTTGTGCATATCATTGCATGCCTGAAGTTATAAACTGTTGGATTATAAAAGACTAGCAGAGGTACCCGGCTTTGCACGGGAGTGGGAGGAGGAGGGGAGGGGGAAGAGGAGGGGAGGGGAACGGGGGGGGAGGGGGGGAGGGGGAAGCGGGGGAGGAGGAGGGGAGGGGGAAGAGGAGGGGAGGGGAATGGGGGGGGGAGGGGGAAGGGGGGGGGGGGGGGGAGGGGAAGGGGGGGGAGGGGGGGAGGGGAAGGGGGGGAGGGAAGGGTGCGGGGGTGCCCAGGGGAAGAAGGGCCCCTCCCCTCCCCCTCCCCCCCTTTCCCCTCCCCCCCCTCCCCTCCCCCTTCCCCCTCCCCCTCCCCCTTCCCCCTCCCCCTCCCCCTTCCCCCTCCCCCTCCCCCCTCCCCCCTCCCATCCCCTTCCCCCTCGTTCCCCTCCCCTTCTCTTCCCCCTCCCCTCCTCCTCCCCCTTCACACCAGGGGGGTTGACTCAGCCTGTCATCCCACCGAGGTCGGAAGTCGGAACTCATTGTCGTCAAATAAATGTAGCCTGTATGTTTCACTCTTTGTCACATGCCGTTGGTCCCATGTCAATCGGATGAAGTTGAAAAATTAACGTTACGAAGGTTCTCTGGGACGTACTGATTCCGAATAATGAAGTTGAAAAATTAACGTTCCGAAATACGCTAATTACGCTAACAGAAGCGCTGGAGGGAGCACTGCGCTCCCTCCCTTAGATTCCCTCCCTCTTCTGCTAGCGCTAATTACGCGTAACACACTAATTTTAAAACCCGAAGTTTTTTTAATTTTAAGGTGTGCTGTAGTCAGAAGCGCTAGAAGCGCTGCGCTCCCTCCCTTCGAATCCCTCTCTCTTCTGCTAGTGCTAATAATACGCTAATTTTAAAACCCGAAATTTTTTAAATGTTTATGTCTCCGTGACATTCCTGGGACCATCCCGAGTCGAACAGTACTTTCCGCTCGCAAATCCGTCCACGGGTTCTCGAGATCTTAGAGATCATAGATAGATCAGGATACAGACACAGAGGCCAACTCTACTTTATATATATAGATTTGTAGATTCATGGCTTAGAAATAGCATTTTATGACTTTGTCAAGGATTTCCTTTGGTGAAAATGTGGATTTTTGCTTTGAATGGCCTCACCCTCATTTTAAACTCTGATTCAAATTGTTTTCATTCCTGGTAGTCGCTATGATAGATAAACTCTCGGTGAAAACAAATTATATGAAAATATATTCAATTTTGATTGATTTACCACGTCGGGTGACGACACGGTGCAATGTTTAGATGTTCCTCTGGCTTTTCTAATAGGCCTTGTCCTCTACCCTCACCCCTTTCCCTCCCCTCCTCTCCCCCTTGCCTTTGCCTTTCCCTCCCCTACCCGTCCCCTCATCCTGCCATCCTCCTCTCCCCTCCTCCCCTCTCCCCTCCCCCTCCCCCTCCCCTCCCCCTCCTCCCTTCTCCCCTCCCCCTCCTCCCCTCTCCCCTGCCTCCTCCTCCCTTCCTACAGCTCCTCTCTCTCTCCCACCCTCCCACTCTCTCCCTCTCTCCCTCCACTTCTTCACTTCTCCTCATCCTTGCTCACCCAACCCTCCCCCCCACCTCATCACTCCCCCACTCCTCCTCGCCCCCTATCCTTGCTCCCCCTACTCCCCATCCCTCCTCTCAGCTTCCAGAGTTAACAAATTATGTTTTGCTCGTTGTCAATTCGAGTCATCGCTCATCGGACTCACTCATGAGCACATTATCATTTATCAATGGTACGAGAGAGAAATTAGAGTACAGCACTGTACCACACCTACTGTAATACGGTGCAGGAGTGTGTCCGAGGGTGAAATCAGTACTTCATATTCAAAATAGAACTACACTAGGTAAAGAGCATACCTCCACCAGGTGAACAGTTTACGTTTTGTATCTCACTGATAGGTCAAATCTGGATCCAGACCTGAACCAAAATCGAATCATGTTGTCCTTGTCACACACACACAACCTGTCCACCAAATTTCGTCCGAATGAGTACTCCTACCACCTTTTGATATATCCTGCTCACAGACAAACAAAAAAGCAAAGCCAGACAGGGGTGAAAGCATAACCTCCGTTCACTTTCGGAAGTGTGAGGTAATTATTTTGTTAAAGTATACACAAATTATAATATATAATTAATAAAAATATTCACCACATGGAAATGGTTTAGAATTCATGATCTGTCCTAAATGTATTCTTTATAGTTTATACTATATTTATTTTCCTTAATATTATTTCATAACCCACAGGAGGAACCCCTTGGTGCTACGATTCAGCAAAATCATGTGGTATGTACAGAGTCGGTCCTCCATATATGCATCCTCATAACACTTTACAGCTTGTGCTAATAGCAATAATGTCTTTGTGGAGGTGAATACATATATATATATATATATATATATATATATATATATATATATATATGTGTGTGTGTGTGTGTGTGTGTGTGTGTGTGTGTGTGTGTGTGTGTGTGTGTGTGTGTGTGTGTGTGTGTGTGTGTGTGTGTGTGTGTGTGTGTGTGTGTGTGTGTGTGTGTGTGTCTGTATATATAGTTTTATTTTGAAGAAGAAGAGTACATTTTGAAGATTTGTTATACTTGCAGACATTTATTGTCCGAGCCTATTTTCACCTGGGACATGTTGCAGGTCTAAAAGAGCTCTGCATTGTTGTTTTGATTCTTGTTGGGCGTCCATTTTTGAAATGTGCAATCATTGGTCGGACAGCTTCTCGACCCCACCCACATTTGTCGCTTGACCCCTCCGACCATGGCACTCAGACAAAATAATATGGCCACCATCTTGGTTTTCTGGTGGGCATTGCCATCCAAGATATCCTCTTATCATCTAAGACATCTAAGGGCCTCTGCTGATCATACACTGCCCGGGCTTGTTACGTCAGATTTCCATTGGCTATGTTTGACACTCCTCCACCACCCTCTATCACCAGCCATCTCTATCTACTCCATCCACCTTTCTGACATACCTCCCTTCCCTCTTCACCTTATTCCTGCCATCTCAACCTCCGTCTACCCCTTTTTCTCCTGCCTCCCTCTTTCAACACATCGGCTCTCTTCGGAAGTCTATCTTCTTCAAACCGCAGCAGGTGTCCTGCCCATTTCAGCCGGCTCTTTCCCAATTCTCCTGTCAAACTCACTTGCACACAATCGCCTCCCTCAATTCGTCCATCCTCTTTCTATCCATCCTCTTAAATCTTGCAATCCACCTGACTCGGTTGTTCTCGCAGACGTGCAGCCCCTGTTGCTGACAGTGCCACCATCTCCAGACGGTATAGGTATGTTGACCTTACAATGACCTCAGGACTTTCCCTTTCAAATTTCTCAATATCGTCCCATCTACCATCAAACCGTCCACTTTCCTCCATACATTCACACCCACCTTTATCGTCCTCTGTACTTCTAAGCATCATAGATGACAGTTCCACATAGATACACAACTCTATTTCCCAATTGGCCCGTTACCGGATTTTGTCCCGTTACCGGATTTTGTCCCGTTACCGGATTTTGTCACAGGTTGTAACCATAGTGCGGCCGGGGCCTTATCTCCTTCCCTTCTAACCAGATGTTCAATAATTGTTGTCTCTAATGTCCGACCCACCTTACCTTCATAATCTACAGGTTCATCTTTGCTTCTCAAATGCCTCCTTCCACCCCTCTAGTGCTTCTTGTACCTCATGATTGCTTCCTGCTACTGCCGCCAGATCATCTGCTTACAGCAGTTTCTTGAGAATGCATTTCATGCTGATCTTCCTGCTGACGAGTTCCATCACCATAACTAACATTTGTGGGCTGAGTGCGCTTTGCTGCCTCAAACCCAAGTTAATGCGGAAGTTCTCCGACATTCCAAATCCAACTAAAACTTTTCCCTTAGATCCAGCTAGAAATTCGACAGTTGCGCATGCCCCAAATAAGAACTCAACGATGTAAACAATCTCCTGTTCCAGTTATGATTTAGTTGTTAAATTTTCATCTTTAGATTACTGCACTGTTATTTATTTATTATTATACATTATTTATTTTTTATACAGTCTGCCTACTCCTTTAGGCCCAAACAATTGGAGTTCAGGATATAAGACCTGTGCTGGTCTTCGACAATCCCCTGTGGACCTGGACACTTTCCTTGGAACCTTTGCTGAATTCCCACCGATTACACTAACAGGATATGACACAATAAGTTTGAGCTCATGGAACCTTCAAAATGACGGACATTCTGGTAAGCAATGTGCTGGTGTATGTGTTTATTATCTGTGAAAAGTTGATAGAGCCATTGACTTGTTTGTAATATCTCATATCTTGTCACTTGCCTGAATTGGCATTCCCTCTTGTTTCAGATTGCTCTGTACAAGTCAGATTTAAAAAAATTTTAACTACCCTCTGCCTCATATGTATATATTGTTATGTGCTCCTCCCCAAACCCCGGTCACGGTGTACCCCCGAGCCCCGAGAGGAGTCACGGCAGAAAGATGTGTTATTCTATATGTCAAAGATCAATGGTGAAACCACACCAATTGTTACCAACAAACAAGTATTGTATTAAGATCACACAAGAATAACAGTACAACAACAATAGTAATCAATTGTACAACCAATATATATTTCCTATGATGGTACCATCAGGTTCGTACAATAATAATAATAATAATAATAATAATAATAATTCATTTATTTTGTATAGCGCTTTTCCAGAAGCCCAAAGGCGCTTTGACAGAGTGGCAAACATAATGCATAACAATACATGAAAACAACAATTGCAAAAAGACAAGAATCAATAGGGAAATATTTAAAGCAAAAGGAGGGAGAAGGAGAAGACATAGTCAGGGGTTAAATGCTGTGGGTTGAATGTTGAATGCAGTGTTGAACAGGTGGGTCTTTAGTGATGTTTTGAATGTGGTGAGTGAGGAGGAGTCTCTGATGGTGTGAGGTAGTGAGTTCCAGAGGGTGGGAGCAGCGATGGAGAAGGCCCTGTCCCCCCAGGATCTGAATTTGGTCCGGATGGAGGGGGTCAGGAGGTTGGTACCAGCAGAGCGGAGGTTGCGGGTGGGAGTGTGTCTGGAGAGGAGGTCAGCCAGGTAGGATGGGGCCAGGTTATGGAGGGCTTTGTATGTCAAGAGGAGGATTTTGTACTGGATTCTCTGGGGGATGGGGAGCCAGTGAAGCTTGTAAAGGACGGGGGTGATGTGGTCACGGGTCCGGGAATGGGTGAGTAGACGGGCAGCGGAGTTCTGAATGTATTGGAGTTTATTGGTGATTTTTGAGGGTGAACCATAGAGGAGGCTATTGCAGTAGTCCAGACGGGAGGTGATGAAGGCGTGGATGAGGGTTTCTGCAGCCGTGGAGGAGAGGGATGAGCGGAGACGGCAATGTTTTTCAGGTGAAAGAAGGCTGACTTTGTGATCTGTTTAGTGTATTTGTCGAAGGAAAGGGTTTGGTCAAAGATGACGCCAAGATTCCGGATGTGAGGGGAGGTGGATACTGGGATACCGTCGATGTTGAGGGCAAAGTTATGGGTGGATTTTGTGAGCGTTTTTGGGCCAATGATGATTATTTCAGATTTATCACAGTTAAGCTTGAGGAAGTTGATTTGAAGCCAGGATTTTATTTCAGTGATGCAGTTTGTCAGGATAGAGTGGGTGTCGGTGGAGACGGACTTGGTGGAGATGAAAAGCTGGATGTCATCGGCGAAGCAGTGGAATTGGAGACCATGACGGTGGATTAAGTGACCGAGCGGGGACAGGTAAAGGATGAAGAAGAGGAGGGGGCCAAGAACTGAACCTTGGGGGACACCTTGGGGGAGGGGAGCAGTGGGGGATTTCCAGTTATTGATGGAAAATTTGCAGTCTGCCAAATTTCCCACAATATAACTCACTGTGCCCCAAGTGAGCGAAAAGAAGAACATTCCCAATGTCTCTATTCCGGCATCAAGCCAAAATCAATCCGCTCCAGTGATCGTCAGAACGATGTCTAATCGAGACCAGAATCCCGTTCGGATGACAGTCACAGTCACGCTGCCAAAGCTGCGCAAAGGTGCCCTCAAGGCGACTGGGAAATCACACCCTCGGGTATGGACGTTTCACGGCTCCCAATCAGCGAACCGCAGATTTCCCACTCAAAAGCCACGTTACACACACACACACCAGATTAACGTCTGAATGCGGTGAAAATGGTTGAAGCGAAGTGAAAAACCTTGAGCGAAGCGCAAATCCTGCGCAAGGTAAAAATGGCCGACGGCCCGTTCTCATGGCGTAACGGCACTCTGATGATTCTCTTCGGAATCAACTGCAAAACCTGTCATGCAGGTTTATCTGTCACAGCAATAACAACTCTGTCACAGGAATCCCTTTCCCAGGAAGCCCAAAGTTCACACGTAACCCTCGTTCGCCAACGTTCGCTCAGGACCTTGAAGCAGCTCGGCTTCTTGTCCGACTCGCTCGCTCCGCCTTCTCTTCCTCCTCTTCCTCTTCGTCGTCGTCCGGTTTCGGTTTCATTTAAAACATTAACTTTTTTACCTTTTGAAAATAGTAATCTCTATTTCCCTTAAACGACAACAATAATAGTACATGGAATCAAAAATGTTTACAGTGGATGAAAACCACAACAACGGAGGTGACGAATCCGTAAGAATATCCTCCAACCCTGCTGTGGGTTTATTCACATCCTTCGGTCCATCTGTGCATTCATACTCCTCACTTGGTTATTCCCTCTCCATTCTGAACCCTCATTATTTTATAATTCATGTACAACCATCCGTCCATCCATCCTGTACTCGCTCTGTCTCCAAATCACCACCAACCTCCATCAGAACCTGTATGGGCGAGTGGATCCCTCACCGTTAGACAATTAATCGTCCAGACAGGTCAAATTACCTTCCCACAACCCACAAAGAACCACAAAAACACGCACCCTACAAGGAACATTTGCGTGTGCAAATTGTTTGGCAAATGGACGGTGAACACTGGGCCAATGGGCCATTCAAGTGTTTGCACACAAGGGAGGGAGCGATGACACTCCCTCGCTGCTGGGCGCATAAGGGGCAGGGTGGGAAGGCCTGTGGCCTTTAGTCATAACAACGTGGGGATTTCCCATAGCCCCATCGCTGCACCCTCCCTTGTCAGCACACATCAATGAGAAAGATGCTCTTGAAGCCACATCCAGTGTGATACTTATATAGGCCAGGACTCCACTGGTTTGTGGCTGTTTGTCGATGCACCAGGGTCGCAAGAACATCTCAGACTGCTGACTCAGAGATTGCAGGGGTTGTGTTGGACCAGGCTGCGCTAGGGTACGAGGTGCAGGAGCTAGTCATGCCGGCGCCGGAGGCAAGCGGCCCATAATCCAAGGGCACGGTGAAGTCTCTGGGTTATCGTGCAGCTCCATATACACTTGCACCACACACTTCCTACACAACACTGACACTCCACCGCCAAACCCCTCACCCCCTAACCCAACTCTCACAATATTTCACCAAACACAACCACGTTTGGTTGCATGAGGGAAGTGAGAAGTCAAACCAATACTCTGAACTGCCTCTTTCTGTTCCACCCGTCTCTTCTTCCTGGATGAATGATGAAATCATGCCTCGAGTGTATAAATAAGTCTGTATAAGGGGAAATGTGTATTAGGGGTAAGTATTTTGTGTCTTTTTGCCTTTCACCTTTGATTCCGTGATAATTGCTTTCCGATATAAATACGTGCTTTAATGATCATTGCTTGTTTCTGTAAATAAATATTTGTTACATTTCCAAACCTGCTCGTTTGTGTCCTTTCTTTCATTGATCTGATATAGTGCATACGTAATAGATAGATGGGAGTTTTGCCCCACAGATTGGCTCTGCAATTATCCAATGCTGCACCTATGGTCCCGCTCAGCCATAATAAGTACTCGGGTGCATGTTGAGGGGATGGACCCCAGCTTAAGTAATTGTACTAATGAGTTGGTAATGTGGTTGTGGACGTGAGGACCCTGCTTGGTGTAATTGCTTTTGCCAATGTCCGCAGTTGGTTGACAACCTTTGGGCCGTGGAGTTATCTGTAGTCCGGGGGCCTCAGAATCAGTAGTGGCGGCAGGTCCGAGTACGCACCTCGTGAGCTTGATGCATGTGCTAATATAGTATGTATGTGTATATATATATATATATATATATATATATATATATATATATATATATATATATATATACATACATATATATATATATATATATATATACATATATACATATATATATACAGTGCCCTCCATAAGTATTGGAACAGGGAAGTCAAATTTGTTATTATTGCTATATCCTCAAGAAATTTGGAATTGAGATCAAAATATGAATATGAAGCAAGAGTACAGAAGGTCTGCTTTTATTTCTTGGTATTTCTATGCATATATGTTTTACCATTGTAGAACAATAACACTTTTTATGTTCAGGAAAAAAAGAAAAAAAAAAACTCCCATTTTAGGTTCGCATAAGTATAGGAACAAATGACTGGCAGCTGTTTCTTGTTGCATTGATTGTTCACACATGAAAGAGCTGTGAAATGTCTAGTTTTGGTTTTAGCCTTTGCTTTTCCCTTGGGATTTTGCCTTTGGAGTCAGTGGGCATAAACCAACATGAAGACTAGAGAACTGTCTATCTATCTATAATTCCAGTAATCTCTGTACGTTTGTACGTTTGTCTGTGACCGCTGTTTCTCGACAACTACCGGTCCGATATACTTGAAACTTGCCAGGTATATTGCCGGGGACCCGAGGATGTGCCTTTTCAAGGTTTTAAATTAATCGGACAAGTACTTACCGAGCTATGGCGATTTAGCCGTTCGCCGTTCGCTTTGGCGTTGCGAATGGACCAAACCATTCATGTAAATAGAGGGGGGGGGGGGGTTCTGTGGTCGTTCGCTTTGGCTTTGCGAATGGACCAAACCATTCATGTAAATAGAGGGGGGGGGTTCTGTGGTCGTTCGCTTTGGCTTTGCGAATGGACCAAACCATTCATGTAAATAGAGGGGGGGGTTCTGTGGTCGTTGCGAATGGACCAAACCATTCACATCGAATCATCGAATCACATCGAATGGACCAAACCGTTCGCTTTGGACCAAACCATTGCATGTAAATAGAGGGGGGGGTTCTGTGGTCGTTGCGAATGGACCAAACCATTCATGTAAATAGAGGGGGGGGGTTCTGTGGTCGTTACTGCCACGTGGTTTCAAAGTTTTTTTTTGTTGTTGTTTGCACGCATGTTTTTTTGCACCCACGTACGGGCACGCCCTAGGATGTTTACACACACACACCCCTACACAAATTTTTTTTTTTTTTTTTTTTTGGCAAGGAACGGGCACCCACGTACGGGCACGTCCTAGCTTATATATAGTACGGGCATGCCCTAGTAAAGGAAAAGCAAGCAATTTGGAACCTGAAAGAGCAGAATAATTCAATTAGAATCATAGCACAAAATTGGGCAGAGCAAATACAACAATTTGGAATATCTTGAAAAAGAAAGAAATCACTAGTGTACTTAGCAATAGACAATGGCCATTGTTGGCCAAGGAAAACAACTGGAGTTGATGACAGAAATATTATCAGAGCTGTGAAGAAAAACCCCAAAACAACTGTCAGTGACATCACCAACAACTTCCAGAGTGCACGGGTGATGGGTGAAAGTATCACAATGTACCATTTGCAGAAGACTTTGACAGCAGAATTACAAAGGCTACACAACAAGATGGAAACCTCTCATCAGCACCAAAAATGGAAAAGATCAGATTAGAATTTGCTAAGAAGTAGAGAGGTGAGACAGTGAGTTCTGCAACAACGTTTTATGAACAGATGAGAACAAGATAAAGTTTTACCAAAGCGATGGAAATGTGAAAGTGTGAAGAAAGGAAAGAACTGCATATGATCCAAAGCAAAGCATACAAAGCATACTTGTGAAGTATGGTGGAGATAGTGTCATGGCTTGAGCTTGCATGGCTCCCTCTGAAACCGACTCACTCATCTTTATTGATGATATAACTAATGATGGCAGCAGCAGAATGAATTTGGAAGTGTGCAGAAACATTTTGTCTGCCTATGTACAAGAGAATGCCTCCAAACTCATTGGGTGGCGCTTCACCATATAGAAGACAATGACTCAAAACACACTGCCAATGCGACCAAGGAGTTCATCGGGGGGAAGTTCTCATATCAGGTTTTAGACTGACCAAGTCAATCTCCTGATTTAAATCAAATTGAGTATGCATTCCACTTGCTGAAGAGGAGACAAGTCAGAAAACCCCCAAAACAAACAACAACTGAAAATGGCCGCAGTAAAAGTTTGGTGAAGCATCTCAAAATAAGATTCCACGAGTTTGCTGATGTCGATGGGTCACATTCTCGATGCAGTTATTGCAATAACGATATGGTGTCAAAAGACACCATGGATTCATGTGGATGGATTGTGGTAGTCTTATTTTTTTTCACAAAGTCATCGAGACGTTCAGCTTTTCTTCCAAGTGATTTTAGTATGTTGGCAACAAACTTCGACAAATCATATGATGGACCATTGATACAAGACACAGTGAGCGGTAATTGGGAATACCCTCCTTATGGATATTTGGTAATGCGTTCAAGCTGTAAAACTGTAAAAGGCATGCAGGTGTCCGTGCAGGTGCTATAAGGCTTGGCGGAAGTGCACTGCCCTCTTACTGTGAAAGGAACTCATCAGGATTGACTAGGCATGCGTTAAGAAACAGTTTGCGGTCTACCAGAAGGTACTGACATTGCACCCGTATCTCAATGTGACCATAAAACAACAGTAAATTAATTTCACCTGTAATAGACATGCATGCATTGTGCATAGGCTAACGTGGTATCGACCTAAGGTTGTTCAAACTACACTAATCGTGGTTGTTGACACATGGATACCTATTACTATTACAAGTTTTCATAAATTAACATCTAACAAATCCTGAAATGCAAGTGGAACAATTCTTATAGTAATAAAAATGTGTTTCTATCATTTAAAAAAATCTTGTAGCAACCATATTATAAGACACACAATAGTTAGGTCCAAAACTTCAATTCCGTGACCATTTTCTGGCTAGTAAGGTTTGACGATTGATTTGACTTCTATTGACATTTTATAACAAAAATAGCCTCTATGTCCCTCCCAAAAATCCCGGCATTTTTCGCCAGAGGCCCGAATCCAAGATGACCGCCGGCACTATCTTGAAAAATTAAGTTTTGAACCAGAACACCTAGAATCACGTACAAAGACACTTTTTTGGGTAATTTGACCACGAGGATTCCGAATCTGACATTAGTTTGACGTTATGACATTATTTTGACCCAGAAATCCAAGATGGCCACCATCCAGTAGAGTGAAAATGCAACTTTTGTACTTAAACATGTTAAAGAAACTACCTCCATAAGGATGTCTTGCAGTAAAGTAATTGATGATTGCATGACAAGTAAACTCATTACACTTCAAAATAAGCTATTTTTAATAGCTGTGACTTGAACAGTTTTCAAATGAAGTAATTAATCAATATGACCTTTAATTATATGATTAGTCCGAATCAGAGCATTCTGCTTCACTAGAATCTGAATCATCAGATTCCGATGAATCTCCCCGCCTTTGTACATCATCATCTCGCTCCTCATTCCCCTCCTGGCTCTCATCTTCCTCACTCTCTTCAGCTGGCCCTGGTGCAGGTAGATGTGTCGGGAGAGCAGGTTGCGTGTGGCGGACAGGGCGACGGCGACCACCCACCAGCTCCCAGCCATGTCCGAGTGGCGAGGGGTGGTGTTTCTTGGAGGGATGACGCACAAGATATGCCAAGTAGTTTGCTCGGAGGCAGTGTTGGCGTAGGCTGTCTGCATCTGGAAGGAGACGGATAAATGATTTGTTTTTCAGTGTCTTCCACTTTGCTGCACGGGCCTCAGCCATGGTGCTACTCTTTTCGTCGCCATAGATGACATGTCGTGTGAACTGGAAGAGCTCCTCTAGCACCTCCTCCTCAAGGTCAAGGCTATCTCCACACAGCGAGAGCTGCCGTCGAGCCACAGGGCTCTTCGCCACCCGGTCATACACCAACTTCTTACCCTTGCCATAGAAGCCTGAGTTGGCATCACAGCCTGTCATACAGTGCAGCTGCACAATACAGTCTGCCATCTCGTCATTAACCAGGCCATGACATAAGATAGTCTCCTTCTTCCTCTTGATACAGAGCTTTCCGGGCAGCTGCTGCGAGATGACTGCTGCCGCGACATAGGCATCGGTATCAGCGGTATCAATGACAACAGGGCCACTGTAGCCTGATTCACGCAGAACTGCGTAAGCAGAAAAGAGGACAGTATCAGCCTCAGACTGGTCAAAGCTGTAGTTCTCCATTGGTTGCTGGGTTGACAAATTGGTGCAGTGGGAGCCAACAGAGTAGACAATCTCTGCATCAACACTCTCTGCAAGGTCTGTCAGGTAGGTGCATATCAGCTTTTGCATCCGCCCCTTGTTGCTGACGCTACATAGAAGTGTTTTGAATGCTTGGGCAGAAGGGAAGGGGTCATTCAATTTCATGTAGGTGTTGGGTATATGTGCCTTACCCTGTACCCGCAGGTCTCGCTCGTCATCTTTAGTAGAGTATGGTGTGTCATATGGGTCATTCACACAGAAGATACGTTCAGCATCACCATGGCGGGCAAGGATGATGGAAGACACCTTGTGGACATAGTCTGACCACTTGTATGGGGTGCCATGTTGCGTCTGTCGATCCTCTGCTGATGGAGTTGCCATCCTCCAAATCATGCCCATGTCGATGAGAGCGGTGTAGGGTTCCTGCAGATCTACAGATTGCAGAGAGAGTTTCTGGATGAGCTTACTCTTCTGTGTCTTCCTGTATGTTCCGTTGGAGTTGAATAAAGCCACACACTCCTCAACAACACGATGTTCCAGCAACTCAGTGAGGTCCACAAGATGACTGACCTCAACCAGGTTGATCACTGCCTTGAGAGCATTCTGCTCCATTTCAGCAGCTCTCGTTTTGAGTTCCTCCCTGGGTTTCTCCGTGTCTGGCATCTTGGCAAATGTCAAGCGTTTACTCAGAGGGACAGGTGCATGAAGGGAGGTATTCTTACTGAATACCCGCTCCTACAAGAAGCTGGTCAACTTTTCCTCCCCTGCAGCATGGGCAGAATTGAAGTCCACAACGAGCTCGTTAGAGGCAGGCATGGCTGACTGTAGGGTGCGGAGTGTGGGTGAGGATGGGTTGAATGGAAAGGAGTCAAACTCATGTATGCAGGCTACCAGGTCCTGCACGCACTGCTCATCTTCTCGCATTCGTTTTGGGCCACATTCAATGTGCTTCCTCTTGGCTTTTTTTCGGTTGGCCAGGGCATTATGAGCCGCCCGGATCTGGGCTACATTGTTCACATTTCTGGAGTGCACCAGCAGCTGCTTCTCATTCTTGAGGATGGAGAGCCAGCCAGACTTCATTTTGCTGCCCTTGTTCATGGTGCATTCGATCCACATGTCCCAGGCCATGTTGGAGTAGGGGTTGCCTGTGATGGACTGAGCGAAGTCAGTACGAAGGAAGGTGACCTGATCAGCAGGGAGATTTGTCAGCATTGCCCAGAAGTCAGATAGCCACCTCCCATACCTATTGTTGTCGTACGCTACCATCCATGGCAGCATGGCGCGCAGAGAGCTGACGTACTCGTCCCAGTTACAGATATGGACTGCGTGGACATTCTGCATTAGTGCATCTGTCATGGACAGGAAGTCCCTCCAGTAGGCTGCCATGTCACTGGCCTCCACATGGATGAATAAGTTAGTGATAAGGCTGTCCAGGTCAGCATCCTCCTCCAGTGCTGCATGAGCAGCAGCACGGGATTCTTGGGAAAGACTAGTATCTCTCAGAAACTCGAGGTTCTCCCTCGTCTCATCAGCCAGGCAGGGCACGAGCCTCTCCTGCACCAGCTGACTCATGAGCGCCTCATACATAAGCCTCAAGCAACGCAGCCCCCTTTTGTAATGCTTGCCTTTCAGCGCACGATCAACGGAGCCCTCGGCAATAACTCCTGCTGCCACGAGTACATCTCCTAACTCACTCCCGTTGTAGCGCTTGTATATAGCACTCATCATCACACACTGTGTATGGAAGGGACCTAGAAAGGGCACAATGTCATGGTATTTCTTTAGGTTCTCGGCCTTGAGCAGGGTAATGAGGACGTACACGGGATGATCTCCCACTAAGAAGGCGAAAGGCATGTGCTTGGTGGCAATGATGATAGAAAGCTTGTCCATGATGTCATTCACAACTGACTTGTTGGGCGGTTGATTGTAGGACATATGAAAATAAGCCTTGCTCTTCCCTTGCTCCGCATTTAAACCAGCATAAAACCCATTGTATGAAGGGATAGCCTGCTCAGCTGCATCAGGGCGGTCACCATCCACGTCCACACGAGCAAGGGCATGAAAAATGCTCCGCTTGCACTGATGCTTTGTACTTGATGAGAACATAGTGGGCTTTGGCCGGATGGGAGGCTCCCCACGTTTTATCGTCCTATACGGCTTAACTACCTGCATCTCAGATGCCTTCTCAGTTAGTGCCTGTGACACAGTCTTTGCGTCTGTGATGCGTGTTTGCTCATCCTGGATGTTAGCCTCATAATCCGGTACAAGACGTTCTAGACGCTGCAGAAACATCCAGTTACAGCGGTGTGCAGTACCCCCTCCTGTCAACGTGTCGTTGGTAAAGTCATCATTGTCAATGATACTAATGCTTGGTTCTCCCTCAGCGATCTCATCAGGACAGATCAAACATCGCTCGAGGTCATGCATGGTCCAGAGGTCACGTAGGAGAAGCACGTTCGGGTAGCTGATCCCCATGCCCAGCTTGTAGTAAGAGTCAATAAGCTCCTTGCTGCGAGTCATCCCATGAAGGGTGACGGTGGCATTGATGGCGGTAGTGGTGGGTCACTTTGTAATGTACTGCGTGATGAGAGAGGTGAGAGAGAGTGTGCTGGGAGACAGATCTACCTCCTTCTTCCCCTGCAAAGCAGATAGCAGCTGCACCATGAGAGGCGAGAGCTCTTCCTCCTCTTCTAGCTCCTCGACTCTTGGCGGCCATGGGATGGGTTTGATTGACTTGACATCATCCTTGAGCCGCTTAGCCACATTGTGCACCAGTTGTTCACTGCCAACACTGATGGCGGAGAGTGCTGCTTCAACATATGAACCACCCCCAGACGTGTCATAGACTAGGTCGCTCTGGTTTCTCTGAGGGCGGGAGTGGAAGCCGATCTTGCCCTCAAACTCCCGGGTCAGGATATCTTTGATAAAGGATGACTTGATGCTGGATGTTGAGAAGCCATACCGAGATATGATAGAGCTGTAGTCTTTGAGGAGGCTCTGTAGTGACCTTAGCTCACGTTCCTCAAAGATAACTGTTCTGATGTGGTCAAAGAAGATAGTCTGAGCCTCAGGGAGATTGACATTGTGCATGCGTGGGAGTTTGTCATCTTCACTCATTTTCTGGTAACTACGCACATATTTCAACCAGCATTTGTTGTGATATCTGATCTCAATCGCATATGGGTCATCAGCTGCATAATCGATCACACAGTTGATTCTGTCTCGCATGCTCTGATCTTCGAGGACCACCGTGTGACTCTTGAACGTTGCCCATGCATTATCATACGAAATCAGGGACAGCTTTGATTCTGGGTGCTTTGCCGACTCCGGTTTACAGCACCAGACACATTTTGTTTTTTCATGTATCAGCCCTTCTACACTTGATCGCAGCCGCTTGGCAGGTGGAGAAGCAGCCGGGGGGAAAGCCTCAGACATGGACGAAGACTGAGATTGGCATTCCTTGACTTCTCGTTTTTTCTGTCTTGTCTTGGCCTGCTCCAGTTTATTAGCATTCCATAAGGTCAGCCTACATGATTTATGGACACATTGTCTGCCAGGACCATTATCCCAATTGACTGTTGCATAAACGTCTCCGAACTTGTCAAGACCGCTCCATAACAGGGCTTTTTTCTTGAGATTTTCCCAACTCTCAACGGAGGTAACGACATCAGTGGCTTCATTGAAAAGCCCGCCACACTGGAGGACACACGGAACGGTGGACATTCTCTTGACAGCTATCTTCTGAATACTGCGCTTCTCAGTGCCATCTCATTCGCTCGTATACTCCCTGGAAAGACAGAAATAAGTATATGACATTACACACACAGACAAATAAAAAACAAGAAAATAGCAATTAACTAATCAGGACCTCAATTCCGTGGCCAGTATAGATTTAGCCAAAATAATGTGTTAATTCATGATCATATGTTCTCCCATTTAAAAGTTGCATTTTCGCTCTACTGGATGGTGGCCATCTTGGATTTCTGGGTCAAAATAATGTCATAACGTCAAACTAATGTCAGATTCGGAATCCTCGTGGTCAAATTACCCAAAAAAGTGTCTTTGTACGTGATTCTAGGTGTTCTGGTTCAAAACTTAATTTTTCAAGATAGTGCCGGCGGTCATCTTGGATTCGGGCCTCTGGCGAAAAATGCCGGGATTTTTGGGAGGGACATAGAGGCTATTTTTGTTATAAAATGTCAATAGAAGTCAAATCAATCGTCAAACCTTACTAGCCAGAAAATGGTCACGGAATTGAAGTTTTGGACCTAACTACAATCATATTATAATGTTTATTATGGGCATTTGTGCACAACCTCCCACACTATGACAGAATTAAAAATTAGTTCCTCCCACGACCTCCATGGGCGCTGATAATTTGGATACGTATCTGAAAATGTTCAGAATTGGTTAAAAGTACATTGTGGCAAGTTTCAGGCTTTTCATCTGCAGTGTCGGATTTAATCAAAACCTTGGGTTCGCCACCCCACTATTGAGGACAACTATTACTGAGAAGGGGGTCTTGTATATATTTTTGAAACGATTACGTGTGTGTAGTGGGGTCAGGTACTGTTGAGCCGGGGTTGTGCATTGATGCATCATGTGGTGCCACAGTGGTGGCATCTTTGCCCACAGGAATGGTCCTGAGTGGTGCTGGGCTTAACGGCCCATACCATGCAATTCAGTTTCATTTCCACTGGGGTTCGGCAGCCAAGCCGGGCTCTGAGCATTCACTGAACAAGCTGCAATTTCCTATGGAGGTAATACATCGTTCCACAGATTCTTTACCTTATTCTTCTTCTTCCTTTAATATTGTTAAGAATTTTGGGGTAGAGTGATATATAGATCAGGTAGATCTGTGTATGTATCATGCTCCGACTGTCGTGAAGAAGAAAAACCATTTTGATGTACATAATTAGAGGACCTGTTTAGCCCAGATGTCGGATTAAGCTCGTATATTTGTGGTCATACGAGGATGGCCTTGTGTTAACTAGAGTAGGGATTATGTTAATTCCCCTGTTCGTGAGACCTTGTGATTTATCCTTTGTCCCGTATGGCACGACACCAATAGACACTAGACAGGCCCATTAGCACACACGTACAAATTAAATTCCACTTCCACCCCCACAATAAAACTCACCGGAAGTGCAGGAAGGAAGCGCCCACGCATTGCGCCAACATGGCGATAAAACATTGTTCAGGTCCCCTGAGGCCACGCCCACTTCATGACGGATTGGTCAAAGGGTTTGATGGGGAGATCACACCAATGGTAGGGAGGGCCAATCGGCACGCAGCCACCAGCCGATTGAGGTAAGAAGGGAGCCGTGATTGGTCACCACAAAGCACAGGCAGGCCGGGAGCCACGCCTAAGAAGGACTCGCTATTGGGCCAGGGCCAGGCAGAGTCGGCGTCAGAACAAATCTAATCGGGGGGCATTAGGGTAACCACGGGGGGGCGGGCACAAAATGCCGTTCGAGAACTCAATCTATGATGTAAATGCTTGATAAGAGTTTGCCGTCAACAATCAACACATCAACCCAGTTACAATTATTTAAAAACATGCTGCAAAGTCTCTCTCTTGCACACACACACACACACCACTGTGCCTCCACACTGCACAAAATATAGCCAACGTGCAAGCCACGTCTCTGTCTCTCACTCTTTCACTATTTCACTCTTTCACTCTTTCACTCACTGCACTTTGGACTTTCACTATTTCACTCACATTGGACCATCATTTGAAATAGACTATTTTTCTCCACTCACTGAATAAATGCAGACAGACCCAAAAATCCATCAGCATTTTGCGTGATAATCATGAAAGCCAAGGCTGCCATCTTAAAGTGAATTAAACGCATGGCTTCCCTTCAGAAGAGTTGCAGGCGGCGAGTGTTGGTGCTGAACCTCCTAAGAATGGTGTCCTTCCACTCAGTTGTGCATTTTCGGGTTAAGTCCCTCTCAAACGCTAGCTGAACCAACTGGGCCTTTCTTTTGTGAAGCATTGCGTGTCTGTGGTCCGAAAATACGTTTCTCAGAGTGGAGAATGAATTCTCGCACATTGCTGTGGAGGCGCCAAATGTTGAGGCATGTTTGAAAGCAGTCAGTACACTGGGCATTCCGATCAGATGTGTGTGGTACTCTGAGAGGATGTGCTGTGTAGTCCAATCCCCCTCGATTGGCTGTGATTGTTTTTGTGAGCTGAAAAACTGTTTAGCAACTTCGTAATCTGCCTCAATTATAGGCGATCGTGACAGGTCCATAATATGCTTCACAGCCTTTACATCAATAAATGTATCACTTTCTGGATTCAGTGCAACAAGTGCACTAGCCAAGTGTGAGTTCCGCTCGCTGAATCTGTGATCCATCTCTCCAAGCACTGAATCAATAGTGTTGTCGTACAGTTTCTGAAGTTCTGTTTTTTCGTCATCATCCCTGTGTCCTGCAGTTCCCATAACGACATACTCATCCATATTCGTGTTCGCTTTGCGTCTCCGTTTGGGGATCGCGGGTCTCAGTGATGCGCTGGCAGCCGTGGCCATGTCCCACACCTTATTAAACTCCTCGTCAATGAGCATACTACTTCCTCAAATGTGACCTGATGCAAATATGACCAACAGGGTGTGTTTTTTTCTTTTCTTATTTTTGTTTTTATTTCATTTCATTTAGCGAAAGGATTTTCACTTTTAATATGATAAATATAAATTAATTAATAAAACGCAAAGTTTGGCACCAAAGGCTTGGCCTGCGGGTTGGGGGGGCACAATATCTCATTGGGGGGGGCATGGCCCGTGAATGCCCCCCCATGACGCCGACCCTGGGGCCAGGTGTTGACCAACGGGAAGGCCAGGGTAAGGAGGGACTCATGATTGGTCAAGGCGTGGGCAATACGTTGGCCACTGATTGGTGGAAGGAAGGCTGAGGGGTAAGCAGAGCGCCGATTGGCCAGGTACCACCGAAGACGTCAGGGGAAAGTAGGGAGCGGCGCGCTGATTGGTGGAGAGGACAGCTGATGTCACAAGATGGCCAATGAAAGAACTGGCTGGCCGGCATTTTCTTCTTCTCGTTTTGGATCCCTTCGTGCCTGGACCTCTTCCCTCTGCTCCCTCTTGGATTCCTTTGCCCTCAACCTCTTGCTCCTCTCGCCCACCTCTGCCCTCGACTCTTGCTTCTGGTGCATGTGTGCGAGTGTGTGCTGATGAGAGTACGAGTGCTGTGGCGTGAGACGGACCGTGCAGCGAGGACTGTTTTCGCGCCATCGTCGGGCTGTTTTCCTGCCAAACGGAGCCGCATTGGGACGGCGAGTTTGGGGCCGACGCCATTCCTGACAGTATACTTCAGCCAGTTGAGCTAAGTGAACGAATTACACATTTATTTTCATTCCATTTATTATCCCTGTGGCTGTGTGTAAGTCTGGTGTGAGGGATCCCAATTTAGGAAATTTATTTACCACCGCGTTCTTGTTCTCGGGTTCCGTAAAATAAACCTGTTTATTTTTGTGCATAAAAGCCGTTTTCGTTTGAGTTACTTTTGTAGGGTTGAAAACTGCTCGGAGATCGCGTCAGGTAAAAGCTTCCAGCTTCTTCTTCCTCTCTCTTCCTCTCGCGCATATATAGTGAAATCCGTATTTGAACTGAACGCCTTTGGAGTTAAAGCTGGCTTTGGCTATCCGTGATTTCCCGGTCTTCACCGAGGTGGATCACGCGACAATATCTATTACTAGCGATGGCCCATGGTAAAACACCACAATATAAAAAAGGGAGCCTTTTAGTATTGCACTGGTTGAAAGAACTCAAAAATGTAACATTATATTTATTTCTTAACAGCAAAGAGGAAAAACAAATATTTTCAGGAGTGATCAAGGCAGTGATCTGTTGCCTATACACCGCCCAGGTTCAATTTTTTGTCTGAGTGAAAAAATTTAAATTTTCTCATATGTTTGGCTTAATTTGAAGCAACGTTTACATAATATTTTTTTCTCTCCAAGGAGCATTTTATGTTTTAGTGTGGGACAGACACCTGTGATGTCTAGAAGCATGAACAATCATACCAATGAAGGCACTCAACTTTATATCCGCTTTATTGGCATTGCACTCAGATCCACGTTCCTGGGCTTGTGTGTCGCGCATGCGCACACTGGACTCACATACATCACAATATCTCCCCCTTTAATTACAAATCCAACCGGTCTGGATGTCTAGATGTGCGGGAGGACCTACCCAGAGGAGTTGTTACAGGCACAGGTCCAGGTGACATGGACAAATGTACCACACTGTCGGCAGGCACAGGTTCAGGAACTTCGGGAGGAGACGCATCACTGACGGCTTCAGATGCAGGCTCGGAAACAACAGTTGTTCTTTCGAACAATGGAACAATAACTGGATGAACCGCAGGATTTGCATTTTCCTCCAACTCAATATAACACCGCTTGATTTGGTCCATATGTTTCCTAAACATACGCCCATCCTTCAGCTCGACACAAAAAAACACGGGTGCCTTCCGTGTTAAGAACTATACCTGGCAGCCATTTCGCTCCAAGGCCATTGTTTAGCACATAAACGGGATCATTTACAGCAAAGTCACGCAACACAGCCATGCGATCATGATAGAACTTCTGACTCTGACGTTTGCTAGCAACAGTTTCACTGACGTCAGGATGAACAAGAGAGGGTGCAGTTTTGAGGTCTCGCTTCATAAGTAATTCTACTGGGGGCACTCCAGTTACGGTATGTGGTCGTGATCTATACCCTAGCAACATGCGTGACAAACGCATTTGAAGCGAACCTTGAGTAACATGCCTTAATCCTTGCTTGATGATCTGTACAGCACACTCTGCCTGGCCATTAGAAGCGGGTTTGAACGGAGCAGAACGGACATGTCTGATGCCATTCAACCTCATGAATTCCTGAAATCCTTGACATGTGAAACACGAACCATTACCACTTACCAACACATTTGGTAGACCGTGAGTAGCGAACATGACACGTAAATTCTCAATGGTAGCAGCAGAAGTGCTGGTAGACATGATAGAGCATTCAATCCACTTGGAAAATGCATCAATGACAACAGGAATATTTTCCCTAAGAACGGACCTGCAAAGTCAACATGAATCCTGGACCAAGGTTTGGAAGGCCATGACCACAGGCTCAGCGGCGATTTCGTTGGCGACTTACTGAGCTGCCTACACGTATCACAACGATGAACACAAGATTCAAGTTCAGAATCAATACCAGGCCACCAAACATGAAACCTTGCAATAGCTTTCATCATAACAATACCAGAATGGGTACTATGTAGTTCAGAAACCAATCTCTCTCTCCCCTGTTTTGGCATGATGACACGTCTGCCCCAAACTAGGCAATCTGACTGGACAGATAGCTCATCTCTACGACGTGAATATAGTTTGTACTCCGAGTCTGGTGTGCGGACCAATCGCCAGTCATAACGCAACGCATGACTACAGACAACACAGGATCTCTGTTCGACCACAACCTAACTTGAGCAGCAGTGACCGGAGAGCTGTCACTCTCAAATGCATTCATACAAGGCCAGCCGGTTGAGGAGTATTGTTGCGATCAGCAACAGGCACCGGCGGTCGACTCAGTGCATCAGCACAATTCCCAGTGCCAGGCCTGTAACGAATAGTATTGTTATGAATTTGGGTAGAGGAATATCTAGAGCCAGATAGATCTGTGTAGGTAGGTAACTTGACTGTCGTGATAGGGAATCTACCTGTAATCAGTTCTATGTTTAGCCCGGCTGTCGGTATAAGCTGTATTGGTGTCCCCGCCACGAGGGGGCGGGGCGTTCTAAGTAGTGCAAGGATTATGGGTAAAATTTCTTCGTTTGTCGTCCCCTCTGTCACCAACCCAGTGTCCATTATGACAATGCACTCATTTAGACACTTAGATCGGTCCATTAGTGCACCACAGTAAATAATCCCCCTCCACCACAATGACTTTGGAAGAAAACAGACAGGAAGCCAGATCGGGGCACTGCCGATGGGCCCCTGCTAGCCACACCACCAGCTGGCCTAGCAACGAACATCGTGGCAAGGCTGGGAGCCATGCCCAGGAGGACTGTTGATTGGCCAGGGGGAGGGGCGACAAACACCACAGGGTGCTGATTGGCAGAGCAGGGGAGGAAGAGTGATTGGTCAATAGGAGGGACAGAGAATTGCCCTGTGATTGGAGGGAAAAGGAGGACTTGTGGTTGGCCACGAGGATGGCATGACATGGGGGGTGGAAAGCACTCGGCCAATGCGAGGACACCAGCGCGGTGAGAAGATTCTGGAAGACGAGTGTCACTGAGCTGGTTGGAGAGGAAAAGAACTGACGTCACAGGTCGAGTAATAAAACTGCTGGCTCGCCGACATTTTCTCTCTTCCATTTCCCTCTCTGTGCTTTCCTGGGGTTCTTCGTACTCTCTTGTTCTCTCTGTGTTGGACTCTTGGAGTTCTCTTGGCTTCTCTTCCCTGAATCTTCGTGGTGCTTGTGGTTCCTTGCGGTGCTCGGTGCTTGGAGCGAGGCTCGGTGCGAGCGAACGGGACCTCGTGTGCGACCGACGAGGGGCGAGCGAGGCGTGCCGCTGAGCAGACGAGGCCGCCGAGCGGGTCGCTCGGGGCCTAGCAGGGTGTGGGTGAGGCGGACGGAGCCGCGTTGGACGACAGACACACCACTGCAGACAGATAAGCTCGCATCCACAAGTACACGACGGGACATTTATTTTATTGATTCCTCCTTTGTCTCATATCCGAAATCTGTGAGTGGGGACGTCCCAACCTAGGATTTGGTTTATCACCAAGTTTCCCTGTCCCGATATTTATTTTAAATAAACCCTTGTATTATTTTTCATTTCTTTTTAAACCCGTTCTCGTTTGAGTTAATCACTTTCCAGGTTGAAGACGCTGGCGCGTGCAAGCCGGGAGGTAAGCGCCTCCGCTTCTTCCTCTTCCCTCCTTCCTCCTGCATAGAATAGTCAAATCCGTATTTCATCGTCGCCTCCATTTAAGTCCGTTTGAGCCATCCGCAACCCTACCGTGTTAACCGGAGGGATTCGCGCGACAGTATAATTATAAGCAGACAACGTCAAGGCCCACCACTGAACACGTGATGACGCATTGGTGTTGATGCCTTTGTTCTCTGAAAACAGAAAGTGAGCGATTTGTGGTCGGTTTGAAGCTCACACTTACAACCAAACAGATACTGATGCATCTTGGTTACCCTAAACACACAGCCTAAAGCTTCTTTATCAATCATGCCATAGGCTTGTTCGGCTTTCGTCAAGGTTCTGGAAGCGAACGCAACAGGCTGTAACTTGCCCGACTCATTGGCTTGTTGCAATACACAGCCTACCCCATATCACTGGTATCACACGACAATACAAGACGCTTACATGGATCATAAAGAACAAGCAACTTGTTAGAACACAATAGACCTTTAGCTTCCTTGAAGGCATCATCCTGGGCCTTGCCCCAAACCCAAAGTTTTCCTTTCCGAAGTAGCTGATGTAAGGGTTCCAACACTGTGCTCACCTGTGGCAAGAAACTGCCAAAATGGTTTAGCAAACCCAATAAGGAACGTAATTGTGACACATTTTCTGGTATGGGCGCGTTCTTGATTGCTTCGACTTTGGAATCACATGGCATGATTCCAGCAGCAGTGACTCTTCTGCCTAGGTTTAAGCCCTACTTTGTCCAAAAGGTGCAGAACTTCCTCCAGGTTACTCAGGTGTTCTGTAGTGTTGCAGCCCGTGATCAGGATGTCGTCCTGCAACCCGACAGTTTTTTGCACAGATTTCAATAGACTCTCCATGTTTCTCTGAAAGATGGCTGCTGCTGAACGGATTCCAAAAGGACAGCGATTGTAGATGAACAGCCCTTTGTGAGTGTTGATGCACATGAGTTTCCTTGACTCCACATCCAGCTCTTGTGTCATGTAGGCAGACAGATGTTAGATCCAACTTGGTGAATGACTTTCCACCAGCTAATGTCGAAAACAGGTCATCCGCTTTGGGCAGTGGATACTGATCCTGGTATGGAGTGGCGATTTATGGTCACCTTGTAGTCCCCGCAGATACTCACTGCTCCATCGCTTTTCAACACAGGAACAATTGGACTGGCCCATTCATTGAACTCAACAGGAGAGATGACCCACTCATTCTGGAGTCTCTCAAGTTCACACTCGATCTTTTCCCTCATCAAGTAGGGAACCGACCGAGCTTTACAATAGATGGGCTGCACTTCCGGATTCAGATGAATTTTAACGTTCATCCCCATGAAGGAACCAATTCCTGGCTCAAATGAAGATGGAAATTTATCCAGCACTTGAGCACAACCAGGAGCCTCCACTGTAGACAGCTCTTTGATCTCATGCCAGTTCAACTTTATGCTCTTAAGCCAGTTCCGCCCGAACAATGTAGGGCCATTGCCTGGCACAACCCACATGGCCAGTTCAAAAATTACACCATCATAAGACACACTGACAGCTGCGCTGCCAAGCACCGGAACAATTTCCTGAGTGCAAGTCCAAAGTTTGGCCCTCACCGGGCTCAATTTTGGCTTCACGGCCTCACAGCCCCACAGCTTGTCAAAATCGCCACAAAAATTACAAAAATGTCCTTGCTCATAATCGACTGACTCGCCCTTGTGTCCACTTCCATCGACACTTGCCATTCAGTGAAGACCAACCATTATTGGTGCGGGGCCGCCAGAAATCGTATGCAACTCATACTCATCATGCAGCAATGACTCATCAGCACCAGCGACATTCTCACCATCATCCACATGATGGGTGGTGGCTGGTGGCAGTATCACCGCCACTGCTGGACTGGAGACACCTCTTTTGAAGATGCCCAATCTTGCCACATCCGTTGCATGTGTACCGTTTGAAACGGCACTGGTGAGCCACATGATTCGCACCACAACGCCAACACACATTCTTAGGGCCTCTCGCTACCGAAGAAGCAGGTTTCAAAAACACAACTGGTCTAGGCACAGCATTATACGAGGATGTAACAATCTTATTTACAGTATCTGCACTCAAAGAGTTCTGCCCTTTTGACGATATCTCCTTCAGGTTTTCAGCAGTTGTCACACACGCCTGTGCAATCTTCACTGCTATTCCCAGGTCAAGCTCGTCTTCTTGAGCAAGAAGTTTTCGTAAGATGACATCGTGATTTACCCCAATCACAAAGAAATCTCGGAGCATCTCATCAAGTACAGCACCAAATTGACATGGCTCTGCTAAACGGTGCAGATCAGCAACAAAGCCGGGAATGTCCTGATCCTCCCGTCGAGTGTGTGTGTAAAACTTGTACCTTGATATGATGAGACCAGCTTTTGGCTTGAAGTGTAGCTTGATAAGCTCACAGAGTTCCTCATAGGAAAGGTTGGTAGGTCGCCGTGGTGACAGCAGGTTTTTGACGAGTCCGTACACCTTCTGCCCGCACACAGCCAACAACACAGCACGACGATGGAATGCATCAGCAGCGGCCGCCATGTTGTTGGCCACAAAGTACTGGTCCAGGCTCTCCACAAAATCCGCCCAATCCTCCCCATCGGAGTATTCATGGAGAATGTCGCCATCGTCGCCATCGAGACACGAACAGGTCTTCACCTCGTCGCCACTTGTGATGTCTGGAAGCACGAACAATCAGACCAATGAAGGCACTCAACTTTATATCCGCTTTACTGGCATTGCACTCAGCTCCACGTTCCTGGTCCCGTGTGTCGCGCATGCGCACACCGGACTCACATACATCACACCATTTAGCGTATTATGTATATAGATGACTATGTGTATGCTACACACATCACAGTGGGGAGAGGATTAAAAATAGCATTATCTCTGTGTGTGTGTGTAATACAAATCCGCCTGCATTATAGAAAAGATGGTGTGGGAGAGTAAAGAATCAATGAAGTGTCAAAACCGTTTAATAAGTGTCAAATGAGAAGTCAAATTGGACATGTACTGTTGGGGTTAGAAGAATGATTCTGAGAATGATCATTGAGGTGATTCATCCATATAGATCTCCTGAGTCGATTTGCTTCAATGTCGCTGGAGTTGTGTCCAAGAGTCACCTCGGATTTTGCCTCACAAATTGAGGATGTCACATGGAAATCACCCAAGAAAATTACTTATCTTCCCTGAAAATAGCTTCTTGATCAGTGATGTTCTGTTCACTGAGCCAGTTGAAATGTACAATTTCCCAGGAGCCATTGATGTGACACCCATATTTTTACGGCGTAGGGCAATGCCGTCTGGAACTGCGTTTGTCCATCCATTCGGTGTATGTACATATGTATGTCCTGTGTCCCTCACAGAAATCCACCAATCAGAGCTGAGGATCTGGTCACATGACAGGGAAGAGTGTTTAGTAATCATTACAGTTGCATATTTTACTAAAAGGAAATATAATAACCTTCTGTGGAACGTTTTGGGGTCCCAGCGGGTGTCGTAAGGTAGGTAAGGAGGTTTCAGAAATTCATAAATACAATTATAATTTTGAAATGCGATCGACATGGACCTTGCTCCTGAATCCGGAAGTGAACAGATGATGATGATCCACTGGTTTGATAATATCTCAATACAATCGTGATTTAACATTGTATTTTGATATATTAATACAATAGTATTAATTACCTCCGCCACCGAAGGTGGATGGAGGATATTTGTGATTGGATTAATGAATGATGCTGTTTGGAATGAAAATATAGAGATATTAAGGTTAAAGCAAAATGAGGAAATGACGTAAGGTTTTCCATCTGTGACATTCGCGGATTCCCTATTTGCAGTTTTGCCATTGACCGGATATAGCAATATTCAGACTGGGCATTTTTTTTTTTGTCCAAGTCCTTCACGAACCTGCTGTCCATGCTTGATGTTTGACTACAGGTGGCACAGGAATGTGAATTTATTGGTTCATCGTTTGCCATTTGCCATTTTTTCCCAAGATATTCACGAACCGGCTGTCCATGTCTGAAGTCAAAAACAATTTAATGCTTGCATTATTTGCTAACTGCTAACTGGTACCCCGACCCAGGTCATACTATCCTCTTCAACTATGATATCAAACAAGCCGGGACGCCGCTATTAAACTATCGGTCTTGTTTCACAATATCAACAAAGGATCCCTGCACATTTGACACTCCCTTGAGTCGGGGTGAGCTGGGAGATTTCATGGTCTTTTCTATTTCGACCTTTGAAAGACGAACTATTAATTTGTGTATTCTAAACACGAGGATTTGTAACGGAGAAAAATGCATCAATGGCACATGGCATGCACCTGCAAAAGCCAAAACACATGTCATCTATTCGAGTGGACATGTACCTGTCATTGGTGAATGTGATGACATTGTGTTAATCACCCAAGGATAATCACCTGAGATTGAATATGTGTTCAAAGCCAGTTGAAGGATGTCATCTTAAAGTATTTAATCATCTAGAAAACGAG
The DNA here is from genome assembly GCF_964187855.1 of Myxine glutinosa. Lineage (NCBI taxonomy): Eukaryota > Metazoa > Chordata > Myxini > Myxiniformes > Myxinidae > Myxine > Myxine glutinosa. The sequence goes on along the minus strand of NC_136266.1, from coordinate 141,240,303 downwards.
CTCTACTCAGGTGAATAACTAGGTGGTGATTGCCCAAATTGTTAGGATTAGGGTTAGGGTTGTTAGGGTTAGGGTTAGGGTCGATGAAATGTCAACTACTCCAATAAAAAATGGAGACGATGTACGAATGTTCTTCAGGGAGGGGATAATCTGCCTGGTGTGGTCTACTTTTGGTGTCACTACACAATTATTGGTTATCATTATTTAAATGCCTTCGAGTAAAATTTGGGATGCACACCAAAAGTCGTCTGTATAAAAAAGCCAACTACTTCACATTCCTTACCCAAATTTTTTTTACTGCATTCTGCATCGTCATTTGATGTTCAATATGATGTACACCATTTCCTCCACATTCCGTCTCACCCCCTTCCGTTTCTAGCTGCATATCGTTCACTACAGCAGCCGCTATGGCTCCGTGAGCAACGCCAAGCGCCACGGTGATGGACTCGCAGTGCTGGGAGTCTTTCTGCAGGTAGGGGGAATCTGCGGGTAAAAAGAGGTAAACTGCAGCTCAGAGACATGTATCACTACTCATTGGTCACGTGGGAGTAAAAGGGTTTATATCAAAAGCAGAGGAAGAAAACTATTTGGAGGAAAGTGTTAATGTTAACGCAGTGTGTCTTCATCTCCAGCTGGGGCCTTCAAACCGTGCACTGGATGGGATTGTCAATGCACTGGCCAACACCCGTTACAAAGGTATGTATTTCTATCTTCAAGCTGGATGGGACATGATGTCATGCGTGAGGATTGTGTCCTTGTTTTCAATGATTGCTTTTGGTTCATGTTTCCATGAGTTTTGTGGAACTGGGATATTGAAATTTCTGCAGATGTGCCAGTGGATTACTCTACGTACCTTGTTGTGTTCTTCAGTGTACAGCTGCTCTGACATGAGTTTTTTTTTACATCCGGATAGGAGGTGACTCGTGCTTTCTGTTTCAACCTTTCAGAACCTACACTTGTCTGATTGACTCATTCCTGCCATATTTTTAAGCTCACATGGAACGAAGTTCAGGGGAGCTTATGCGATGGTGTGATGTCAGTCAGTCAGTCAGTCAGTCCGTCTGTAGACACTTGAAACTTCTTATCTGAAACCACTGATGGGATTGTGACCAAACTTGGCACAAATGATATTTGTTGTGTTGTGACTAAAGTTTGTTCACAGCATTAAAAAATCGGGGTTTAAGGGGATTTACCGGGGTCAAAATGGGTCCAGGTTTGACCCCCCCAAAATAGGAATTTGCTTTTTCCTCTGAAACTACACACAATATTTCGATTAAACTTTACCACAACCTTCACCACCCATGCTGTACCAAAGTTTGTTCATGGCATTAAAAACAAGTACAAAAAGTTTTAATTAAAACAAAAGCCGCGTCGATGTTACACAATGCCTAGATGCAGCTGTGCCTATAACGTCGATGTTATAGGCACAGGACATTCCTATTGATTCGATTACTTGATGTTATTTTTGTGCAAAGTGAAAATATATCTCGTCAATTTCCCGTGTGTGGCGACGAATTTTTAATATATCTCGGCATTTTCCCGTCTGTTATTTCAGGCGGTGTATGACTGACAATGCCGCGATTTAAAAAATATATATCTCGGCAATTTCCCGTATGTGGCGACACGTGGACGAAGCTATGCTCCTCTCTCCACATTATTGTGACGACGTATAAATTAAATATTTCATCGTGACGATTGTCATCAAATGGACGAATTTTTAATATATCTCGGCATTTTCCTGTCTGTTATTTCAGGCGGTGTATGACTGACCATGCCGCGATTTAAAAAATATATATCTCGGCAATTTCCCGTATGTGGCGACACGTGGACGAAGCTATGCTCCTCTCTCCACATTATTGTGACGACGTATAAATTAAATATTTCATCGTGACGATTGTCATCAAATGGACGAATTTTTAATATATCTCGGCATTTTCCTGTCTGTTATTTCGGGCGGTGTATGACTGACCATGCCGTGATTTAAAAAAAAAATATCTCAATGGACTTGAAGTTACAGGCCTTTGAGAATTCATTTCATTCTATAAAGGGCAACTTTCATCGGATTTTCTTCCCGTTTTTTTTCAACCGAGTCTAAAACTATGTTAGCGACTGTGAAAAATGAAATGATATATCGAATTTGATTTGAAATAAAACTGTGTGAGAGAGGAAGACACCACGGGCCTACAAAACAGGCCTCAAAGCTATGCGAGTTAATAAAATGGTGGATATTTGTTTATATGAAGCCGCTCCCAGAATGGGTGGAGCTATGGTTCCCAGAATGGGTGGAGCTTTGAGGTTTTGTCTTCTCTGCAAGAACAAGAAGAACAACAACAACAACAGCAGAGGGCAGTCTATGACCAGCGTCTGCGACGCGGCTAAAATTCTACCCCTTTGATGTACCAATGTTTGTTCAAGGCAATACAAAAATTGGGGTTTGAGGAGGTACACGGGGTGAGGGGGGGGGGGGGCAAAATATGTATTTTTTTGTTTGTTTAAAGTCATGATTATGTTCGTATGATTCTACATGCTGTCCTGTCTTCTAGCAAGCATTGAAATTGGTTTTAAATACCTTTAGTCAATGCAGTATACTGTTTATTCCACCGGGTGGGCACCAGGGGTATTGCCCCCATGTTATATTTCCTGCTCTTTTGTCGTTCTTCCAATTTTCACTATATACCTGCTGGTACTTCATCTTGTATTTTGCTTTTGTCTTTTTTTATTATTATTGAGGCTGTATTTGTTGCTCTTTCGGTTTGGTGCATGACAACTTATATTCGTACCTGTTTTTCGAAGTTTTTTTCAATGTGAGTGAGAGATACCTTTTCTGGTTTGTTGTTTTCATGTTTGTTTACAAATTGCATCCGATAGTCTGTTGAGATTTTCATGTACTCTGCTAATCCTACAGTTTCTCGCTCTGTGCTCTTCATTGAGTTCCATCAGGCTGCCACCTCCTTCTTTCCTTGGCAGGTACATTCTTGAGATGCACTGATGTTTGTAGAACATTTTGTGCATAGTGAGGAGTTTCCTTGTTTTGCTATCTCGTTTTTTTTATATCCGCTTGTGGCCAGTTTACCATTCCGTAGTTGGATTGGAATACTGGTACTGCTAGTTGGTTTATGGCTTAGATTCTGTTTCTTGGGGAGACATATGTTTTCAGGATCAGCCTCGTTCTACACAGGTATTTTTTGGTAATTGTGTTTCGCATTTTTATGACAAATTTGGTGACCTTCTTATACTCCAAGGTATTTGTAAGATGCTTTGTTGTCTTGCTCCTGTATTGTTTTTTTTCTAGGTCGATTTTCTATGTTGTCGGTTTTTGTTGGTCTACCTTGCACGAATGTGCACTTGGCACACTTTTCTAGGCTAAATTCTATTTTGATATCGTCAGAGAACCGTTTCACTAATTTCAGTTGTGGTGCAAAGAGTTTTAAATCCTCCGTGTACAGTAGATGTGTCGCTTTTCTTGTTTATTTTGATGCTCTTTTATTTGTTGCTCGGTGTATCCGTTTTCTTGACTGAGATTTTTGATTGATTCCTTGATTTTTCTTGATTGAGATTACTTAGTGGGTCCATGGACAGGCAAAACAGGAGCGGGGTGGTGGGGAGGGGTGGGACGGGGTGGGACCGCTATCTCCTTGGAAGATCCCACGTCAAATTTACTCCTGGTATTTTGCTCTTTCCTTCCGAGTGCTGCAGGATTAGTGTGGTATTCCATGGATCCATTGCCTTCTCAATCAGCTTGATTATTTGGGGATTTATCTTGTACATTTGCATGCACTTTAGCATCCATGAATTTGGGTCACTGTCAAAAGCATTTTTTAGTCGATCCATCCTGTGGACAATTTGGTTCTTCTCATGTTGCAATTCTCGAGTATGGTCTTGTTTAGTAATAGGTGGACTATTTTTCCGTAACGTTCTCTCGCATCCCTTCTGTTCTGCATCCATGCCTCCTTATTATGTTAGGTGGTGGTACATCATTTATGTGATGATTCTTGTTCAAGGGATACAATCATTAATTTTTTTTGAAGAGATATGTTTCAAGGTATGATGTAAAGCAGAATGAGGAAATGACATAAGGGGTTTCATCTGTGACATTCGTGGATTCCCCTTTTGCAGTTTCGCCATTGACTGGATATAGCAACATTCAGACTGGGTATGTTTTTTGTCCAAGTCCTTCACGAACTGGCTGTCCATGCCTGATGTTCGACTGAAAGTGGCACAAGAATGTGGAATTTATTAGTTCATGGTTTGCCATTCGCCGTTTTTTTACCCAAGTCATTCACGAAACGGCTGTCCATGTCTGAAGTCCAAAAAAAATTAATACAGCACTTACATTATTTGCTAACTGGTATCCTGACCCAGCGCATACTATCCCCTTCAACTAAAGTATCAAACAAGCCCAGCTATGCCGTTGTTAGACTATGTCTTGTTTTTTTTTTTTTTACTGGAACTCCCCTTCCACAGTCCCTCTCCACATTTACCACCTTCCCCATCCCATTCCCAATTTGTTTTTTTAAACTTTAAAAGATGCCCCACAAAATACGTGTTGCATCACCCACTTTCACCTCGATCTCCTGAGAAGTACAACCAATTTATAGATTTCACCTTTTATGCTTTGACCAGCAGTTACTGTTTGGCCAGAATTACACTTAATGGAATTGGTATTAGTAAGAACTTTAGTTAATTTCCATGTGACAGCTCAAAATATTGATTTTTTTTAAACCATCAACATGTAATATTTTGTAAAAGCGAGATAAATTTAATTCTCAATTTATACATCCCAGGACAGCAGACGGTGATTCCAGCAATGCCTCTAGCTTCTTTGCTGCCTGATGTTCATCAACGTGGTCGATTTGCTCGCTACCAGGGCTCCTTGACGACACCAAGCTGTGATGAGGCTGTAGTGTGGACCGTGTTTCTCCAGCCAATCAGCATAAGTCTCAGCCAGGTGTGTCCTGAAGTAGTTTGACTTACTGATTTGCGAGCACAGAAATTCAACTTAGAGCATCTACATTGCATCAGGTGTGGCAATAAATGTTGAATTGTTGCTCTCAGCTTGCCGACTCGATGACAGAAGACGCCATTTGCATTTTTGCCATATCCATCCTTACCCCATTTAGAATCCCGTGCAGGCATGCGCAACTTGCTAGGACTCAAAAAAATTCACAATGGATAGAAATGGGACAGTTAAGCTCAGGGAAGTTGGACATTGGGAGCGTTTATGAAATGAGGACCTGGTCAAGTTTTGAATAATGAATTTAAGGAGCCATGCCATTACGAAGAATTGCAGTGACAAAAAATATGAAATGCTTCTCTTGTGTTATTGCATTTCACAGATGGAAGCATTTCGTAACGTTCAAGCTACAGAGTCATCCAGTTTTCCCCAAAGATCCATGATGAACAATAACCGACCAGTCCAGCCAGTGTTTGGTCGCTCCATCCTCATCGCTAGCTCTGCCATGACAGCAACACCCATCTTCCTTCCATTCTGTTTCCTCACACTATCTGTCTTTCCCATTGTAATGTAACTCACACTTTGTAGTAATCAAATTATTCATGTTTGTCTGTTTGTTTCAAACATGAATGCTGATGAGGAAATATGTTGGATATCTAGAGGGCTTTGAGATGTGGGTTTGGAGATGCATGGATAAAATAAACAAGAAGTCGTCATGCAGAGCATGATACTTTTAAAATACACCCACCCACCCCCCCCCCCCCACCCCCCCAAAAATGTTGCCATTGATCCAGCAAATTGTCCATTTCGTGAATTTCATCAAGTTTAAAATTGACAATCTTGATCAAAGCTCGGATCAATAGGATGAAAAGTGACGATTTTTCAGATGAAAATTGATGATTTTGGAAGTTTGACCTATAGTTGACCTTTGACCTTTTGACCTCAAAATAGTTGGTTTCCAAATTCAGTGATGCACTATGTAATTGCTGTTTAATTTTCACGTTAAGATGAAGTGATGATTTTTCAGATGAAAATTGATAATTTTAGAAGTTTGACCTTGAGTTTACCTTTGCCCTTAAAATAGTTGGTTTCCCAATGTAGTGACTCAATATACAAATGCTGTTCACCTTCCAAGTCAATCGGATGAAAATTGACATTTTTTCAGATGAAAATTGATAATTTTGGAAGTTTGACCCTGAGTTGACCTTTTGACCTCAAGAATAGTTGGTTTTCCAATTTAGTGACAATATACAAATGCTGTTCAATTTTCCAGTCAATCGGATGAAAATGGCGATTTTATAAACTTGACCTCCACATGACCTTTGACCTCAAAATCAATAGGCTTCTCAATTGTGTGGACCTCTACGACTTAGTAAAGTTTTATGACGATCAGTTTAGAATTGTGACCTGTAGGCCGGTGACAAAAAGCAAACAAACAGACAGACAGAATAACAAATGCAACCGATCAATATACTTGAAAAATCATCGATTTTTCAAGTAATAAATTGTTTAGATAACATAATGATGAGAATTGGCAATGATATGAGAGGAATGTAGTCTGATTTATATCATAAAACAAGACATTTGTACATGGATATTGACAAAAATGCACAGATGGAAAAATGGGTTTGGTGGCCTTGTAGCCTTGTAGGTGGCCAACAACAGCAACATTGTTGTATGCAAGCAAAACTTGGACCACATACAGACGACACCAGAAAATTATGGAGCGATTCCATCAACGTTATCTCCGGAAGATCCTTAGACAAAGCAGGGAAGACATGAGTACCAACATCAGCGTCCTGAAAGAAGCTAAAATGCCGGCATCGAGGCTCTGATCATCCAAAACCAATTACGTTGGGTGGGGCATGTTGTCCGGATGCCTGACCATCGCCTTCCCAAACAGCTTCTTTTCCCAGCTAAAAGAAGGTCATTGGACTCGTAGTGGACAACGTAAGCGTTTTAAAGACTCACTAAAAGGCAACTTGAAGGCATGCAAGATCAACACCGATAAAAGGGAGACCCTCGCGCAAGATAGATCTGCTTGTCGCAACTTGCTCTACAAGTGCTCCCATCGTTTTGAAAAATTACGTCGACAAGTAGTTGAGGATAAGAGGAGGAGGAGAACAGAAAGACAAGAAAACAAAACAGCCCTTCCACCTGGGAACAAGTGCCCTCATTGCAACAGGATTTGTGGCTTGAAGATCGGCCTCTTTAGCCACCGGCGGACCCACTACTCGTGAACTGGAAAACCATCACACTCAGCTAAGAATGATCGCCAAAGAGGGAGAGAAGAGAGTGTTACTTGGAATGGCTCATCAACCTTCTGAAAGAAGCCGAAAATATTTGGAAAATTATGTAAGAGAAAGGGCTGTGCCTCTGCAAAATGAAAGATTGACTTTGAGACCTTTCTCAGCTCGCATAACGGACACGGAACTTGCTCGTACTGCACTCCAGACCAGGTGGGTCGGTGAAAGTGGAGTAGAAGGGTGCGTTACACAATCCCATGATGGATCGCTACCAGTGAACGGACTGGGTATCTTCATTAGGTGTTTCTGAACTCTGATGGGAAGGACATAGAGGGCTTGTGCATGTACAGGATAACTTTAAAATAATGATATTTACTATTAATCATGTTGGGATCAGGGTGGGAGCTCTGAGGTGTGTATGTGTATGTGCGTGTTTTATCCACGGCCGATGCTTAAATGTACTAACAGTAAATGGCATGAACCTGACACCTCTAAATCAAGGATATTTCTCATATTCCTATATTTCTGTGAGTCTGGTTTGTGTTCAGGAACAGAACAATTATGGTTAACAATCATGAATTTGCCACTCTTTCGTTTAAATGCTGAAAACTATACTTTAAAAACTTCAAAACGATGTTTAATTTGAATTGCACATTTAACGTTAGTAACGGCAGGTTAAAAGTGCCCGGTGAACCAAACCGAATCGGCGTGAACGCACATGCAGCGATTGCGATTGTGCAAATTTCCCCATTTAGCATTTGTACACCATTTGGAAAGTTGCGTATTGGATGAAGCAGAAACAGCTCAATGAAGCCAAGAGATTTGGATGAAGCAGATTAATTTCATGAACCCTGGTGTAGCCTCATAGGTTGGCAACCATTGCGCAGGCTTGATGGGTACAATGGCAACCTCCTGTGAAGATTCTTGTAAGAGAACCCATATTTATAAAGTCACACCGAAGATTTAAAATAAGGACAGACATTAAATTTAAATGCAGCTCACGTATTGAGGTGAGTGGCTTTATTTTAGCTCATTTCGATTTGATTTTTTACTCTCAAGGACGAGGCTCATGGAAGAACAAGGTAGTGGGTCATGAACTGATAGTAGGTCAGCAGGGAACATTCGGACACAACAAGCAACGGAATAACAAATACAAAAAGAAAGGAAAGAGGTGGAAACATTGCAATGTTCAAGTAATAGGTTTGGGTTGGGAAGGGTATTGGGGCAATAAATATTGTGTGTAAGGATGGGGGTGGTGGGGGAGTGACTAGAGATGGCAGTGCAAAACCTGCATAAACCCCCTGGAGGTAAGAGTACAGGTGCCTCTGGAAAGAGGTTTTCATGTGGGAGAACAATAGAGGAGTTCAGGTGTGCCATCAGCCATCAGGAGTTTCATTCAGAGGGGGTTACAGGAAGAATAAGTATAATCCTGAAGTTGTTTTTGGGAACGGGTTATAGATAAGTTATATGGAGGGTAGTACACTGTGAGGAGCCAGAGGACTTGAGAGAGCAGAGGGAGCAAACCGGAGTGGAAGCGGTCATAAACAGGGGCCTCCGATATGAGAATAGCAAATTTTGTGTTTCAGCCTCATCCTGGGAGATTCCAATAATGTTGAGAGCTTTAAATACGACATAATCCAGGAGAGAGATGTAATGCTGGGGAGCCAGCCCATAGGGGACAGCAGTACTCCATTGAACTATGGATAAAGGCCTTATTGATTGCGAGTAGTTCTGAGTTTTCAAGGAAAGACTTCAAACATCTGTGGCTGGCTTTGGGAGGCCAGGTTTCCTGCATGGTCAGCACAGGAGAGGTCATGGCTGATGATGAGGCCGAAACGTTCAAGCGACTGAACCTCTTCCACCATAGTTACCATAGCAGGAGAGGTTGGTTCATTTGATGATTCTCCTTGTGCGACAGTGTGAGATGGTAAGTGTGAGATTTTTCTGGATTGAAGGACATGTTCTCCATATCCCACCAACACATGATCAATTCCAGATCCGCAGAGACTGACACAGCTACTTTATGTCTATTGGTCAGATGGTTACAGTCCAACCTGGTGTGACCAGGAAAAGGTAAAGTAAATTGTGAATTGCCGATTCTAAACGTTAGAGCAAAAGTGCCGCTCTCACCGCACTCCCTAAGCCATCGTGGTGGCTTAACGGTTAAGGTTTCTGGCTTAAGATGTTAGTGTCTTGAGTCTGATGTTAGGGTGACCTACACTCCACTCAGCTCTATGCCATCATCAGACCCTGCAGCATCATTTCCCGATGTTAACTCGCCCATCGGCTAGCTACATTTCTGCGCAGTGTCTTCCTTCCACCCGCTTGGCTTCCACTGCGCGTACATGTGAATGCTGCTTTCGGTGTAGTATAGATATAACATGCGAATGTTCTGTGGGCACCTGCCGATGCGTGGAATAGCTGCACTTCACGTGCCATGAGCCCAAAATTTATAGTGGTGACCACTGGTGGCCATGATGAATATGCTGCCTGCATGGTGTCATGTGTAAACGTAATCTGGAAATGGTTTAGTGTCAAAATGCTTCCATCATCATCATCAGTAGCCCCAGGCATCCTCACTGGACACCTCCAGCCCCAAGGAAGTTGGTCATTCTGACTGGATCCCCCCAGAGGTCGAGTAAAGATTAAATGTTAAATAGTTCCCTGCATTGTGCAAGTTTGTAATCAAGTGGTGCACAGTGTCACGTTCAAGGTGACAGCGCAGGCAGGGCTTGTCTTGAGTTGGGTCAAGCTTGTGTTGATAGGTATTGAGTGCAGGCAAGTCCAAACAATGTTACTCTGGAGGAGTGTGGGAGGATTTGCTCAAATGGATGGATTTGGGAGTGTGGTTCGTGGATTATTACTTGCAAAATCGAAGATTTTTCAAGTATATTGGTTGGTCTTGTGCATTATTATACCTGTCCGTCTGTCTGTCAATCTCCTACAGGTCACAATTTTAAACCGATCTTCACGAAACTACACCAGATTGTAGTGTGTCATAAGGAATAAGCAGATAGATGTTGAGGTCAAAGGTCATCTTGACGTCTAATTTCTAAAATTGTAATTTTTCATCCGATCACATTGAAAATTGAACAGCATTTCCATATTGAGTCACTAAATTGGGAAGCCAACTATTTTTGAGGTCAAAAGGTCAACTCAAGATCAAACTTCCAAAATCATCAATTTTCATCTGATTGACTTGTAAATTAAACAGCAATTGCATAGTGCCTCACTGAATTGGGAAAGCAACTATTTTTAAGTTCACAAGGTCAAAGGTCAACTCAAGGTCAAACTTCTAAAATCATCAATTTTAGTCTGATTGACCTGTGCTTTCATTAAGATCATCAATATTAATCTTAATGTAATGGACAATTTGATGTATCCATGGCAACTTTTTTTGGTGGGGTGGGGGGGCGGGCATGGTGAGGGGGGGGCAGGGATAGGGGGGGGGATTGGATTTTGCAAATATCGTGCTCTGCATGACGTCTTTCTTGTTTTATTGTGCTGTTGATGAAAAGCGATGGTGGTGATGTGATTGTTAAATGTTTTTTCCAAGATGTTATGTTCGAAGGTGGAGGAGACACATGTGCAAAGATATTCTTATAGTAAATTGCTGATGAGATCGTTCTGTATCTGAGAGTGGGTCGGTGATTGAACAAGTGGTGACATTGATGTTGTTAGTGTTCAAATGACATCAACGAAGTGTGTGCCTCTGATATCATGGTGGGGTTGGAAGCGAAGTATTTCTGTTTGGGTGTGGAGATGATTTGCAGTACCTTCAGTATTCAAACACCTTTACTTTTTCACATTTTGTTGTGTTGCACCCTGAATTTAAAATGGATTAAATTGAGAATTTTTTTTGTCACTGATCAACACATAATATCCCATAAGGTCAAAGAGAGATATCTTTTTTTTAATAAATGTTTACAAAATATTGAAAAATGAAATACAGAAATATCAAAATTACACAAGTATTCAACCCCGAGGCAATATTTCAGAGAAACACCTTTGGCAGCGATTACAGCTTCGAGTCTTTTTGGGTATGTCTGTATCAGCTTTGCACATCTGGATTTGGGGAGTTTCTCCCATTCTTCATTGCAGATTTGCTTAAGCTCATTCTTCATTGCTCTCCATCCAACTCAAATTGGATGGAGAGCGACAGTGAACAGCAATCTTCAGGTCTTTCCACAGATTCTCAATGGGATTCAAGTTTGAGCTTTGGCAGCGCCACTCAATGACTTTCATGTTCTTGTTCTGAAGCCATTTAAGTGTTGTTTTTTTTGGGCTGTATACTTGGGGTCATTGTCCTGTTGGAACGTAAATCTTTGCTGCATTCGAAGGTCTTTTGCACTCTGAATCAGGTTCTCCTTAAGGATTTGCAGGTATATGGCTCCATTCATTGTTGCCCCTATCCTTGCAATTTCCCCAGTCCTGCAGATGAAAAGCATCCCCATAGCATGATGCTGCCACCACCATGCTTCACTGTAGGGATGGTGTTATATGGGGGATGAGCTGTGCTCAGTTTCTGCTATATATATATACAGTCACGTGAAAAAGTAAGGACACCCCATGTAAAGTTTTGACTTTTTCAACATATTTCAACATACAGCTATTTGATCTTCATTTCAACAATATGGATCGATAAAGGTGATATTATATAACAAATATCATGAAACATTTACATTTTGTAGTCCATTGTATAATTTAAATAAACCCAAATGCAAATTATGCATGTGGAAAAAGTAAGTACACCCCTACATTTATCACTACTTCAAATACCTAAAATTAGAATCAGGTGCACCAGCTCAGGTAAATGATTAGAACATCGTTGGAGAGGATCTTGGAGGAACCTGTCTTATTTAAACCTCAGACATTTAGTTTGGGTTGCTCTTTGTTGTTGAAGTGTGCGGCGTCACCATGCCTAGATCAAAAGAGCTCTCTGAGGCCTTCAGAAAGAAGGTTATAGATGCCTACGAGTCTGGGAAGGGATTTAAAAAGATCTCCAAACAATTTGAAATCAATCATTCCACTGTCCGGAAGATCATCTACAAGTGGAGAAGATTCCAAACAACTGCCAACTTGTTCAGGCCAGGCCGCCCCAGCAAGTTCAGCCTGAGAGCAGACCGCAAGATGCTGAAATAAGTCTCTAAGAACCCCCAGAATGTCATCACGGGACCTACAGGTAGCTCTTGCCACTGTTGATGTCAAAGTGCATGAGTCTACCATTAGAAAGAGGCTGCACAAATTTGATCTACATGGGAGGTGTGCCAGGAGGAAACCTTTGCTGTCCAGAAAGAACATCAGGGCAAGACTAAAGTTTGCCAATGAACACCTCGGCAAAGACCAGCACTTCTGGAACAATGTGCTCTGGACAGATGAGTCAAAGGTAGAGCTATTTAGCCACAGTACCAGAAGACATGTTTGGCGAAAACCAAAGACAGCATTTGACCACAAGAACCTGATACCAACTGTAAAGCATGGTGGTGGAAATATTATGGTTTGGGGCAGCTTTGCTGCATCAGGGCCTGGGCAGCTCACCATCATGGAATCCACTATGAATTCTTCATTGTACCAGAGGGTGCTTGAGGATAATGTGAGGCCATCTGTGGGAGAGTTGAAGCTCAACTGAGGGTGGACCTTGCAACATGACAATGACCCTAAACATACCAGTAAATCCACCAAGGAATGGCTGAAAAGAAAGAAATGGAGGTTTCTGGAATGGCCAAGTCAAAGCCCGGATCTAAATCCCATCGAGATGTTGTGGGGGGGATTTGAAACGAGCTGTGCATGCAAGAAACCCCCAAACATCGCACAGCTGAAAGAATTCTGCATGGAGGAGTGGGCAAAAATTTCTCCCAGTCGATGTCAGAGACTGGTAGACAGTTATAAGAAACGCCTACTTGAGGTTGTTTCTGCCAAAGGGGGCAATGCCACCTATTAGAGCCAACGGTGTACTTACTTTTTCCACATGCGAAATTTGCATTTATGTTTATTTAAATTATACAATGGACTACAAAATGTAAATGTTTCATGATATTTGTTATATTATATCACCTTTATCTATCAATATTGTTGGAATGAAGATCAAATAGCTGTATGTTTAAATATGTTGAAAAAGTCAAAACTTTACATGGGGTGTACTTACTTTTTCACGTAACTGTATATATATATATATATATATATATATATATATATATATATATATATATATATATATATATATATATGGGAGTGTATGCTGGATCAGCATGTCGCTGCGTCCTTGGACGACTCCTCAGCACAATCCCGACACACACCACTATGTGTGCTACCGAATGAGGTGTATTAGGGTGGCCGGAGTGCAAATAATGCCACCAACCTCCTTGAGAGAGGACCCAGTACCCTGGTACTCATTCCCCTGACCTCGGAAGTATGACAAGATGAGTCAACTCCACCTGGTATTAATTCAACAGCTGAACGGGATTCAAACTCAGGACCTTCGGATCCCAAGCCCACCGCCCTAACCATTAGGCTAACACGAGGTATAGTGCTTTGCATTCAGGCGCCATATATAGCGCTTTGCATTCAGGCCAAATAGTTCAATTTTCCCCTCATCAGACTTCAGAATATTTTGCCTCATGCTCTCAGTCTTTCTTGTGCCTTTTCTCCAGGTGTGCTGTCATGTGCTTCTTTCCTAGGAGTGGCTTCCGTCCAGCCACTCTCCCATAAAGCGCAGATTTGTGAAGTGCTGTAGAAACTGTCGTCCTTCCAGCAGGTTCTCCCATCTCAGCCAAGGAACTTTGTAGTTCTGTCAGCGTGGTCATTGGGTTCTTGGTCACCTCCTGGCCAAGGTCTTTCATGCTGACAGCCGGCTCAGTTTAGTCGACGGGCTGCTCTAAAAAGAGTCTGGGTAGTTCCATAATCTTTCGATTTCCTATTGATGGAGCTAACTGTACTTTTGAGAAATTTTAACACTTTAGAAATTGTTTTATACCCTTCCCCAGATCTGTGCCTCCTCACAATTATGTCTTGTAGTTTTACGGACAGTTCCTTGGACTTCAGGGTCGAGTTTCTGTTCTTTCTGTACTGTCAGCCGTGGGACCTTTATATTGAAAGGTGTATTTCTTTCTAAATCATATCCAATCAATTGAATTGGCCACAAGTTGATTCCAAACAAGTTGTAGACATCTTCAGGATGATCAAAGAAAATTGGATGCACCTGAGCTCAATTTGAAGTGTCATAGTAAAAGGGTTGAATACTTATGTGACTTAATCATATCTGTATTTCATTGTTAATTATTTTGCAAAAAATTCAAAAAATAAATGTTCCACTTTGATGCTATGGGGTATTATGTGTACATCATTAACAGAAAATCTCGATTTAATCAATTTTAAATTCAGGCTGTAACACAACAAAATGTGAAAAAGTCAACGGGTGTGAATACTATCGTAAGCAAGGCATAGGATCAAGTATGCATCTCATCCATTTTACTTTAATGTATACATCACGACACTCTTTATTGCTTGCGATTGCTTTGTACATTTTGATTTTCATTCCCCAGTTTTGATTCATTTGATTGATTTGGTGTACAATAAAATCCTTGAGTTCCCCATCCCGCTTGATCCTGCATTTTACATTTATAATTGGTTCTTTTTGTAAATAATATATTCCTTCGTGTTTAAATGCCTTTTCAATCTGTCCATGTTTGTCCTTTCACAATTGATCCAGCGCTGTTCGCACATTAGGTTAGACTGGGAGGTTATAATTCCCACTTGATTGGCTCAAATTCAAGTCCACTATGCACCAACGATAAGCTCTGCCACCCTAATTAAGATAAGATTGGTGAATACATGAGGGCGGGTCCCCTGATTGGAAAGCCACGTGGCTCAGGTAAATGGTGGTCAGACGGAGAACCCTGGGACGATGTTGTATATTGTTATGTTGGGGGGTAAAGGAATATCTATAGCCAGGTAGATCTGTATAGGTAGGTACTCGACTGTCATGATAGGGAATCTACCTGTAATAAGTTCTATGTTTAGCCCAGTTTGTCGGTATAAGCTGTATTGGTGTCCCCGCCATGAGGGGGGCGGGGCATGCTAATTAGTACAGGGATTATGGGTAATATTCCTTTGTTTGTCGTTCCCCCTGTCACCAAACCTGTGTCCCTTATGGCAACGCACTCATTTAAACACTTAGATAGGTCCTTAGTGCACACATTAAATAATTCCCTCCCCTTACACTGACTGACCGGAAAGACAAGCAGGCAGCGGCCACGTACAACACCGGCTTGGGCATCAGGCATCGAGTAAGGCTGGGAGCCACACCCAGGTGGACTGTTGATTGGCCAGGGGGAGGGGTGAGCAACACCACAGGGCGGGAAGAACTTGGCCAATGGGAGGGCACCAGCACAGTCAGAACATTCGAGAGGTCGAGAGACAAGCCTCTGATTGGGAACACGCCAGAATTGACGTCACACGCGAGGTGACAAAAGGACTCGCTGGACGACATTTTCTCTCTCTCCCCTCGTGCTTGAAGCTCGCGCCCTGCGCTGGACTCTTGCCTGGGTTTATTCGCGCTCCTCCCTGCATTCTTGACTGGTGGTCGTTGGTTCGTCATCTTTGTGGTGCTTGGAGCGGTGTTCGGTGCTCGGAGCTTGGAGCAAGGCTCGGTGCTGTGAGGGAAAGGGACCTTGTGTGCAACCAAGGTGGAGCTTGGAGTGGGCCGTGCAGCTGAGCGGGTCGCTCGGGGCCTGGTGGAGCACGTGGGCGAAGCGGATGGAGGGTTTCTTTGCGCTGGAGCTCGGGGCCGTGTTGGACGGCGGACACGACTACAGATGAAGATAAGCACGCACCACATCTCACGGAACACCACATGACGTGTTATTTTATTTCTTTCATTCCTTTGTCCTGTAATTGAAGTGTGAGTGGGGACGTCCCGATTAGGACATTTTATTACCGGCGCGTATTTCCCTGTCCTGCGATTCCTTGTAAATAAACCCTTGAAGGAGCTGCGCTCCAACACGAGTCGAAAGAATTGACGCGACCAAAGACGGAATTCGTCCGAGTTGCTTTATTGAAACAAAACAGCTCAGGTATTCTGACCAAAAGCCCGTTTATCGGGCAGCAATATATATACACATTTATGTCGGGAAGTTTGCCCGGCAAAAGCTATACCGGGCATGCCCGGGTGTCAAGGGCGAGTCTTGGAAAGGCGAGTCTGGACCTGCCCGGGCGTGTTTGGCTGCGGCCTGGCAAGTCGAGGCTGGGCGTGCCCGGGCGCTCTGGACGAGCACTGGAAAGGCGAGAGCGGGCATGCCCGGACGCTCTGGGCGAGCCCTGGAAAGGCGATAGCGGGCATGCCCGGACGCTCTGGGCGAGCCCTGGAAAGGCGATAGCGGGCATGCCCGGATGCTCTGGGCGAGCCCTGGAAAGGCGAGAGCGGGCATGTCCGGGAAAGACGAGACCGGGCGTGCCTGGGAGGTTCGGGCGTGCCCGGGAACAGTGAGTCCGGGCATGCCCGGGAGAGGCGCGTCTGGCCATGGTCTGGCCGGTGCAAGGCGATTGTGTGCATCCAGCGGTAACCGCTACACATGCCCCTCCAGAATCGACCTGCACCGGCAGGGTCAATTTAAGGGGGGTCAGGACGACCCGGCCGAAGCAACCCCTGGAGGGTCGTGGGGAGGGGTACGACATGGTGGTGGGTGGTCGAGCGGGGGGAATTGTGGACGGGGGGCGGCCTCGCCGCGGAGGAAGGGCCAACCGTGGTGGTCGGTCGACGTCCATGTGCACCGGTTTGAGGCGGTCCACAGAGATCCGGTCCGACCGGCCGCCAACGTCGACGACAAAGGACTTGTCGCCCCGTCGCAGGACCCGGAAGGGCCCGTCGTACGGCGGCCGGAGTGGCCCCCGGTGCGCGTCATGACGCAAAAAGACGTACTCCGCTGTGCGAAGTGCCGGGGGGATGTAGGACTGGGGGCCACCGTGGCGGGACGTTGGCACGGGGGCAAATCGGCGGGCGGCCTCCTGGAGGTCCGAGCGCTGGTGTGCGGCGGACCAGGGACTGGTAGCATCGGGCACGAACTCGCCCGGGACGCGGAGCGGCTGGCCGTAGACGAGCTCGGCGGCCGACGCCCGGAGGTCCTCCTTGGGGGCCGTGCGGAGGCCCAAAAGGACCCACGGCAGCCGGTCGGTCCAACCGTCATCCTGAAGGCCGGCCATGAGTGCGGCCTTCATGGAGCGGTGAAACCGCTCACACAACCCGTTGGCTTGGGGGTGGTAGGCCGTGGTGCGGTGCAGCGTGACCCCCAACGAGCGGGCGACCGCGCCCCAAAGCTCGGACGTGAACTGTGGGCCGCGGTCGGACGAGATGTCCGCCGGTGCGCCAAAGCGCGCGACCCAGGTGGCGATGAATGCCTGCGCCACGTCGGCGGTGGTGGTGGAGGTGAGGGGCACGGCCTCCGGCCACCTGGTGGTCCTGTCCACCATGGTGAGCAGGTGGGTGAACCCCCGCGATGGGGGCAGGGGACCCACCAGGTCCACGTGGACGTGGTCGAAACGCCGTGCAGGCACGGTGAAAGGTGCCAGCGACCCCTGGGTGTGGCGGTGGACCTTGGCCCGCTGGCAGGCCGTGCAGGCGTTGGCCCAGTCGCGGACGTTCCGTCGAAGGCCGTGCCAGACGAAACGCGCCGACACCAGCTTCTGAGAAGCTTTCCGGCCCGGGTGAGAAAGGCCGTGGATGGAGGCGAAGATGCGGCGCTGCCAGGAAACGGGCACAATGGGGCGAGGCTGGCCCTGGGAGACGTCGCAGAGCAGGACGGTGCCCGCGAAGGGGATGTCGGCCAGGCGGAGGCCCGTGTCCACCGCCCGGAGGGCCTGCACCGAGGTGTCGGTGGTCTGGTCGGCCGCCATGAGCGCGAAGTCCACGCCGATGTGGACCGCGTTCGCGCTGGCCCGAGAAAGACAGTCGGCCACAGCGTTGTCTTTGCCGGCGACGTGCCGGATGTCCGTGGTGAATTCCGACACGGCGGAGAGGTGGCGCTGCTGGCGGGCCGACCACGGCTCCGTGACTTTGGCCATTGCGTAGTAGACCAACGGCTTGTGGTCGACAAAAGCCGTGAATGGGCGGCCCTCCAGGAGGTGTCGGAAATGGCGAACGGCCAGGAATAGACCGAGCAGCTCGCGGTCGAACGTGCTGTATTTTAACTCGTTCGGCCGGAGCTGCCGGCTGAAAAAGCGAGTGGCTGCCAAACCCCGTCCACCCATTGTTCATGGACGGCGCCCACCGCGTAGTTGGAGGCGTCCGTAGTGAGGGCGATGGGAGCGTTGAGCACCGGGTGAGCCAGCAGCGTTGCGTCGGCGAGGACCCGTTTGGCGATCGCGAAGGCCGCGTCCATGGCTGCGGACCAAACGATGTCATGCTTGGCTGGCTTGCCCCGGAGGGCCTCGTAAAGGGGCCGCATGAGCTGAGCAGCGCGGGGCACGAATCGGTGATAAAAATTCACCATGCCGAGGAACTCTTGTAGGGCCTTGATGGAACGGGGATGCGGGAACGTGGTGATGGCCTCGACCTTGGTCGGCAGCGGCACGACCCCGGTCTAGGTGATGCGGTGGCCCAAAAGGTCAACGGTCATCGTGCCGAAGTGGCATTTCGCCGGGTTGACAATTAAGCCGTGCTCGCTGAGGCGACCGAACAGTGTTCGGAGGTGGAGGAGGTGCTCGGCGCGGGACGTGCTAGCGACGAGGATGTCGTCCAGATAGACGAAAAGAAATGGCAGGTCGCGCAGCACGCCGTCCATTAAGCGCTGGAATGCCTGGGCCGCGTTCTTGAGGCCAAACGGCATCCTCAAAAATTCGAACAGGCCGAACGGCGTGATGACAGCCGTCTTCGGGACGTCGGCCGCCCAGACAGGTACCTGGTGGTATCCCCGTATCAGGTCAATTTTGGAAAATATGACCCGTCCCGCCAAACGGGCGGAAAAGTCCTGGATGTGCGGGATTGGGTACCTGTCGGGGGTGGTAGCGTCGTTGAGGCGGCGGTAGTCGCCACACGGGCGCCATCCACCCCCCGGCTTTGGCACGATGTGCAGTGGTGAGGCCCACGCGCTATTGGAGCGCCGCACGATGCCGAGGTGCTCCAACGCGTCGAACTCGGCCTTTGCCACGGCGAGCTTGGCCGGGTCGAGGCGGCGGGCCCTGGCATAGACCGGCGGGCCCGTATTGGGTATGTGGTGCTCAATCCCATGCCGCACTGCGATGGCCGAAAACGTCGGCCGTGTGAGGGCCGGGAATTCCGCGAGCAGGTGAGCGAACTCGTTCGCCGTCGGGAGGGCGCACGCCAGTTCGGTCGGCGCGGAGCTGCTCATCGTGCACGCCAGGGAGCTGAAGGTCTCGGCGTTGACAAGGCGACGACGTTTGACGTCGACCAGCAGCCCGTGCGCGCAGAGGAAGTCGGCGCCCAGCAAAGCCATGGGGACGCAGGCGGTCACAAAGGTCCACTGAAAGCGCTGGCTGCCGAAGCAGAGGGTGACGTTGCGCGGGCCGAAAGTGCGTATGGCCGAGCCATTAGCAGCGACCAAAGAGGGGCCACAAACGGCGTCCCGCCTGTCCTGCTCGGAGGCGGGTATGACGCTCAGTTGGGCGCCGGTGTCACAAAGGAAACGCCGCCCGGACGCTTTGTCCTGAATAAAAAGCAAGTTGCCCGAGTGGCCGGCGCTCATGGCTGGGAATGAACGCCGGCCCGGCCGTTTCCCGACTTGCCGAAAGTGCACGTGGGTCGGCACGTCCGAGCCTTGTGTCCGAAACTGGCGTGGTAATAACACCACGCCTGGTCAGGTGGAGGCCCCGGCCGTCATGTCGGAAGCGGTCGGTGCGGCGTGGCGGCCGCCAGTTTCACCGGCAGTTCGGCCTCCAACCGCGCAGGGCGCTCGGGCGTCGTGGGCGTCGCCTCGGACGGCGGCAGGCTCCAGGTAGCCGCGCCGATGTGTTGGCCCGCCGAGGAGATCTTATCGGCTACCCTGGCGAGGGCGCGGGGATCGGTGATCGACGTGCCAGCCAGGGCGAGGCGTACCGGGTGAGGCAGCTGGCGAAGGAACAACTCGCGGAACAGAAAATCCGGAGAGTGCTCACCGAGCAACGAGAGCATATAGTCCATGCGCTCGGACGGGCGCGTGTCGCCGAGCTCGGGCAGGTCGAGCAGGCGCCGTGCGCGTGCCGCCGGTGAGAGGGCGAAAGCGTCGAGGAGGAGCGTCTTCAGCGCGTCATACTTGTCGGCAGCCGGCGGGTGCTCGAGGAGGCTCAGGGCGTGGGCAGCGGTGGCGGAACCGAGCGCTGCCACGACGTGGTGGAAGCGGGTGTCGTCCGCGGTGATGCCTCGCAGGGCGAACTGGGAGTCCGCCTGGGCGAACCAAACAGCCGCGTGAGCCTCCCAGAAGGTAGGCAGTTTAAGAGTCACTGCCGTGTCCATGTCAGTAGGTCACCAGTGAAGGAGCTGCGCTCCAACGCGAGTCGAAAGAATTGACGCGACCAAAGACGGAATTCGTCCGAGTTGCTTTATTGAAACAAAACAGCTCAGGTATTCTGACCAAAAGCCCGTTTATCGGGCAGCAATATATATACACATTTATGTCGGGAAGTTTGCCCGGCAAAAGCTATACCGGGCATGCCCGGGTGTCAAGGGCGAGTCTTGGAAAGGCGAGTCTGGACCTGCCCGGGCGTGTTTGGCTGCGGCCAGGCAAGTCAAGGCTGGGCGTGCCCGGGCGCTCTGGACGAGCACTGGAAAGGCGAGAGCGGGCATGCCCGGACGCTCTGGGCGAGCCCTGGAAAGGCGAGAGCGGGCATGCCCGGGAAAGACGAGACCGGGCGTGCCCGGGAGGTTCGGGCGTGCCCGGGAACAGTGAGTCCGGGCATGCCCGGGAGAGGCGCGTCTGGCCGTGTTCTGGCCGGTGCAAGGCGATTGTGTGCATCCAGCGGTAACCGCTACACCCTTGTATTATTTTATTGTCTATTCCAAATCCTGTGTTCGTTTGAGTTAATCACTTTCCAGGTTGAAGATGCTGGCGCGTGCGAGCCGGGAAGTAAGCGCTTCTGCTTCTTCCGCCTCTTCTTCTTCTTCTTCTTCACTTTGTCCGCCCTTGCTCTTATAGCCGAATCCGTGTTTGATCGGTGCCTCCATTAAAGCCGTTTGGTCATTCGCGAGCCCTGGTATTAACCGGAAGGGATCATGTGACAACTGGTGTCAGGAGTGAGGATCTGGGCCCGTCCGTCAATTTGTTTTTGTCCGCGGCGAGAGATCAACACTGTCCGGCGTACATCGCGCCCAACATTCGGACGAAAATTTTTCGTAGTCGGAGATAATTTTACATAGTCGATCGGTGCGCGGGATGCGAACGGCGCGTCAGTTAAAATCTAAATCGGTTCCTGGTAAAAGCCGCGCGGGGAAGCGACCTCTTCTTTACGGATGGAAGAGGTAAGCAATATGGAAGCAAGGATGGAAGGTGCGCGGAGCCTTGGAAATGAGTCAGATGTAGATGTGGGAATTCAGAATAATGATGGAGCTTCCCCCACCATAGAGACGGACCCGATGGGTTTCCAAGCCATGCTTGACAGATTTCTGGGGAAAATGAGTGAACGAAGGAGGAGAGAATTCATAGCCTTCTTGAAAACACCATTGGATGCCGAACAGGCAGCTCAATTCATAAAATTACGTGACGAGATAAAAGGAACGTGGAGAGACAGAGAAAAATATACTGAACAAAGGGAAGCCAAAATGAAAGAATTGAGTGCCCAACGTGAAAAAACGAATGAATTGATGAAAGAACAAAAGAATGATTCACATGGGGCCCAGGAGGAGCCAAGGGTGGCAGAATTCGAATTGGCACGGGGGGAGTTAAATGGGACAATGGAGGAGAGTACGGCCCATGCAGAGGTGCGCGGGGCTCAGGAGCAGGGAATTTCACCGGGAATGGCAATTAAATTAAAATTGGAAGGGAATGGCGAGTGTCGAAATTTAGATGGGGAATGCCTGCAGGTAGATGGGGAGTGTCCACAGATAGATGAGGAGTGTCCACAGGTGAACGTGGAGTGCCCATAGGTGAATGGGGAAGGAAATTTGGAATGTTTGGAAGTCACTGGGGAATGTTTCCAACATGGTGGCCTGGAGGTTTATCGGGACCGGGTGGATGTCACAACACCCCAACCGGGGGATGGATTGGAATCCTTGCTGCACGGGTGCAGTGGTGCAGAGCAAGAGGGGGTAACAATAGGGGGGGTCCAAGTAATGGAGCCGGACCGGGTATTTATTGGGGAAGAAGGCCTGTGGGGGCCGCAAATTATTGATGGAGATGATGTAAATGATGTGACACAGCCCTGGGGACCTGGGACAGTCCCATGGAGGTGGAGTTTGACCGGGCCCAAAGGTGTTTGGGTGATGAGGTGAGTCGGTCCGAAGAGGCAGTTGAGGTGACCGAGGGGACCCTCACCATGCACTACAATTGGGTACAAGAGGCTCCGAAATTGGATGACCAGTTGGGGGAGTGTGTTGGCTCCGTGCTGGATTTGGACTTTGGAGAATCGGGAGATAGAGCCTCTGAAGATTTGGTCCCCGTAGGGAATTTGGAACAGCTGCAGGGAGGGGCAGAACAACCTGTGGTAGAAGTTATTACCTGCAGCTGCCGTGATTGGACACCTGGGGCCAAAATTTTAAAAAGGAAATCTAAAATTAAATTAAAATGGGAATGTGATGTAGAGCAGCCTTGGAGGGAGTTGGTCCCCGGGCTGCGGGATTCGGATCGGGAGACATCATTGGGGATGGCCTTTGGCAAAAGTTGCCCCTTTGTAAATTTGGGAATGCCAGCCAGCTGGGGTGCTGTGCTTGTGAGATTTGGACGATTGGTAGAAGTGGGGTCCAGCCATGGGTGTCGTGGTATGACCTGGGCCCCACGGGGGGTTTGGTGGAGTGTGGCATCCCTTGTCCATCGGGGCGTCGCCCGAGCATGTGGCTTGGGCCGGCAGGGTCACCGGCGGACCCTGGTGGGGGTTAAGACCTCCAGGGGGTCCGAGGTGGTTCCTCACAGGCCTGGGATGGCATATATTGAGGCCCACTAGGGGGAGGTGTTGTGGGTCGCGCTTTGGTGGTGGCACTGCGGAAGGCCAACTTGGGCCTGATGTGGTGACCACCCAGGCACGCGGCCTGACACCCTCTCCCTGAAACTCTGGGACAGCCAGCATGTGATGACCTGCCATGCTGTGCTGGTCTATGGACGCGGGTCGAACCGCATGGACAGGAATGAGATAGCCCACCGGAGAACCATTGGAGCATCTGTGGAACGTGATGGTGTGAGAGTGACCTTCCACAGATGTTCTGTTATGATTTGTGGACTCTCGGTTTGGGAAGAGAGCCATGGGGGTGTGATCGGGAGTGTGTAACGTGCCGAGCATATGGGCCATGCTCGACTGGCATGTGTATGGCAAAGCATCTTTCTTTGGTGAGTTTAGTAAAATGTGATAAATGTTTGGCATGGGTAATCTGAGGGTTAGATGCAAATTTAGGGGTGAATTTTGAAATGTCATGGTGGTCACTGACAGCAGTGACACCCTTATTGATCCAGTTGTGTAGACCAAAGTGTTGGAGGCTGTGATAAAATTGACAGGGTAGCAGGACACAGCCTTCAACTGGTTATGGGGGCGACTGTGCCAATATTTGGGATGCGGGGTTGTGGGGATGTAGTTGGGGGTCTGAGGGTCAACGTGGTGCTACGGGTGTCCGAGGTGTGTGGACCATGTCTTCTGGGTGAGTCTCCTGGTGGAGCATGGCTGTCAACTGGACCTTGGCGTGGTCAAGTGTGGGTGGGCACTGGGGGCTGCAGTTGTGTGGCCTGGGGGATGATGAGGAGGTGCAGGGGACGTGGCTAGCGGTGCCACGCACTGTGACCGTGCCTCCCAGGTCCGAGTCAGTGGTGATGGCGGAGTTGGCAGCAGGTGCTCACCACATTGGCCAGCTGGGGCTAGTGCAGATGTGTTCCTCGCAGGGGGGGCCAAAGGATGGATGGTGGGTCGTACCCTTATGGACACTCATGGGCCATGTTGGCGTTTTGACTGCTCACCTTGTCCCGATGACTCTTGCACGGTAGAGGTGCAGAGCTGTCGTAGCCACATGTTGTAGTCTAGTACAGTTCACCATTGGATGCGGATCCACATACCTGCCAGTATAGTGGGGACAAAAGTGAAATTTGGAGAAATTTGATTGGTCCAATGATAAATTTTTGGATTTTGTGGGTGGATGGCACCTTTGGACCTGACCAACCGGTAATTACCTGCACATCAAGGTAGGGGTAAGGCCTTGATGGGTACTGTCCCAGGCTTCAGGACTTGCTTATGGAAAATTGGGGACATGTAATTTGGAGTTGGGGGCAGGTGAGAGTGATGACTTGGCTGGTGAGGGGGATGGAATGCGTGCCACAGTGTCTTGTGGGAGGCGTTTGTTTTTGTGTAGAGGTGATGTGTTTTTATGTGGTCATGAAGAATGGAAACTGAGAATGAGTGGTGATCATTGTAATGGAAATGTATTGGTTAAATGTGAACGGGGATTTCACACAATGGCAGGCCATGGCAACGTTTTGTAACACCATCTCCAGCGGGGTAGGAAATGTGTTTTGGGGATTTTGTGGGTGGGGAATGTGTGTCCGTGTCCGCAGGTACAGATCAAGCTCTGAGGAGCGATGCCTGCACCCCCCCCCCCCCCCTCCACGGCAATTATCCCTGGCAGCCAGTGGTATCTGGAAATTGGAGCTCGTTGGTGGAGGGTCTGTTTGGGCGCCTTGGGGGTAAGGGAGACTCCCGGCGACCCGTGTAGCTGCGCTGAAGCAGGAGGCGACGGAGCCTGGTGTGGGGAGACACTCACCAGCGGGGTAACGGCGGAAAGGGCTGTTTGGCTGTCACGGGGCCAAGAGGTAAAGGTGGAAAAGTCATCTCGCGAGATCACGGCGAGGTCACGTCTTTTCGAAGCTGCTCCATGCGCTCACGCTCTCGAAGCTAAGTGATCTATCACAATCGTGTTTTTGTCGAGACTGTATCTATCTTTCGGTGTGTGTACCTATAGCGTATCTTTTGGAAAATTTTCGGTGCTAATTTTTCGTACATTTATACACAATCGTCGGTTAATGGTATCGAGTATTCTGCGGCCTAGTACTCGTAGGCTTAGACTACCGTACCGTCTCCGACCTTGTGGTTTTGTTTTTCTCTCAGCGATTCGTCGAATGCGCTGAAATTATTTTCGTTCTCTGTTTCGTACCAGTCGTTCACCCCGTACCTCCTTGTTTAATATCTCTACTCACAAAAAAAAAAAAAAACCCCAAAAAATATTTCCTTCCCAGGTCTTATTCGTTTATTTGTTGTTCTTTTTGTTCGTTCGTTCTTCGTTCGCGATCACGCGGTTAGAAATGTATAATCTCTCCCCTGAACAACTATTTTCTCTCATATATTATAACACCCTTTTCTTCTTTTCCTACAAAAGGATGCTTTCGTCTTGCTCACCAAATCTATTCATTCCAAAAAATATATATAATACCATCTCTTACAGTTCCTCCTTTCTACATTCCCTAAACTATCCAGAACTCCACCCCTCCTCCAGTGTCCTCAAACGTATTTTTGACTCGAAGGTCTCAAACTCATTTTGCAAAAAATGTTCGTTTCCCATGAATCGTACACTTTTCAAAATCCAATCTCACCCCTCCCCTCCAAATCCTCCCCATCACCCATCCCTTTCAAATCTCCCCCCTTGCCCCTTCCCTCCCCTCCCTCCTAAACTCCCCCCACACCCCTCCCCTCCGAGACTCTCCCTCGCTCCTCCCCTCCTAGACTCCCCTCTCACCCCTCCTCCTCAAAGCATCCTCCCTGCTTCTTCCCCCTTCCAACTTTCACCTTCATCTCCCCAAACCTTCTGCCTCGCTCTTCCCCCTCCTCAAATATCACCTCACTGTGCCTCACCCAATCTCCATCAAACCTTTTGTCCGCCCCATTCTTCCCTTTCTCCAAGCTATTCTGAAATCTCTGACACACCTTCAACAGCTCTCCCTACCTCTTCCTCCTCTTCCACATCTTACCCTAAACCTCCCCCCCCCCCCCCCCCCTGTTCTGGACCCGATGCTCCCCCTTCCTCTTCATTAACGGTATGGACCTCAAACATCCGGGGCCTTCGCTCAAACTTGACTGACCTCTCCATACAGGTTGCTTCTGACAAACCAGATGTGATCTGCTTAACAGAAACTTTCCTCCTTCATGATGTCTCTGATGCCTTGGTATCTCTCCCAGGTTACTCCCTCCTCCGGTATGATAGACCTGAGCCTCGTCCTGGAGGTGGGGTTGCTATCTTTATAAAAATCTCTCTTCCTCACTCGCCCTCCACTGCCCTCTCTCCACCTCACCCTCAGGAATACCTTTGGCTACGGCTTCCCCTTCGCTCCCACCTTTTGTTCATATGTGTGTTGTACCATCCACCAAACAGCGATGACTCCATCTACATCTCACTGTCTGATAATATGGACCAACTTCTATCTACCCATCCCAACTCTCTCTTCCTCATATGTGGTGATTTCAATTGTCACCATGCCAGTTGGCTGGGTGTGGGTACCTCTCTCACCAGCCATGGCTCTTCAGCAAAGGACTTCTGCGACTCACTGGGACTGACACAATCTGTCAATTTCCCGACCCGGATCTCAGTCAACGGAGCATCTTCTCTTCTGGATTTGGTTATGACAAACTTCCCTGAAAATGTCTGCTGCTCTTCTTCTGCTCCAATCGGCTCATCTGATCATGTGCTTGTCAAAGTGGACATCTCTCTGACCATTCTCAGAGAGCCTCCTCAGCGTCGACGAGTCTGGCATTTCACTCAGGCCAACTGGCATGGTCTTCAAGCAGCCATCAATCATCTGGACTGGTCTCCCATCTCTACCGCCTCTGACATCAACTCATCCTGGGAATTCTTTCAAAGTAAATTGCTCTCTCTCATGCACAGATTTATACCATCTCGTCTTCAGTTGTCATACCCTTCCTCCCGTCCATGGTACATGGAATCTTGTGGTGAGGCTGTTGCCCTGAATCAACTTGCTTTCGTCTCCTGGAAAGCAAATCCAACGGAAGGAAATCTCATTTCCTTTCACAAAGCCCGAAACAAGTGTGTGTCCACCCTCAGGAGAGCCAGGAAACAATATCTCACCATTCTCAAGACCGAACTCTCTTATCTGTCTCCCTCTTCCAAATCCTGGTGGCGTCTGGTCAAATCTGTTTCTGGAGTTTGTTCCCCCTCCATCCCCTCCCTCACCTCAAACGGCTTAACGGCTGACTCCGCACGTGAAAAAGCTGAATGCCTCAACTCTGTGTTTGCCTCTAAATCTTGTGTCCCAAACCCATCCCTCTCTGTACCCACCGTACCCAGTCGTACCCAGCTGCTCCTGGACTCTGTGTCCTTTCCTCCTGACAAGGTGGAAAAGTTTCTGTCAACCCTCGACTCTGATTCTGCAACTGGTCCTGACGGCATCAGCCCACGGGTCCTAAAATCATGTTCTTCTGCTCTTTCACTCCCTCTTTCTGTTCTCTTCACCCTCTCTTTTGCTCAAGGTCATCTGCCATCTGCTTGGAAATCAGCCAACATCACCGGTTTGCACAAAAAAGGTGCAAAAACAGATCCCAACAACTACAGACCAATCAGCCTTCTCCCAATTATCAGCAAAGTCATGGAATCCATCATTGCTTCAGATATTAAATCTTTCCTCTTCTCCAATGGCTTGATCTCTGATCATCAATTTGGTTTCAGACCTGGTCACTCTACTCTGGACATGCTGCTTCTGCTTTCTCAACAATGGATGGAGGTCCTCTACGCCAAACAGGAAATTAGAGCTGTCTCCCTTGACATTTCACATGCCTTCGATACGGTCTGGCACCCTGCTCTGCTCACCAAACTCTCCTCCTTTGGTATCCATGGAAATCTCCATGCATGGCTGGCGGACTTCCTCTCTGGTCGTAGTCAACGTGTGGCCCTGAATGGGTTTCTCTCATCTCCTCTTCCTGTTCAGGCTGGAGTTCCCCAAGGTAGTGTTCTGGGCCCTGTGCTTTTTCTGGTCTTCATCAATGATCTCTCTGACTCTCTTGAAAATCCTCTCTATCTCTTTGCCGACGACTCTACTCTCTGTCGCTCCATTCCTCATCCCTCAGATCGGCAGTCTGCAGCCTCCTCACTCTCTGCAGACCTGGACAAAATCACAGACTGGTCAAACAAGTGGAACATGTCTTTCAATCCTGACAAATCTCACAGTCTTACAATGTCTCTCCGAAAGGACCGACTGGACAACCCTCCCATCTACTTTCTCAACAATCCTCTCCAAGAAGTTCTGTCGCTCAAGCTTTTGGGTCTCACTATCTGCCATGATCTTTCTTGGGAAAACCACATTTCCAAGCTGGCCTCCAAAGCCAGTCGCCGACTGGGCATCCTCCGTCGTGCGAAGTCCTTCCTTGGCACACCTGAGCTCCTCACCACATACAAGGCTTTCATCCGCAGCTCAATGGAATACTGTTCCCCCCTCTGGGCTGGTGCTCCTGCCTCACACCTTGCTCGGCTTCACGCTGTTGAGGCCAAAGCTTTCAGAATCATTGGAATCTCCTGCGATGTAGTCAACACCGAGGGCCTTTCACTCACTCACCGCAGGCAGGTTGGTGGTCTTTCTGTCTTCTACCGACTCCTCTCCGGCCTTGCTCCCCCAGCTCTCTCTGTGCTCTGTCCCTCCAATATTCCTTCAGGTCGCACAAGATCTGCCTGCAACCCTCTTATGGTTAAACTGCCAAAGTCTAGGCTCTCTGCTCACCTTCACTCTTTCATTCCCCTTTTCTCCCGCCTCTGGAACAAACTCCCCCACTCCCTTCAATCCCACTCCTCCCTCCAGGTCTTTAAAACAGCTGTTCACCACCATCTCTTATCTTCCCCCATCGAAAACCTTGATCTTTTCTACCCCCGGTAATTCACCCCAGAGTCCTTGCAGTGTTCATATGTTTTATTCCTCTCCCACCTCCCCCCAAGTCCTCCCGATGTCCCTGCTCTCAAATGTTGTGTTTGTGTCCTTCCCCCTCTTCCCCCTCTCTTTTGTGTCCTTCCCCCTCTCTCCCCATCTTGTCTGCCGCTCCCCTTGTTTTTTGTGTTTTGTGTGTCGGTTTGTCTTTTTGTGTGATTAATCTTAGCTCTTTCACGAGCCTCGATCTTGTATACAAAAAAAACAAACAAAAAAAAAAAAACTTGTGAGTCAAGTGACTTGTTTTTGGGACTGCGGGCACCACAGGCTGAAGCGACCCCATCATCTTATTTGTGCGGTACCTCCCCGCTGCCTAGTTGAGAGAAATGAATGCACACACACGAATATGACATCTATGCCAAGGTCCTGCAGGGGGGTGAAATAAGTGCTTGGTTATGATTTTTGTGTCGTGATGAGTTACGGCATGTGTATTCGTGGTTAAGGGTTTGTGTTGAATGAATGAGGGCGAAATCCACCGAGCCATGTCACTCACCTGTAACACCTGGACAGGGCCCACGGAAATTTAGGGGTGCATTGGGATGGCCCCACAGGTAAGGTTGCGTCTTGTGGCATCCACCGGGGGATGCGGTCTTTAGGAAGGGGTTTGTACAAAGGTTTTATTAGAGTTTTTGGAATTTTTGAAGTTTTGGTTAAGGCTAAGGTTTGTGGTTAAGTTAGTTTTGCATGTTGTTTGTTTCCTCCCTCTGCAGGAACAATTAATGATTGTAAATATTTGACTGCATGATTGGTAAGGGGATTAGCATGTTAAGGAGAACAGGTAGGAAGTTCCGGCCCACTTCCCACAGCCCTCCTGATTTATTTCATAGGCTAATTAAGTGTGAGAAAGTAAGTGTTAAGACTGGAATGGTGGTGCCTGCAGTGAACCTAGCAAGAGCTATGGTTCCAGGGGGTTGTTATGTCTGGGGGTAAAGGAATATCTAGAGCCAGGCAGATCTGTATAGGTAGGTACTCGACTGTCGTGATCGGGAATCTACCTGCAATAAGTTCTATGTTACCCGGTTTGTCGGTATAAGCTGTATTGGTGTCCCCGCCGCGAGGGGGGTGGGGTATGCTAATTAGTACATGGATTATGGGTAATATTCCTTTGTTTGTCGTTCCCCCTGTCGCCAAACCTGTGTCCCTTATGGCAACACACTCATTTAAACACTTAGATAGGTCCTTAGGGCACACATTAAATAATTCCCTCCCCTTACACTGACTGACCGGAAAGACAAGTAGGCAACGACCGTGTACAACACCGGCGTAGGCGACCAAGCATCGAGCAAGGCTGGGAGCCATGCCCAGGAGGACAGTTGATTGGCCAGGGGGAGGGGCGAGCAACACCATAGGGCGGGAAGCACTTGGCCAATGGGAGGGCACCAGCACAGTCAGAACATTCGAGAGGTCGAGAGACGAGGCTCTGATTGGGAACGCGCCAAAATTGACGTCACACGCGAGGTGACAAAAGGCCTCGCTGGACGACATCGGACATTTTCTCTCTCTCCCCTCGTGCTTGAAGCTCGCGCTCTGCGCTGGACTCTTGCCTGGGTTTATTCGCACTCCTCTCTGCATTCTTGACTGGTGGTCGTTGGTTCGTCATCTTCGTGGTGCTTGGAGCGGTGCTCGGAACTTGGAGCGAGGCTTGGTGCTGTGAGGGAAAGGGACCTCGTGTGCGACCAACGTTGAGCTTGGAGTGGGGCGTGCAGCTGAGCGGGTCGCTCGGGGCCTGGTGGAGCGCATGGGCAAAGCGGACTGAGGGTTTCTTCGCACCGGAGCTCGGAGCCGCGTTGGACGGCGGACACGACTACAGACGAAGATAAGCATGCACCACATCTCACAGAACACCACACGACGTGTTATTTCATTTCATTCATTCCTTGAATTACCAGTGACCTGGTGCTCGGCAGGGAGGGGCTTGGAGGGGTGCCTCTAACGGTGGTTCTAAAGGTGGTTCTTTGTCCTGTAATTGAAGTGTGAGTGGGGTCGTCCCGATTAGGACATTTATTACCGGCGCGTATTTCCCTGTTCCGCGATTCCTTGTAAATAAACCCTTGTATTATTTTATTGTCTATTCCGAATCCTGTGTTCGTTTGAGTTAATCACTTTCCAGGTTGAAGACGCTGGCATGCTCGAGCCGGGAGGTAAGCGCTGCCGCTTCTTCTTCTTATTCACTTCAGCCTCCCGTGCTCTTATAGCCGAATCCGTGTTTGATCGTCGCCTCCATTAAAGCTGTTTGGTCATTCGCGAGCCCTGGTATTAACCGGAAGGGATCGCGTGACAATATCAATTAGCGCTTGCGGTTGCCTAGCAACCAACCATGGTATGAAGTTATTTGTGATCGGTTGACTCAAGCCCGGTAAGTCCGAGGGGAACCGAGGATCCTCCTCGTCGTAGCACTCAAACCCATGGCTTTAACAATAAATATGTACAGTGCCTTCAGAAAGTATTCACACACCTTTACTTTTTTCACATTTGGTTGTTACATCCTGAATTTAAATTGGGTTAAGTAGAGATTTTTTTTTTGTCGCTAATCTACACATAATACCCCATAATGTCAAAGTGGATTTTTTTTTTTTTAGAAATGTTTTGTGAAATCATTAAAAATAAAAAGCTGAAATTTATTGGATCAATAAGTGTTCAACCCCTTTGCTATGACACTTCAAATTGATCTCAGGTGCATCCAATTTCCTTTGATCATAATCGAGTTGCCTACAACTTGGTTGGAGTCCACCTGTCGCCAATTCAATTGATTGGACATGCTTTAGAAAGAAACACACCTTTCTATATAAGGTCCCACAGTTGGGAGTGCAGGTCAGAGCAGAAACTCTACCATGAAGTCGAAGCAACTGTCCATCGAACTTCAGTATATTATTGTAAGGAGACATAGATTTGGGGAAGGGTATAAACAATTTGTAGAGTGTTGAAAGTTCCCAAGAGCACAGTGAGCTCCATCATTAGGAAATGGAAAGATTATGGAACTACTGGCCTGGCCGTCTGACCAAACTGAGCACCAGGGCAAGAAGGACCTTGGTCAGGGAGGAGACCAAGAACCCAATGACTACGCTGACAGAACTACAGAGTTCTTTGTGAAACACCAGCATAACAGTTTATAGCTGGGTCAGGATTCAAATATGTATAACACTATACATTTCAGCACGATATACTTTTGTATCATTTGCCTGGTTTTTGATTGTTTCGGTGGTCGATAATTGAAATATTTCGTTGTTTGTTTTCTTTCTCAGCATCTTACTATAATTCACCAAATGTCTGTCCGTCTGTCCATCTGTCTGTCTGTCCATCTGTTCCCACGAAAAACGGCTCAACCAATCGCAACGAAATTTTGGGTGGGTAATCCTGGGACCCCCTGGAGTAAAATAGGCTATATTGTTTTTCCATTTTTTCCCCAATTTTTCCAATTTTTCCCAATTTTCGAATTTTCCCAAACATGATAGAATAATATTTACCGATATGAACAGTGATGTGGCTTTTATTGAAATTCTACAAATAGTTTAGATTTTGATGATTTGTGTGATATGATTTAACGGATGTTTATATGAATCGTTTAAAATAAAAAAAGCCTTCAATTTCTGATATTTTGTCTTTTCATTTGGGCCTCCCAATTGAAGCCCCGCCCATAGGGCGGGTACCTTTGCTAACTTGCTTGTGGGAGTAATACTGTTTTGCAATTTGATATGGATTATTTATTTAACTGAAGGAACAACTAAATTGAAGAAGAGGAGACGGTTCAGGCGGGCGTGCAT
Source organism: Myxine glutinosa (assembly GCF_964187855.1). NCBI lineage: Eukaryota > Metazoa > Chordata > Myxini > Myxiniformes > Myxinidae > Myxine > Myxine glutinosa. The sequence goes on along the minus strand of NC_136266.1, from coordinate 141,207,311 downwards.
GTGAAATTTGAAGAAGAAGAATATCTCCAAAAGAGGAAGAATCTTTGAGTCGTGCCATGGCGACGGACGAGCTCGCAGGGAAGCTGCAGAGGCGGTTGGACATCGAAGATGGGGACGCGTCGTCGTGCTCGACCGAGCCAGAAGTGGACGCGGAGTCCGAGTGCGGCAACGGGTTACACGCGGAGAAAGAAGCGACGGCGAACGCCGATCCGGAACTAGCGGCCAAGCTGAGCAGGCGTGGAGAGGCGGGCGAGGCGGGAAAGCCAAGCATGCGCGTCGTCAGCCCGTACGCGGAGTTCAGGGAGTTTTCACGGCGACAGATCAAGGACATGGAAGCCATGTTCCGAAGGTACGAGTGATAGAAGGAGAGTTGGAGGCTTTAGTTATGGACCGTTGATAATGGTGGAGAATGTTGTGCGCGTCTTTCTCGGCTGGGTGTGGCTGACTGAATGGGTGAGTGGGTGTAAAATGGCAGTCTGGAAACTACAGGTGTCCGTAAACAACATTGTCTATTGAGCTCGCTTGTACTTGTCACAAGCCCCGACTTGTCTGCGCTTCACGCCCCGTGTCCTCCAGTAATTTATGAAAACCATTTGTAAGACGTTTGGTTTCCTCAACTTGTTCTCGATGTTCATTTCGGAATTTCTTTTTCTTTCCTTTTCATTGAAATGAGTGACGTTTAAAGTCTGTGATTTCGTCCCGGAGTGACGTCATTTTTTTTTTTACTGCGTCTGCCTGTCTGGCAGTGAAACAAATTTGAAAATCATTCAAACAGGACTCTTACTGTTTTTAAGGACGTCATAAATGACACAAACAACAGGCACGAATAACTAATGCAATGTGCTCAATAAGGTGGTGTAAAAGACGCTGCGTCAATGGCGATAAACTTCCAAAAGTTTTTTTTTCTTTTTTCTGCGAGCTTTAAAATCTTTATTTTATTTTAATTTAATTTAATTGCATAGCTGAACACTAGAACACAAATCGCCTTTTGGCACTTTCAAACACCTTCCGTTTAGCAGTACTTGGACAACATATTACGTAATCTTGCGTCGTCAAATTTGCCGCTCGCAGACTCCGCCCACGTCCTTGTTTCTCAGGTCTGCGTGGGGTAAGGTGTTCTGTGAACTCCGCCCTAGTTCCTTCTGTCATTTTAACTCTCCCTCGAATCTGAATGTCTGTGTAAAACTTGATTATATATTTCAAAGTTTGACATTAAGGTGTTAAAATTATTGTATCAAACAGTAACTGAAAATTTGTGTAAAGTTTGCCAACAAAGTAATAATTGTGTTTTAACTTCAGTTCTTTGATTCGTACAAATCGACACACTGCAGTTTGTACTGAGAATTTTTATTTGTACTTTATTTTTGCTTTATTTGTACTTTAATACTTCTGCCACCAAAGGTGGATGGAGGTTATGTTCTCACCCCTGTCTGTTTGTCTGTCTGTGAACAAGATCTCAAAAGTTGTGGATGGATTCGGACAATTTGGCAGAGAGGTAGTGTATGTGACAAGGATGAAACTATTCGATTTTGGTGAAGATCCGGATTCGGATCCGGCTAGTATAATTTTTTATTTGATTCTTCACCATTGGGAGATAGGGCCAAAAACTATACATAGCAGGATATCTCAAAAAGTTGTGGATGGATTCGGACGAAACTTGGTGGCAAGTTGGTTTGGTGACAAGAACAAGCCGATTAGATTTTGGTTCAGGTCCGAATCCAGATCCGGCCCATCAGTGGGATACAAAACATTCTGTTCAGTATGCTCTCTGAGTGTCGTTCTAGTTTGTACTTTATTTGTACTTCATGCTTTATTTGTGCTTTATTTGTACTTTGTGCTTTATTTGTACTTTATTTGTACTTTATTTGTGCTTTATTTGTACTTTGTGCTTTATTTGTACTTTATTTGTGCTTTATTTGTACTTTATTTGTGCTTTATTTGTACTTTGTGCTTTATTTGTACTTTACTTTATTTGTACTTTATTTGTACTTTGTGCTTTATTTATACTTTGTACTTTATTTGTGCTTTATTTGTACTTTATTTGCACTTTATTTGTGCTTTATTTGTACTTTGTGCTTTATTTGTACTTTATTTGTACTTTGTGCTTTATTTGTACTTTATTTGTGCTTTATTTGTACTTTGTGCTTTATTTGTACTTTATTTGTACTTTATTTGTGCTTTATTTGTACTTTGTACTTTATTTGTACTTTGTGCTTTATTTATACTTTGTGCTTTATTTATACTTTATTTGTACTTTATTTGTACTTTGTGCTTTATTTGTACTTTGTACTTTATTTGTACTTTGTGCTTTATTTATACTTTGTGCTTTATTTATACTTTGTGCTTTATTTATACTTGTGCTTTATTTGTACTTTGTGCTTTATTTGTGCTTTATTTATACTTTGTGCTTATTTGTGCTTTATTTATACTTTGTGCTTTATTTATACTTTGTGCTTTATTTGTACTTTATTTGTACTTGGTGCTTTATTTGTACTTTATTTGTACTTTGTGCTTTATTTATACTTTTTTTGTTGCTTTATTTGTAAAAAAAATTTGGTTTGTTTTCACTACTTTATTTGTACTTTATTTGTACATCATGACATCATTTTTGGTGAACACCATGTGATGTTTGTCCTTGAAACACAAACACCGACGTATCAAAGGCTGTTGTTTGAAGTCGTCGTTTTGCTTTAAGTAGAGCTCGGCTACATTCTGAGCTTTTCTGCAATTTGCTTTCCTTTAAGTGTGGGTTGTTTTTGTGCATGAGAAATGGTCCTTTCACTGTTGTCGTTACTGCTTGAATAGTTTAACTGTAAAGTGCAAATATTTGTCTTGCATGACTAACGCTCAAGGTTGGTTTAAAAAAAAAAAATCTGTGATTAGAAATCTGATCGACATTCCGCAGTTTGAAAGGAACTCTAACGTCTTTCTTTCATGGTCTATCTCGGTATTTTGGCGTCTTTATCAAGAATGAAAGGTCAATCAAGTCATATCAAAGACCTTTTAAAAGTGGTATGTGCTGCTCCCTTGCAAGATTCTCAGAATTTAAAAGTAGAGAGCATGGACTGGGGAGGCAATGGCAAACCACCCAGTATAACTCTTGCCAAGAAACTGCTTTGGCAGCACCGACGCTCTGGAGAGTACGGTATGACATCAAAATCAAAAAAGGTTTATCATTTAATAAATAATGTCCTTAATATCATTTAAAATCCCTGGTGTTGGGCTAGCGGCTAGGGTGCCAGCTTAGGATCCTGGGTTCGAATCCCGGTCGATCGCTGAATTAACGCCAGGGGGGGTTGACTCGGCCTGTCGTCCTTCCGAGGTCGGCTAATTGAGTACCAGTTCACTGGTAATTCCCTGTTTGTCGTTAAAAGGCGGCAAAAGGGGTTGGCGTCAGGAAGGGCATCCGGCCGTAAAACATTGCTTCAAAAAGGGGACCAAAAAACAACAACAACCATGGTTCCCAAAAAAGGCCAACCCCCGCTTTGTGGGGAAAAATGGCCTCTAAGGGTGGTTATTTTTTTATTTAATAAATAATGTGGCCTAGTCACTTTGTAGGGTAAAGGGTGCGTGCACACACATCCAGTTTTGTTTTTCACTATTCAAATTGTACACAGCTGGTTCAGTTACCAACTCCCATTGGGGGTATCATTTGTAAATGAGATAAAGTTCATCATGATTCCTTGATTAGTAATTTATAATTCTTATTTGGGGAATGTTCTTATGATATTTTAATGTTTTGAGAATACTTATATAGCCTTTAACACGTCACAAGAGAAGGGCAATCATATTTGCTGACTCTTCTGAAACGAGTGGCCAAGTGTGTGTCCAAATGTCAGAGTTGTCACTTCCTCGGTCTAATATGATTTGGACACGTTTATTCAGTGACCCTAGAGGTATTCAGTCGCCTCTAAGCTGTTTATCCTGGGTTTGAATCCAGATAACTTGGTGTTTCACAGGCAGGTCGATTCATCAGGGCGTGTGCCGTCACGACGTTAAACGGGCGTTCCGTCTGCGGCATTAGTTGGTGGACGTTCAAGATCCCACGATGTCCTTCATGAAGAGAAGGCGAGCTATCGTCGGCATCCTGAACAAATTCCAAAAATTCCTGCCATAACGTCGTGTTGCCCCCATCCCAATGGAACAACGTGCAACAGAGTCGATCTCCAAGGGGGTCACCATGTCCCACAGCTAGGTATGCGGATTCGTAGTAGCCTTCGTAGTATTAGTAGTAGTATTAGTATTTTGTGACCGAGCTGTAATCTAATCAAATCATGTTTGAAATTTTCTGAAATGAGGAATTTTTAAAATTTCTAAATCGAAATGTCTCTGATCAATGTTGCATGTCTACAGGACTTGTGTACATACAACTTTGTACGCAGTGCAAATACATTGATAAACATCGGTGTACGTTTTACGCAAATTGCAAGGATGATTGGAAAAATGTACAGGATTTCAACCTGGGTTGCCCATGTACGAGCGAGCAGTTCAGATAGACATCTTAAGCAGGCTACCTCCCAGTAACTCGTACCTTTAATGTAACTAGTTGTTGTACAGTACTGTACATTTTCTTGTTTTCTTAATGCGACTTTGTTTACACTCACCTCTAACTGCTGAATGAAAATATGAGCGTAGTTTGCTGCATATGTCACTGAAGGTGGACAGCGGTTATGTTTTCACCCCTGTCTGTCTGGTTGTCCCTGTTTGTCTGTGAGCAGGATATCTCAAAAAGTTATTGACAGATTCGGACGAAACTTGGTGGACAGATTGGGTGTGTGAGAAGCACGAATCGTTTAGATTTTGGTGAAGATTCGAATCTGGATCCGACAATTTTAATTATTTTTTTTAATGATTCTTTACCATTGAGAAATGGGGCAAAAAACAATCTCAAAAAGTTTTGGACGAGATTTGATAACTTGGATATGAGTTGGTTAGGCAACAAGAACAAGCCTATTTGATTTTGGAGACCTGGGTCCAGATCTGGCGGGACACAAAATGTAAACTGTTCAACCTGGCGGAGGTATACGCTCTCCACCGATTGCCGTTCTAGTTTATGAATTCACCAGCTTTGTTTAACTGTACCAGTTACTGCACGATGATGCTCTCCTCCACTTCCTCTATCCCTACTGTGTGGCATTTCATTCCATAAAAGGTGATGTTTTTGTGAGTACTCATCAGTACTTCCTAAATTTGTCATGGGCTGGTTTTGACTGACCTCGGCACAACTAAATGCCCGCCCTCAGCTTTAATATCTTGATTGCTTTGGCATACACCAGTGTTGTCCCGATTGTTGGACGCGTGTAAACAACCACGCTCGGTGGTCCCTTACTGGAACCTGTTGCCATGAGTGTTCTGGGTGCGATTTGACCTGAAACAATTGCTCTTTCCTCTTTTTATTTTGCATTTCGTTAACTTTGGGAAATGTTCCTCTTTTTCGCTCGTCACATGGCTTCTCTTTAACCAGCATACCCAAACGTTGTGGAAAATAAACGTTTATTAATTATTTTTGGTACTGATTGAGTGCACCGATTTATTTATTATTCTTATTTTTATTTTTTTTAGAAATGTAGTGAGCCTTGTATCAGACGGGCCTAAGCGTTATGGCATAGCTTCCCCTCGTTTCATACTTTGTAAGAATGAGCCCTATCCTTTTGTTCCAGGCATCGCAAGGCCACGGCGCAGTGCCGTTAGGGATTGAATGGCGACAGGGTGAAAACAGGGCAAAGTGCAAGTGCTTGTAAGAATGTCGGAGCCCTTGTGTGGTTCGTCAAGCCAGTGATTTGTGTCTTTAAATGAGCTCTGGGAGGAATTGTCATTTTGTTGTGTAATCAGTATTGCTTCAGCGAGCATGCAAAGTCCATTTGGCTGTGTGATTGTGAACTTGTCCATGATATTAGAGGTTCCTTTTCTCACCTCTCATCGTCTTTGGTTGTCTTTATTGAATTGAAAAACTAATGAGCAGCTACTTTTATGGCAGGGCTGACTGGATGGCCAAGATGTATGTACATCTAGCTTCTGAGCTGTCTAGCCAGGTTTTGAATCTTGAGCCAAGCTATAAACTCTCATCCTGGAGTTTTGCAGGCAGGGCGATGTGTCAAGGGTGGTAAGTCGGTGGATTTGACTGCCAGCATGAGTTGGTGGACATTAAAGATCCCACAGTGTCCTTCACGGTGAGTAGGTGACCTATTGGTGGCACCATGAATAAATTCCAAATTGTTGCCCTAACCTACAGGTGCACTGCATCGGTGGTGCAGACATGTTCCAGCAAGAACCGATGCAAAACCCCATCCGTGTGCTCCATTTGAATCAATGAGCGAACAAACTTGTATGCTTGCGTTGCCATTCATGATTTACAGCAAATATTTTCATGGCTTGGCTTCAGCTACACGCGTCGGCACCAATGACGGGTTGGGGGCCACTTGTCATGCTTCCAGAAGAAAGTTGAGTCGAGCTTTGGCATTGTCACAAACGTCCTGATCGGCCAGGCAGCTGTACACAATCCTTCAAGTAATTTATTCATCCGGTGTTGTGGCAGGAAGTAAATCTGTCATACCATGCAGTATTATTAAAATCTGTCAATTTTAACTTTTCCCTTATCGTTTTTCCTCCACCGATCAAATCACCAGAGACATTACGTTTTATGGTTGTCGGTCCAGCTGTGTCAATGATGGTTTTTTATACCGCGACAACTTAAGAATGGCTGAAGGGATCCTAGTCAAATTTGGTACAGGTATATATAATAATGCAAATATACAACAACAACAACAGGCATTTTAAGGCCCTTTTCTCTGCTGGAGCGGGGGTTAGCCTTGCGGTCCCCATGACGATCTTCTCCATTTTGCCTTATTTTCTGCATCTCCCCTTGTTAACCCCCTTGCCCGCATTTCTTCTTCCACCATCTTTAGCCAAGTCTTTCTCGGTCTTCCCCGTCCTTTACTTCCTTCTACGTTCATTTTCATCACTCTTCTCAACCAGTCACTTTCATCCTTCCTCAACACATGACCAAACCAGCTCAACCTGTTTCTCTTCACAGCATCCATCACAGGCTCTATTCCCATCATCTTTCGCAATTCATCATTTGTCTTCCTCTCTCTCAACGATACTCCGCACATCCACCGTATGCATTCGCATTTCCACCCTTTCCAGCCTTCGTTGCTGCTCGACGTTCATTACCCATGTCTCGCTCCCATAAATCATAGCACTTCACACATGCAGCATACACCTTTCCCTTCAGCTTCAACGACACTCCCCTCCTCGTCAGCACGCCACTCAGTTTCCGAAACTTCTTCCATGCACATCTCACTCCAGTAACCGTTGCCGAGTCTGATCCACCTTCTCCATTCAGCAAGTCTCCTAGGTAGCAAAATGTTTTCACACCTTCCAGCTTCACACTGTCTCCAAGATCCAACTCAACATTTCCTCCATATGCAGCTCCCTCTGTGCACACCTTACACTTGAATGTAGCTGCCACACTGGTTAATGACCCTCTCAAATCACGACATTTTTGAGAACCCACTCAGCGCACATTGTACATTGAATGGAGTTCACTCCGACACCCTTCCCGAACACAGCACACGGCCACTTCCCAGTTCTTTCCACCTCACCACATGCTTTACCACTTGCCATCACCTTCGTCTTTCCGATATTCACCTTCAGACCTTTTGTCTCCATACATTCCTTCCACTTGTTCATCTTCTCCTTCAGTCCATCCATACTTTCTGCAATCAACACCAGATCATCTGCATACAACAACTCCCACGGTAAACCCTCCTTTACGTTCTGAGCCAGCACCTCCATCACAGCTACAAATAGTAGTGGACTTAGTACCGACCCCTGATGCACTCCCACCTTCACCTCAAACTCTCCACTGTTCCCGTCCTTCGTCCTTACAGCTGTGCGCGCTCTTTTGTACATTGCCATCACGACTCTGATCAACCATTCCTCCACTCCTAACTTCCTCAATGCCCATGTCACTACTTCACGTGGAACCCTATTAAATGCTTTCTCCAGATCAACAAACCCAAGAAACATCTTCTTCCTCTTCTCCATGTACTTCTCCTGCAACTGCCTTACAATATAAAGCGTGTCCGTCGTTCCTCTTCCTGGCATTAATCCAAACTGCATTTCGTCGATCTTCACTTTCTTCCTTATCCTCCTCTCCAACACCCTTTCCAAAACCTTCATTCCATGCTCCAATAACTTTATCGCTCGATACGAGCCACACTCCAGAGGGTCACCTTTCCCCTTGTATAGAAGGACGAGGGTACTCAGTTCCCAATCCACTGGAATGCGGCCTTCTTTCACCACCAGATTACAGATCTCTGTCATTCTCTTAACACCCCAACTTCCTGCTGCCTTCAACATATCTCCCACATCTCCTGTCGACCCTCCCGCTTTTCTACTTTTCATTGCTTTTATTGCTTCCTCAACTTCCTTCCCAGGTTATCTTCTCTGCCGGTCCTAAAACTGGGTTACTCTCTATGTTGCTATCCCATTCATTCTCTGCATTCAACAGTATTTCCATATATCTCTTCCATCTTCCTTTAATTCCATCTGGGTCCACAACGACTTGTCCCTTCATCGTTCAAGCAACTCACCCCCATCACATCACACCTCTTTCGCTATCTGCTTTGCAATCCTGAATACCGCTCTCTGACCCTCTTCCAAATCCAAGCGATCTCCGAACATTTTCCTACATGCCTCCTGCGCCTTTGCTACCTCTTTCTTTGCAGCCTTATTGGCTGCCTTATAACTTTCATGCTCTGCATTTTCTGCCCCTGTACCCTTCTCCTTCTGCCACTCCTTGAACTTCTTCCTCTTCTCGTCAATCCTCTTTCCAACTTCAACATCCCACCACCATGTTTCCGAGTGCCTCGGTGGTCCTTTTGTCAATCCACATACCTCACCAACGGCTCCCAACAGATTCTCTTTCATTGACATCCAACCACTTTCAAGCTCAACCACATCATCCTCGACCATACTCTGTCTCTCTTTTAATGCCTTCCTCACTGTCACCTCTTTCAACCTCCACACCTTCATTCTCGGTTGGTACTTCACCCGCCGAGCTCTCCTCACAACTTTCACCCTTATGCCGCAGACAACCAAGTGGTGCTGTGAAACGGCCTCCTCCCCCGGGATCACCTTTGTGTCCCGGAGGTGCCTCCTATCTCGCCTACGCACCATCAGGTAGTAAACCGTTGTCGTCGCCCCACCTGACATGTATGTAACAAGCTCTTTCTGGAACTGAGTATTACAAATCAACAAATCGGCTCCATCAGCAAACTCCAAAATCCTTTCACCTTCTCTTTTCCTCACACCATATCCGTAACCCCCATGAACTCCCTCAAAACCGTCCATACGCCTTCCCACATGTCCATTTAAGTCTCCTCCGACCACAACAACTTCCTCATCTTTCACGTTTTCCATCAGCTTCTCTATTGCACACCAGAACTTGTCCTTCTCTTCAACGCTCCGACCAACCTGCGGAGCATTACCCGAGGTAACGTTCACCAACAGCTTTCCAATCATCATTTTCACCATCATCAACCTTTCACTCACTCGTCACACTCACCACACTGTCTACAAACTCCTCAGAAAAGAGGACGCCAACACCATGCACACCTTCCGGGCACTCTTGCCACACAAACTAGTATTTCTGTCCCTGCCTACCTTTCACCATTCTCACACCACTCCCCTTCCATCTTGTCTCCTGCACACAACATATGTCCACTCTTCTTCTGACCAATACTTCCCCCACTTCTCCTGATTTCCCTGTCATTGTCCCTGCATTCCTTGTCCCAAACCTCAGAAACCGATCTCCACATTGGGCATCAGACATTTCGTCGTCATAAATGGAGTGATTTCCACCCTTGCTTCGATCGGGTTACCCACCTTGAGTTTTGACGAGAGGGAGTGAGGTCCCCCACGGGGTACTTCGGGCTGTACCCTGCCCATATGTAGTTGTAATTGTCATGGTTCACTGTTTGAGGCAATGTTTTTATGGCCAGATCCCCTTCCTGATGCCAACCCTTTATGTCGCCTCTTGTGACATGCAGGGCTACGGTGTACCTATTCTAAACCGGGGTACACACCAGGGAATAATGCAAATATGAACTGATTAAATTATCGGGTCAAGATGTCAGAGGTCAAGTGTGGTTAAAAAAAAAAAAAAATCTGTTGCTGAGCTAACTTGTCAACCAGTGATAAGGATTTGACCAAACTTGGTATAAGTGTATATTATGATGCAAAGATGAACTAAATCGAGTTCGGCATCAAAGGTCAGAAGTCATGTTCGGTTAAAAAAAAAAGTGATACTTGAGAACAGCTGAAAGGATTTAAATCAAACCCTGGTATAAGTATGTATCATGATGTAACAATGTGGGCGGAGGCATGTGCCTCTCTAAATAATTTTTTATTTTTGCCTTTTGCACCTGAATTTTGAATTGTCGATTGTTATGCATGTGATATTTTATTTATTTATTCGAGAACCATAAAGAATTCCCATGCACTAAACTATATCAGCTTGGAACCTAATATTTTGTGTAAATGCACGCTAATGTTATGTTTTAGATGAGATGAGATCAACTGATCTTGCTTCAACAGTTTATTGAGCATTGCAGGTGGAGATGGATGAAAAAGCTTCAAGACACAATGAAACCTGTCAGGATGCAGTCGTTGACAATTTAGGAACTTACAAACTTCAGGGCAATACTTTCATGTATTCAATGATAAACTCTGTTACAATTACCGTTACAATTTACTACAGTTGAAGAGTAAATATTTTACCAATGCAATCTATGAGAAATTGAACAATTCCGATCAACTATCTTCTGTCATTAATTCAGGTGTTAACTAATAAAAATATTATCGTTAACCATTAAAGACATTATAGTTAATAACAATTCAACATTCCAATTTCACCAATGCCTACAGTTATTCTGTAGTTGACCAGGAATAATATTACCACATATCAACCGGTAACCAATAGTAAAATTGTTCTCCAATAAATGTACAATACACATAGTAGTACTTGTTATTAATGAACATAACTGAATGTATCAGTTTAATAATATAACAAGACCCAGAAAAAGATGGATTCAATACCCTGAGCATTCGTATTTCCATAGCAATGCAAACATTACAGCCATAACAGACGAAACAGTCAATTAAAACAAACATACGTTACGCCGTAGCGTGATCAATGCAACACTCACCCCGGTGACAGCTACACGGACATGGTAGAGATAACGGACTAGTCCCAATGTCCACGACTCATCGGCCATCGACGGCATGGGTCGCATCAAGATGGCGGAACCCGTGACGACGAGGATCATGGGAGTTTATAACAGTTTTTGCTATAAATGCATTATAAGTGTTTTACTTATCACGGTCATCTCAAAAGGATCATGCGAATATTCTCAAGTACTGTGAAATGGGGTGAATAGGGACACAAACTGAAAAAAAAAGTTCGGAAACTTTTTTTGCTGAAAATTGATAACCCATACTAATTTGTTGATATTTGGGTTGAAATTCTTCTCTTGTTTGTTTAAAAAGCAACTTATAGTCCCTATTAACCCCATATATGGGTTAAATAGGAACAAATAGGAATTTTATGGCTGTCCCTATTCACCCCGTTTTACGGGTGAATAGGGACAGTCAATAATACAAAAAAAAAAGAATCAAGAAACAAACCTGAGTTTCCAACTTGTTGCTAAATTGATAGCTCAGATGGATGCACATAATATGCACCCATAATATTGTTGCGGTTTTGAGTTTTGGTAACAGTCAATATAATAAAGGTTATATTTCCCCTCATAGTTAGTCACACAAGCAACATGTAGCCTCGCGATAGTGTAGTTATCTCTTAGTATTTGTGAGCTTAGTCCTTTTCCTATGTTAGTTCTGCGTTGAGTCGAGTAAGGAGAATAGGTCCTACTTCTACGTCCATTGACTATCCCGCCTCCCTAGCCTCATGCCTCTTTGTACTGCCTTTGGTTCATTTTGGCGCGAATTAACACGAGGCAGGCCTAGGAGGGTCGGGGCGGGACAGAGTGAGGGCGGCAGAGGAGCTGACGGTAAGCGCGAGCCGCAAATCAGAGCTCAGAGGGTGTGGCGGCAGCACTGCGTCACAGGGCGTGGTTGGAAGGTTCGAGAGGGTTCGAGAAGGTTCGGGGCGTATCAATATAACCCGTCGCGCAAAGCCCCTAAGAGGACTCGCGCGTGGTGAGCAGTTGAATGAGGACTCGCGCCAGGAGGACCCGAGCGTCAAAGGACTCGTTGAGTAAGGACTGAGCACCAGCGGTTGAGAGTTGAGTTCCAGCAGCGCGGTGAGCCGAAGAGGACTTTGAAAGATACGCGAGTGGAGCAAGACGCGCATTGAACCAAGATACACGCTAATATAAAGCGACGCTCAGTTGAGCTTAAAGCCGAGCTGCATACAGTGCATTAAATTACGCAAGTGATAACGGCTGTGTAACCGCCAGCCGCGCTGAGACGCGTATTTTCCGTCCTACCTCATCGGCTGCCTTTTGTTTGGGAGACGTGCCACGAGGATCCTTCCACCGCCTGCTTGCCATCTTCGCGGGACGTGCTGGGACCGTGGAGAGCCGGACGGGGCCGTTCCTGGACGACCACGTCGACGCGGTTGGCCGGAACATCAACCTGCCTGCAATCCCCTGTGTGTGTGTGATGTGCCCGAGTCTGGGAAGTAAGATAAGACTGATTAAGTGCTGCTCTGTGTCTCTGCGTCCCGATCATTGTACATACGTACGTGTGGGAATAATAATTAAACCTGTGTTCTTCCTTTTCCAATCGATCATTCCTGTGATTTCCTCATTGGCTAAGCGTGGTACGAATAGAACCGCTCGAATCGAGTTCCACTACTAAGACTGCACGGACCACGTGGTACTCAATCCGCTCGGTGTACCCAAATCACACATGGCTCATGCGAGGCTCGCTTCCCCGCTTCCGTGGCAGCGCAGGGATTTAGGTACAAGCGAGACTTGGTCCCGAAACCCGACCTTGCGTTTGTCCGGAAGAGGCGCTACAAGTCGCTCGGTTCCGCCAAGCCCAGAAAGAAAAAGGGGATTAATCCCCCCCCCCCCCCCCCTTGGTAAAGGGAAGAAGGGCGGCGGAGAACCGTAACAATATAAACCACGGTGCCAATGAAAAAAAAATATGGGATAAAAAGTTTCTCCAAACTGTCCCTGTTTCTTGATTATTATTTTTTTGTATTAGTGACTGTCCCTATTCACCCGTAAAACGGGGTGAATAGGGACAGCCATAAAAATCCTATTTATTCCTATTTAACCCATATATGGGGTTAATAGGGACTATAAGTTGCTTTTTAAAAAAATCAAGAGAACACTTTCAACCCAAATATCAACAAATCAGTATGGTTATCAATTTTCAGCGAAAAACGTTTCCGAACTTTTTTCACTTTGCTGTCCCTATTCACCTTGCTGTCCCTATTCACCCCCATTTTACGGTAACAACTTTACAAAAAACAAACATTTATTCAACCAATCAACTCTGTGTACCAATAATTCACGGAAGTCGCCGACCGGCACAATAACCGAGAATCATCGAGAATTCATAGAAGAATCGTAATGAACGGCTATGGTCGATGTCTTCCTGTAACTGCAAAGTTGTGACAAGATCCACGCAATTGATTATCTCAATGGATGTGTCCACCACCATGTTGCAGCCACAAATTCGTTCTTCACAGCATGTTCTCCAACAGTGTGGTATTTCTTTGGGAATATTGCTGATTGCGTCACTGATTATTATTGCTTTTAATTCACCAAGAGTGCATGGATTTGTGGCATACACTATATCCTTCAAATGTCTCCACAAAAAAGAAATCTGGTGACGTAATATCCGGGGATCAAAGTGGCCATAATGACTTTGACACTACACGGTCACCAAAGAGTAGCCCAGGTTTATTAGGTCTTGCTTCCATTCTTTTCCCACACTTCATCCATTTTATCTGGTGTAACAGCACTTGGAATGGCACATGTGCTCTTTTTAACTTTCACGCAGCCTGTTTCTCTGAACTGCTTCACCAGTTTCCATATCGCTGATTTTGAAGGTTTCGTACGACCACGAAAGCGATTTTTAAAAGCAATTTGACCTTCCCTAAACCTAAATGATGCATTCTTGATGACATGTTCAACGAGAAACACGCGTTCTTCCACAGTGAGCGCCAGGGGCGCTGCAAGGGGGGGGGGGGGGGGGGGCGTAGTTAGGATGATTCCAAGGGCCCTGCACTGACAGGGGCCCTAAAAATTATTAGAACATTAGGGAAAAATTCTCAATATTAAATTATTAACCAGGCTTTGCAGTCTTGCCATGCTGTCCATTGAAAGTCAGTTGGCTAGAAAGCTGGACTTCAAAGACTTGATCCGTGACTTTGTTAGCAACAAGACTTGGCGCTGGGGTCTTGGTGTGTAAGGCTGAGCAAGGACCAGTGATAACTAAATGGCATGGCCATGGATATTGGATCACTACACTTGGTATGTATACTTGTATGTATACTTGTATGTATACTCTGCTGCTGATTTTATTATTTTGTTTGTTATATCATTCTATAGATAATGTTAATTTATTAGTCCCCTACCGGTGTACACCGGAGGGGACTATAGGTTTGCACGCCGTCCCGTCCGCCCGTCAGTCCGTCAGTCCGTCTGTCAGTCTGTCACGCAAAGAACAGTTTTCCGGACTTTTTTTCTAAACGCTTAATGCTAATGATTTCAAACTTGGCACATCGTTTCCTCATGATAAGTTACAGATCAAGTTCGAACTTCACGACGTTTCGATCATTTTTGACAAAGTTATGGCACTTTGAACTTTGGTAATTCTGATGATCCTTAACTCAGCGCCATTTTAAGTTTTAATTTCCTTTAAAAAAGATTTTCTCTGCAATAATAGGACCGATTGAGATCAAATTTTCACTGTAGGGGGGACTCGGTCTGCAGAATATTTTAATGGTAATCATGACGTCACAGGTCACGTGGTTCTGCCGCCATATTGTTTTTCGTGAAAACACAAAAACCCCTTTTTCTCTGCAACGGCTGAACAGATCGAGGCCAAACTTTGCAGGCAGAATCACATACCCATGACGAACAAAAACCTTAGCGAGCATGACGTCATGCGTCACATGGTTTCAGAGTTATGACGTTTTTAAGCATGAACCTTTAAAACCGAGGTCCTCCGTCATTTTTGATCCAATCGAGGGGAAACTTCACAAATCTGTTCAGCATGTCAATCTACTAAAATGTCCTTTTGGAATTTGCGATAGGGCACGTGGTTTGGCAGATATCGTTAATTAAACGAAAATATTAAAAACGATGGATATCTCTTGTTTATTCTGGAGTTCTCCTCGAGCCGCACCGCGCGCCCTCAGCCTCGTCTCGCGAACGTCAAAAGTGCGACACAGCGCGCGCTTTCGGGAGGGGCGGAGCCAAGCCGAGCAACATATATATATTCACATCGATCATTGATCGTGAACCGGAAAATAGAATAAATTACTGATATTTAGTGACTCGAAAGTTTCTTTATCAACAACGTATTTTCTCGTGCTTCTGCTGACCTGTCTGCAAGGTGTATAAATCGAAGTCCCGAGTGCGAATCACAGGTGAGCCCGTCCTGAGGTAATTAGCGATTGGGAACGATTCAGAACCTGTGGGTAAATAACCCTTGGTAATTTCCTCAACAGTTTTCCGGACGACAGACTGCCGGGAGGGGGACACGTATTGCAGCGCAATACTCAGAATGCTTGTTACCTTCGCAAAAGCGGAAGGTTATGTTTTGATCGCTGTGTATTTATTTGTATGTCTGTGTGTGTGTGTGTATGTTATTCGCATAACTCAAAAAGTATTCAACCGAATTGCATGAAATTTGGTGGGATGATTGGTTATTATACGGGACACATTTGATTAGATTTTGGGAGCAATCGGGTCAAAGGTCAAGGTCACGAAAAGGTCAAAATCGTATTTTTACCAAGTACAGAACAGTAGCTGCGGCGAAGGTATGCGCTCTACCGAGTGCCCGTTCTAGTTTTAATTGAAGAGATTGATGTATGTTGTAATTCTTACCATTAAAATTACATTTAGACTGTAAAAGATGGCCTTTAGCACATTTCTTGTGTGGGTATCAGTCTTGCATCAAATAGTGAATTCCATACTGTATGCAGAAACATAAGCATTGTTTCAACCTCCTGGCAAAAATGTCGGCGAAAAAATGTGCGCGTGTGCTTCATCGGGGCCCATTGTGATATCTTTTCATGGGGCCCAAACTCCCTGGCGGCGCCCCTGGTGAGCGCCATGGCGTGACTGAGTGAAAACCGTTAACGTCACTGCTGGGTCACGTGATAAATTGTGCGCTACCTGGTAACTCTCAGGATAATGTTGCGTCTTTCTGTAACAATGGGTTACATTTACGCAAAATATTAGGTTCCTATCAGATATAGTTTTTAGTTTATGGGAATTATTTGGGGTTCTCGCCCTGTATCAGGGAAAGAGGGTGAACTTGGCTGTAATGGATTTCATTTCTACATAGCACCTGCAAAAATAGCCTTGGACCTTCTTTTCCTTTTAACGGCCACAATTTTCCTCAGGTTCTTGTGGGGTTGACATGGGAAGTTTGTTTTCGGCCCAAGTCTTTCACCAACTGGCTGGCCAGTCCTGACGCTCAACTCAATATTTAGGGCAGGAATTTGTGATTTGTTCAGCATGCCAGCGATGGCTCACCTACTCCAGCGATAGCAAAGATACTGAGACCTTTAACGTCCACCGACTAATGCTAGCAGTCGGGAAGCCCGGTTTAACGTCCATCCGAGGAACAGCACACACATTGATGGGTTACCCTACCTGTTGATGATTAGTATGGAGCCTGTGCATGCTGGTTGCATCATATTCTGGAAGCATGGCTGTGCCGCTGATGCAGTGCCCTGGTTTACCAGTAAGCTCGTACTCATTGTGCCGACATCAGAAGCATGACACTCCTCGGAGGTTGGAAAAAGAGCTTGAGGAAAGATTAAACCCACCTGGTGGTGTTTGTCTGGTACGCCATGGGCTCAACCTCAAGATTATAAGATCTGAAGCCATTCACCTTAACCGTTAGGCCAACTCCAGGCTTGCCCTGCCTGTAACACACCAGGATGACTGTTCACAGCTGAGTCGGGATTCAAATCCAGGCTAGACAGCTTAGAGGAGAGTGCGTACCTCTAGGCCATCCTGCCAGCTCTATTTTAAATTGAGAAAGGAATAGGTGAGCGTGAGGGATGGGAAAGAGTATGGGAGAGTGGGAAAAGGAGCTTGAGGAAAGATTAGGAAAAGACTACGTCTGGGGATAAGATGTTAAATAATTCCGTTTTTGCTGTTGTAAATTTATTTCCCTAATTGTAACCAAAATAAATGAATTTATCTCATACATCGCCTCAATCATAGTTGTTGTCCTTGGTCTCCATACAAGTGTTCAGTCTCCTTTATGAGCCTTGGCTCACCTAAGTCCCTCAGGATGAAAATGTCATGATACCTAATGTGATACCTAAAATGTCATGATACCTAATGTGATACCTAAAATGTCATGATACCTAATGTGATACCTAAAATGTCATGATACCTAATGTGATACCTAAAATGTCATGATACCTAATGTGATACCTAAAATGTCATGATACCTAACGTGATACCTAAAATGTCATGATACCTAATGTGATACCTAAAATGTCATGATACCTAACATGATACCTAAAATGTCATGATACCTAATGTGATACCTAAAATGTCATGATACCTAACGTGATACCTAAAATGTCATGATACCTAACGTGATACCTAAAATATCATGATGCCTAACGTGATACCTAAAATGTCATGATGCCTAACGTGATACCTAAAATGTCATGATACCTAACGTGATACCTAAAATGTCATGATACCTAACGTGATACCTAAAATATCATGATGCCTAACGTGATACCTAAAATGTCATGATACCTAATGTGATACCTAAAATGTCATGATACCTAATGTGATACCTAAAATGTCATGATACCTAACGTGATACCTAAAATGTCATGATACCTAATGTGATACCTAAAATGTCATGATACCTAACATGATACCTAAAATGTCATGATACCTAATGTGATACCTAAAATGTCATGATACCTAACGTGATACCTAAAATGTCATGATACCTAACGTGATACCTAAAATATCATGATGCCTAACGTGATACCTAAAATGTCATGATGCCTAACGTGATACCTAAAATGTCATGATACCTAACATGATACCTAAAATATCATGATGCCTAACGTGATACCTAAAATGTCATGATGCCTAACGTGATACCTAAAATGTCATGATACCTAATGTGATACCTAAAATGTCATGATACCTAACGTGATACCTAAAATATCATGATGCCTAACGTGATACCTAAAATGTCATGATACCTAACGTGATACCTAAAATGTCATGATACCTAACGTGATACCTAAAATATCATGATGCCTAACGTGATACCTAAAATGTCATGATACCTAACGTGATACCTAAAATGTCATGATACCTAACGTGATACCTAAAATGTCATGATACCTAACGTGATACCTAAAATGTCATGATACCTAATGTGATACCTAAAATGTCATGTCATGTGTGAAAATGTCATGATACCTAACATACCTAAAATGTCATGTCATGTGTGAAAATGTCATGATACCTAACATACCTAAAATGTCATGATACCTAACGTGATACCTAAAATGTCATGATACCTAACGTGATACCTAAAATGTCATGATACCTAACGTGATACCTAAAATGTCATGTCATGTGTGAAAATGTCATGATACCTAACATACCTAAAATGTCATGATACCTAACGTGATACCTAAAATGTCATGATACCTAACGTGATACCTAAAATGTCATGATACCTAACGTGATACCTAAAATGTCATGTCATGTGTGAAAATGTCATGATACCTACATTCATGCCATGTCATGCCACCCAGGTAAGTCGGAATTCTCCCCAAACCCCACCCCCTCACGTATCATCCGCCATTGATCGAAGTGAACGCGTCATTAAAGCTCGATTAGCCATCCGTGGATGCTCTGTCTTAATAGAGCCATCCACAGGACAATACCTAACGTTTGGTCTCTTCGGACATTGGAACTCGAGATATCCATACAATTAATGCCAATATTTCATGTTTGGAAGCAGGAAATGGTTTGACCCTTAACTTGATACTGCTGAGGGTCTTTTTCAGCCTTGAACTTGTGGATATTGAGGATGTTGTCCAAGAGGAAATGACAACATTACGTTTGGTCTCTCAGGACAATTTTTGATTTGGTTTCCCAGGCTTTGCCACAAATGACAGCTGTGCTTTAGTGGTCTGAGGCTTCTGCTGTGCATAATGGCCTAAAACATTCCATTCGGTAATTTGAATCCATAATAAGTCTTATTTCGTGACTTGGATGCATCATTATAATGTCCCAAATGGGCCTTTTTTGGGCCATTATAATGTCTGCTTTTCCGTAGTTCTTTGTTTAACTGTTCAACAGTTTTTACCCAAAGCAGCATTCCAGTTCATTTTTCTCAGACCGTTTATTTATTTCTTCTATCCTGGGTACGAGATATGAATGTCGGTTTTATTTTGTATTTTTCATCACCCCTTCAAAAAAATAAAAATAAACCTGTTTCCTGCCTTTTATTGATGGCTTTCTTTGCTGGAGTGGGGATACAGATTATGAGTGGTGATTAAAGGATTTCTTAAGTGAATGTGTCAGGCCCGGTGTTGGCCTAACGGTTAAGGTGGCTGGCTTAAGATCTCAGGGTCTTGAGTTTGAGTTCCTTGTCGTGCTGGTAAATAACATTGGGAGCATTGACTCAGCCTGTCATCCTTCCGAGGTCAGCAAAATTAGTACCAGCTTACTGGGAAAAGAGGGCACTGCATCAGCGTCATAGCTTTGCACCCAGCAACCAGCTGCATACGTAATAATTAATTAATTGATGTGTGCATTGGTTCCAAAGGCTACGTTTTAAGAGGTAAACATCTAAAAGGAGGTTTTCACACATTTTTTTTTCACAAGCTGCTGCCAGGCCATAAGTAGAATATGGAAGATTACAGAATGGTAAGAATAGTATTGCGAAGAGGTGTGTGCGGTATGGTTTTGTATGTATTCTGATTCTGATGTCCCATACTCTGTTGCAGACCGTCGGTGCTGGCGAAGCAGTTTCTTTGCAAATGTTATACTGGGTGGTTTGCAATTACCTTCCCATAATACCGTCAGATGGGATTCCCAGTTGAACGTCCATCCGAGGGACGGCACGCACAATTATGAAACACCAGGATGACCGTTTATAGCTCGGTCGGGATTCAAACCCAGGCTAGATTAGGAATGCGAAAATCAATGTTGTGGGATACCACCCTCTCAAGTTTGAGCACCTGGTAATCGGTTCTGAGGACAAACATTTCAAAAAAATTCCTTTTTTTTTTAACATACGATATTGGGGCTCTTGGCAGAGGGTGAAAGGGTGACCAATTAAGAGTGGGCAATGGAGCCACCGTGGGGCCCAACCAAGGGAACAAAGGATCCAGAGAAGAGGGGGGAGAAATGCAGATGCTTGAATACAAGAGGGGGTGTGTGTTTCTTTTTCTTGAGGCTCAGAGATTGAGTTGCCCAATTTTTTTGGTTCCATAATTGTTTTTTTTTGTTTTTTTTGAACAAATCTGCTTTGGCACTTGCTATGCCAGAATGCATAAAAAATGTGGCGGATGTATTGCATGTTGTGGTTTCGCAATTGCCAAAAGTTACAAAATACGATGTATTCCTCCCCACAAGTCGATTTTTATTTATTTATTTATCAATGTTCACACCTGATATCATTTCCTTTTTGGGGGGAGATCCTTGCAACTCAGAAGTATTTCTAAGTCGATGAAATGGGAAAGGTTGTATGCTGATCCGTGACGGTGTGAGTAAGTTGGTATAACTTGTAACTATCTCAGGTGTGATCATGCCTTTGCCTGCTGTGAACGTTGGTCTTGTTTTAAACTAATAAAGTTTTCTTTCGACCGTTCGTTGACCTCCGGCGGGTTACGCCAAATAGACTTGCTTCCCGTTGCACCAATGCTCCAGGAACCAGTCTCAACTTGCCTTTATTACTGAACGCTAGAAAATACCTGCTCCCTTCAGGGAGTGAATTATGTTGTCTGTTGAATATCCTGCGCAATGCCATATGACAGCCCCCCACCACCCTTTTCAAAATTATGGTTGTGCCCCTCCTCTCCCTCCACCCTTCATATAAAAATTGTAGTTGACCGTCCACCCCTCTTTACACTAAACAGCCTTTTATAGCCTGGTGTTGGCTTAGCGGTTAGGGTGCCGGCTTGGGATCCTGGGTTCGAATCCTGGTCGATCGCTGAATTAACGCCAGGGGGGGTTGACTCAGCCTGTCATCCTTCTGAGGTCGGCAAATTGAGTACCAGTTCACTGGTAATTCCCTGTGTGTCGCAAGAGGCGACCAACAGGGTTGGCGGCAGGAAGGGCATCCGGCCATAAAACATTGCTTCAAAAAGGAGACCACGGTGCCCGAAAAAGGACAACCCCTGCTCTGCGGGGAAAAATGGCCTCTAAAGGTGGTTTTTTTCTGCCTTTTATCTGTGGCATCTCTTCTACCCTCAGGGGGTAACAGGCCAATTTTAATTGTGCCCATAACTACCTCACAGGTAACCTTCCCCCCCACCCCCCTCAAGGACACCGTGGGTTTTTTTTTCAATGTCTACCATCCGAGAGACGGCACATGCATTGATAAATCACTGGGATGACAGTTTATAGCCGGGGCGAGATTCAAACCCAGGATAGACAGCTTACAGGTGAGCGTGCGTCGCTCGAGGCCATCCTGCCAGCCCGGTTTTAAAATAATAATAATTTTTTAACTTGTGAAGGGAAACGTCTTAAAATGGCAGCATGTTTCTTTAATGTGTCGGAAAACCAGGTGCTTGTCACATCTGTGAGGGTGAGCGATGAAACCTGCAAATTGCAAGCATGGAAGAAAGGACATTTGAATATGTGCTCCGGCTTCTGACTTGTTAATGATGCAAGGACCTCGGGCTGTGCAGTCTAGCAACTTGATGATTTAACCAGGTCAAACACACATCGCTATGTAAATGGAGCTTTGATTTGCATTTGAATGTTCATTTGTCATCGTGCATGAGCTTGCATCAAATGTCGATGACAGGTGTCTCAATTATGGTGACTCGTGACAAAATTACTTGCTTTCATCTTTCCGTCATCTGCAGGCTTTGGTTCATTGAAGGATAACCCAAGGCTAGGAAATGGAGCTTCCACGGATGTGAAAGTGGCGTATTAAAATACATCGACACTGCTTGTTATGGTGTTTTTCAGCTTAATCATCCTGAAACTCGAAACGTTTTTATCTTTCCAAGCACCAAAATCCCTTTGACTGATCTCGAAAACATAGTTACACCGTTACACGTCATCTGACAGTTTGAGACTGAGAGGGCCTCAGCATTCATGAATCTGTTCGTGTCCGTTTAATCACATTGGTGCCTGTTTTAAAAGTTTCTCTTTCCAGGATTGAGGAAGATGATGTGGGAATGGGAGCTTTGATGTAGCAGTTCTAATGGTGACGTTTATTATTCTACGACAGCAGGACCCTTTGGAAGGACACAGGAGGAGCACACAATATTAATATTTGTTTAACTCGATAGAAAAAAAAAAAAGGTACACGGAAGGAGCACACAAACAACGACAACCACAGTCACGAAACCAACAATTACGTGTTACTCGGGAGATACCCGTGCTATGCACGGGTGGGAGGCCAGAAGCAAATGGGCAATGCAGATACGGCGGATGCTAAAACATGAAACCAATAAATTCCACTTTCCTGTTGCACCTACAGTCACACGTCAGACATGGACAGCAAGTTCGTGAAGGATGTCCATGAAAAACGTACCCGTTCACAAACAAACGGGTACGTTCACGTATAGAAACGTCAATCGTTGGACCATGGCGAATCTGCATATGGTGATCTGCGAAGTTCGCGTTCAGAAAGTAGAAACCATCATGGCATGTCGTCATTCACTTGAACTCGATATCTCTTTTTTTCATTCCAAACAACATAACTCCAATCACAAATTAATCACACAATAAACTTTTAACAACATTGTTAATGTTTCCTTCATTGTAAAAACTACCAAATCAACAGTTAAAAGGATTTTGAGCCAATAGCTGTTACGGCCTTGGCAAGATCGATGGAGACAGCGATCTGTTAGCGTATTCACCGCCCAAATAGCTATGTGGAATTCTCATGTAGAGATTACCATATTTTCCGGTGTATCAACCGCACCCGTGTATCAACCGCACCCCCGATTTTCGACTTCAAAAATTTTTTTTTTAAATCAGGAAAATTTTAAAAAGAGAAGAGAATAAATAAATAAAATGGAAAGCGAAATATGATGAAAGGAAAGAGAAACTGAAGACAGAGAAAGAGTGAAAATACATGAAATGAGTTGAAAGAGAATTTTAAAAACGTAATTATTCTTTCTTGCCAATGTGGGGCCCTGAAAAGGGCCATCGTCTCCAGCGTCTGTTAGTCCGCCAGCGTCTAATGACGAACTCGTCGATTCCGAAGTGTCGGCCGGCCGCCCGATTACTAAACTCTTCTGCAAACCTGCAGGCACGGAGCTTGAAAGCTGCTGTGAATGATCGCGGTGCCATCTCGTGGTCTTGGTCAGGATAGAAGCGAATCGTGAAGCTTGGTCTTGGTCAGGATAGAAGCGAATGGTGAATCTTGGTCTTGATAGCTCGAACAGAATAGAACGAATGGTGAAACTCCCCGTTGACCTCTCCGTTTTATACATTCGCCCAGCCCATGCGGCGGCATCAAAGCCGACTTCAATAGGTTTACCGCGGCGTTGGTTAGACAATAGGTACGTCATAATGTCCCATGCAAAACATCCTGTTTACCATGTTGACGCTTTTGTTTTGTGACTTAATCCTGTCTTTATTTAGCACACTCTATTCACTATGTGACCTGTCATTCAAAGAGGACTAGTGAAAGTACACATTTTCACAAACACGCATAGAAAAATCAAATATTGCAAACTTCAAACTTTCTTGTATTTTGACTGGCAGCAGTAATCGGCGTTGAACCTACCTTAGTAACGTAATTGACAATCATTCATCATTGTATCCCCGCAACCCCAAAGTAATATAAAGATTACGTCCCGTTGATATGACAGTTTTTCAATGCACAAATTTTTCTGTTACTGTGTATCAACCGCACCCCCTTTTTTAGGGTTTTCCCGTCGGTAAAAAACCGCGGTTGATACACCGGAAAATACGGTAAATGTTGTTTGAACTTTGGCCGAGGTCATTTACTTTTAATGATGTTTATATACGAATGATGTTTAATGATGTTTATATTGGTTTTGGGTCGTCCTTTCCACATATCTCGTGGGATTGTAAGTTGGATAGACGGCCGTGATGGCGGGGAGGGGTTTGGAATTTTCTCAAGCAGGGATTCAACCCGTGGTCTTATAAAAGGTCTTTGTCCGAGGTCACCGAGTTTGATCGGTGCAGCTGTGCAGAGATCTGTGCAGCCGTTTGTGCGGCACCCGGGAAAACAACCATCACAATGAAAACATCGTCACAATGAACGTTATGTGAACGCGAATGTTATGCAGGAGTCCAAACCTGAGAATGCTGGAGACTCAAGCTGACATTGGGAAAACTAAATAGCCTATTTTACTCTTGGAGATCCCAGGATTACCCACCCAAAATATCGTTGCGATCGGTTCAGCAGTTTTTACGGTACCTTCGAACGGATGAACAGACAGACAGACGGACATTTGGTGAATTAAAGTAAGATAATCGAGCCTTTTTGCATTTGTACTTTATTTTACATCCTCATCGACACTCACAGATAGACATGCAATGAAGTTAAGTGAGAATTACACTAGTGAGAATAAACTGGCAAAATGTACACATTTGAACCGGTACTTGCAGCAACAAGTCCAGGAAGCCGCTGCAAATGCTCAGTTGAGAATTGCAGACATGCTGATGCATTGTCGTTAAGGCCATGATAGATAAATTGAAAAGAATCGGAAGATTTTAATGGCTGCTCTGCTGAGTTGAGTATTTGAGCAGCCAAATAAGTACTTGAGGGAAGAAATAAGTATTTTTGTTTTGTATTTCCTGTGCATTTGTCAGGTATATGTGCACTACACGCAACCTCAACTGTGGATAGCTTACCTGTTTCGTGAATTTGGTGATGGGGTTGTGGTCTTTCTTTGAAACCGCCTTGTTCTTGGCAAAGCTTCTTTTTTTTTTATATTAATTTTTTTTTTTTTTACCTGCGTCATATCACAGGTCTACAAGAGATTCACGTTGTTGTTGATTATAGATTCCTAAAATGTGCACCCATTGGTCGGGCAGCTGCAGGATCACACCCACATCTGTCTCTTGATTCCACCCACCATGGCACCATAGCACCAAGACAAAATGTTATGGCCGCTATCTTGGTTTTCTGGTGGGCCTATCGCATTAAGCCTGTAGGCCTCTGCTGATTATTTACTGCCAGTGTTTGTTGCAATTATTATACACTACCTGTAAATTTGAACAACTAGAATGGCACTCGGTAGAGTGCATACCTCTGCCAGGCTGAACAGTTTGTTTTGTATCCCACTGATGGGCCAGATCTGGATTTGGACCTGCACCAAAATCTAATCGGCTTGTTCTTGTCACCTAACCAACTCGTCCACCAAGTTTAGGCATGTCATCCACAACTTTTTTAAAATACGTTATATATCGCTTTTCGTCCGATCTCAATGATGAAGAATCACTTAAAAATTAAATAATTATTTTTTTCCGAATCCATATTCAGATCTTCACCAAAATCAAATCGATTCGGTCTTTTCACACACCCAACTTGTCCACCAAGTTTCATCCAAATCCGTCCATAACTTTTTTTGAGATATGTTAGATGTCGTTTTTGGCCCTATCTCCCAATGGTGAAGAATCACTTTAAAATTTCCTGATTTGGATCCGGATCTTCACCAAAATCTAATCATTTCATTCTTGTCACATATGTTACCTCTTCCGCTCTGCCAAATTTCGTCCGAATCCGTCCACAACTTTTTGAGATACCTTGTTCACATACAGACAGACAGACAGGGGTGAAAACATAACCTCCAACCACCTTAGGTGGTGGAGGTAAAAATGTAATCATAAATCGAATAATAGTAAGGTTTAACCAAGCCCATCAGAATGCATGGTAATCAAGAGTTATGTTGCACATATTACTAAAACCATTGGCTTTGTGTGGGTTCAGTGTTACTCACAATGTGGGACCCCGAAAAATTTAATCATATGTCGAATAATCGTAAGGTTTAATCAAGTCCGTCAGAACGCACAGTGAGGTGTTGTGTTAATTTTTTAATAGCACATTAAATGCGCGTTTCCCATTCGGTACACTGCCGGATTTTGTTGCGGATTGTGACCACAGTGTGGTTATGCTTGTTTTTTTTCTTTGCAGCGTGGTTCATAACTTTGTAAAAGTATTCTGCTTGTATAGCTGGAGTTGCCATCTTGATTCCCATCACGTGTGCAGGTACGATGCGGGCAAAGATGGCTTCATCGATCTTATGGAGTTGAAACTTATGATGGAAAAGCTTGAGGCTCCAGAGACGCACCTCGGTCTGAAGAACATGATCAAGGAAGTGGATGAGGATTTTGATGACAAGCTAAGCTTCCGAGAGGTAATTGCATATTGAATTGAACTGTTCTTCCGACAACTACTATTTGATTATTGAAACTGATGATTATTGTTTTGCACATACAGTAGTCGCTATCTTTTATAGACACCTCTCTATCTAAGAAAAATGTCCCATCATGACCTGGGTGTTCTTTCAGCAAAGGCAAGGGATTACACACATACACACATACACACACTTCACCTTAAAAACTTATCCGACAGAATTTAAAATGTAATTGTTGAAGGACTGTTCCAGCATTCGTTCCAAGTCCCAAAAATGCACGAGGGATGTGTGGAACACCTGATTGCAAGTTTCCAAGTAACATAATTGCCTCATGTAATAATCGTTCAGCACATGCAACTCATGTACCCTTAGGTTTTTAGAGGTGACGTGAGGCATTCTGAGCAAATTTGAAACATTCGTTCTGAGGTGCCACCATGTGGTTCATCTAAAAAAAATCTATAAAAAAAATCCCCCGTGCTGATTCCACACTTTACTAATCGATTACAATGCCATGCCTTCAAGGAAATGAGAGGAATCAAATAATTGGACACCTTCAAACAGGATCTTCCATTAGCCATGTTGTAAGGCGTGAGGAGAGCAAATGAGAGCAACGAGGCGAGCAACATGAGGAGAGCAAATGTTTATGACCTCGGAAGACTTCATCCGACTCCTGTTCAAGACCGATACATTCGCACAACTCATCCACGCAATCGGTTTCAAACTGCCAAGAGGACTGCAAATACATTCTCTGGACCTCGCAGGATAAGTGCCCGCACCGTCTTGAGGTATCTCTGTGATGCAGGGATTCATACTTGTCAGCTGTTCATCGTCCAAGACTTGCACCTCGACACATCCAAGCATGCCTGCAGTGGTTAAATGAGGCAAGTGTTGTATTCGGTGACATATCCAGGTTTCTCCTTGCAAGGCATGATGGTAAATGCATGGGTCTACAGAAGACTCAATGAGAGATATTCCCCAGTCTGTGTCCAGGAAGTCGCAAATTTTGTAAATGGAAATGTCATGATGCGGGATGGTCCTACTGAAACCTTTTGCAACAACTTGATCCATATCCATTGCAATCTGATGGCAGATCAATACACTAATGAGACCTTACAGCAAGATGTGTTGTCTACCCTTCAAGGCTGGCCCTGCTCGTCCTGGAGGCTGGCCCTGAGAGCGGCCTTCATCGAGCAGTGGAACCGCTCACACAAGCCGTTGGCTTGGGGGTGGTAGGCCGTGGTGCGGTGTAGCTTGACCCCCAAGGCCTGGGCGACCGCGCCCAAAAGCTCGGAGGCGAATTGCGGGCCTCTGGCGGAGGAGATGTCCGAGGGCGTGCCGAAACGGGCAATCCAGGTGCCAATGAAGGCCTGCGCCACGTCGGCGGATGTCGTTGATGCCAGCGGGACACCCTCCGGCCACCTGGTGGTCCTGTCCACCATCGTGAGGAGGTGGGTGAAGCCCCGCGAGGAGGGAAGGGGTCCCACCAGGTCCACATTGACGTGGTCGAAGCACCGCGCGGGCACGTTGAAGGATGCCAACGGGGCCTGGGTGTGCCGGTGGACCTTCGCGCGTTGGCAGGCTACACAGGCGTTGGCCCAGTCGCGGACGTCCTTACGGAGCCCGTGCCAGACGAAGTTTGCTGCCACGAGCTTCTGCGACGCCTTCCGGCCCGGGGGGGAAAGGCCGTGGAGGGCGTCAAAAATGTGCCGCTGCCATCCGGTGGGCCCGATGGGGCGAGGTTGGCCCAGGGAAACGTCGCACAGGAGAACTGTGCCTGTGTTGGCTGTCCGGAGGGCTTGCACCGTGGGGTCGGCGTTCTGGTCGGCCGCCATGCGGGCGAAGTCCACACCCAGGTGAACGGCGTTCGCGCCGGACCGGGAGAGGCAATCGGCCACAGCGTTGTCCTTGCCCGTGACGTGCCGGGTGTCCGTCGTAAATTCGGACATGGCAGAGGTGGTGCTGCTGGCGGCCGACCACGGCTCTGTAACCTTGGCCATGGCGAAGACAAGGGGTTTGTGGTCCACAAACGCCGTGAATGGGCGGCCCTCCTAAAGATGGCGGAAGTGGCGAACAGCCAGGTAAAGGCGGAGGAGCTCGCGGTCGAAAGCGCTATACTTGCGCTCGTTAGGGCGAAGCTGCCAGCTGAAGAAGGCCAGCGGTTGCCAAGCCCCGTTCACCCACTGTTCATGCACGGCACCCACCGCGTAGTCGGAAGCGTCCGTGGTGAGGGCGATGGGTGCGTCGAGCTCCGGGTGCGCCAGCATGGTCGCGTTGGCGAGGGCCAGCTTAGCGCCCGTGAACGCCGCGTCCATCTCTGTGGTCCAGGCGACGTCGTGCTTGGCCGGCTTGCCCCGGAGGGCTTCGTACAGTGGGCGCATGAGTTGGGCGGCGCGAGGCATGAACCGGTGGTAGAAATTTACCATCCCCAAAAATTCCTGTGGGGCCTTGATGGAGCGGGGGCGCGGGAAACTTGTGACTGCCTCCACCTTGGTAGGCAGCGGGACGGCCCCGCGCTTCGTGATGCGGTGCCCCAGGAAGTCGATGGCCGTTACGCCAAACTGGCATTTCGCCAGGTTGATGATGAGGCCGTGCTGCCCGAGGCGCTCAAAAAGCGTGCGCAGGTGGATGAGGTGCTCCGCCCGGAAAGTGCTGGCGATGAGAATGTCGTCCAAGTAGACGAAAAGGAAGGTGAGGTCGCGCAGCACGCTGTGCATCAGCCGCTGGAAGGCCTGGGCCGCGTTCTTAAGGCCGAACGGCATGCGAAGGAACTCGAAGAGACCAAAAGGTGTAATTACCTCAGTCTTCGGCACGTCCGCCGGCCGGACGGGTACCTGGTGGTAGCCCCGAATGAGGTTGACCTTGGAAAAGATCACCCGCCCCGCCAAACGGGCGGAAAAGTCCTGTATGTGTGGTATCGGGTACCGGTCGGGGGTGGTGGTGGCGTCGTTGAGGTGGCGGTAATCGCCGCATGGTCGCCATCCGCCACCTGGTTTGGGCACGATGTGCAGGGGCGAGGCCCACGCGCTATTCGAGCGCCGCACAATGCCCATTCGCTTCAGCGCGTCGAATTCCCCCTTCGCCACGGCGAGTTTGGTCGGGTCGAGGCGACGAGCCCTGGCGTAGACCGTTGGACCTGTGGTCGGGATGTGGTGTTCGACGCCGTGCTTGACGGCGACGGCCGAAAACGTCGGCTGCGTGAGGGCGGGAAACTCAGCGAGTAGGCGGGTGAAATCGTCCACGGCCGGGAGCGCGCAGGCTAGCTTGGTCGGAGCGGAGCCGCTCAATGAGCAAGCGAGCGAGCTGAAGGTCTCCGCGTTGATGAGCCGACGCCGTTTGACGTCGACCAAAAGCCCATGCGCGCAAAGAAAATCTGCACTCATCAAGGCCATGGGCACGTTCGTCGTGATGAAGTCCCACCGGAAGCGCTGGCCCCCGAAGCAGAATGCGACACTGCGCGAACCGAAGTTGCGGATGGAGGAGCCGTTTGCGGTGACCAAGGCGGGGCCGCACAGCGCGGCCTGTTTGTCCTGCACCGAGGCGGGTATCACGCTCAACTGAGCGCCGGTGTCGCACAAAAAACGCCGCCCGGACGCTGTGTCCGTGATAAACAGAAGGCTGCCCGAATGGTCGACGCTCATGGCAGGCAGCGAGCGCCAGCCTGGTCGTTTTCCGACCTGCCAAAAGTGCATGGTTGGCGGCACGTTCTGGCCTTCTGCCCGAACCTGGCGTGGTAATAGCACATGGTCCGCTCTGGTGGAGGCTCCGGCGGTCGCGTTGGGTTCGGTCGACAGGGCGTCGCGGCGGTCGCTGCCGCCAGTGGCGCTGACTCGGCCGGTGGTGGCGCCGGTCATGGCGCGGGCGTTGCCTCGGTTGGCCCAGGGTTCCAGGCGGCCGGTCCGACGTGTCGCCTGGCCGAGAAAAATTTATCGGCCTCCTTGGCCCGGGCGCGACGGTCCGTGATGGGCAAGTTAGCCAAAGCTAACCGTACCTGCCCGGGTAGCTGCTGGAGGAACAGCTCGCGGAAGAGGAAATCCGGGCTGTGGTCGCCGAGTAGAGCCAGCATGTGGTCCATGCGCTCAGATGGACGGGCCTCACCCAGCTCCGGGAGGTCGAGTAGTTGTCGTGCGCGTTCGGTCTCCGTGAGTCCAAACGCACCTAGGAGTAGGCCTTTGAGCGCGCCGTATTTGTCGGCGTTCGGCGGGTTCTGTAGGAAGCTCAGGACCCGGGCGCAGTGGAGCCATTGAGCGCGGAGACCACATGGTGGTAGCGCGTCGTGTCCTCCGTGATGTTCCGCAGGGCGAATTGAGAATCCGCTTGGGCGAACCAGACGGCCGCGTGCGATTCCCAAAAGCCCGGGAGCTTCAAAGCTACAGATGACTCCATCGCCATGTTCTTGAAAAGGGGTTACCAATTGTGGGAGCTATGCTCGCACGATAAAACCGGACAAAATGAACGACGCCAGGAATGAAGTTTCACTGAGCTATTTATTTCCAGCTCACTCGAAAGAACTCAAAAGCACTGAATCAGCCCATCGAACGGGCGGCAATTTATAAGTAAAGTTCAACACACAAAAGCCACGCCTCAGGCGGGGCGTGGTATGCAAATGGCAAAGGCAAGTCTGGACACGCCCGGGCGAGTCCGGACAAGTGACCGCTCACCGGTTGCGTCATCGGCCGGTGCAAGGCAATTGTGTCATGCTTCCGGTAACCGCTACAGTAAAACGTATGTCAAAAGTGTTGTGAGCTGGCAAATCCAAATCCCTTCACTCATTCACTGGAGATGAGATAGATAGCTTGGCATTGCGGTCCTGAGACAACTGGGAGCCATTGATTCATAGCTCTGAGTTTCCGACGTTCGACCCATCTCAGGATGCAACTATAGATCACTTTTGGGCTGCCATGGCAGAGGTGAGGTCAGTGAATGATGCAGGATGACTACTTTGGAGTTCTTCTTCTTCCACAGTTGTCCAAAATGCTCATGACACTTCCTCACTCCAATGCTGCTCAAGAGGGACTTTTCATTTTCATGATGGTGATAAAGGCTGAGGCAGCAGAGGAGGCATTGCCATCGTTTCTGGTGTAATAAACATCAAAATCTCATAACAGAACCTGTCATCTCAATAAATAAGCCATGCAGAGGTCTACAAAATGTCATATATGGCAAAGCATAGAAATGAGTGCTGCTACAGCAGAGACAGCAGAGCAACACATTTATATATAATTGTATAAATTTTGGCTTGCACCAGTTATAGCAAATCTCCCCCCCTACCTTCCCCAGTTGTTATTCTGATAGTTTTGTCGTAAAGCATTTTATGTCACAATTTTTCCATTTACAATTTTGGTTCCAAGCTTCTTTATTATTATTATTATTTAATGAATTTATAAAATTATTTATTATTTTTATTATTATTATTATTTTATTTTTTTCTTTTCTTTCCTTTTTTTCAAGTTTTGTATTTTGTGTTCGACTAACTCGAGTTTGAACCAACTTCCTTCTCTACTGCGTTTAGTTCCTTTTGATCTTCCGCAAGGCGGCCGCCGGTGAACTGGCTGAGGACAGCGGCCTAATGGCACTTGCCCGCCGATCTGAGATCGACGTCTCCACTGAGGGCGTTAAGGGTGCAAAGACCTTCTTTGAAGCCAAGGTACGGTTACTTTACACAAATCATTTAGTTACCTATTGATGGGGGTAGGAGGAATTACATCCATGGTCTACCTTTTGTTCTCTTCATAGCAAAATTACCTTCTGAATATAAATTAAATTGTGAGAATGGATTCAGGAGTTTAGGAAAGGAGTGAGGAGGAGTGGTGGGGTGGGACGGTGTTTCCGGTCAACACAGGTGGGTATCATGGAAGCGATGCAACAAGAAATTTGACTATACACCAGTGTTGTAGTTGATGCCGAGTCTGAGTGCTTGGCAGTCCGTGTCCTGACTTCTTTTTCTTGTGCTTAGGACCTGCCTCTGGTTACTAACGATTCGTATGTCAAATGTTGTGGACACTATCCATTAATTTCTTGTGATTTTGAACCTCTGAACCCAAACATGCACACTCGTCCAGGCAAAGTTGTTGTGTTGTACACTTGTTGGTACACATGTCACAGCCACTGCATTTTATTTATTTTACATCGTACAAGATCATGCGACCACTCGTTCTTCTCTGCATCGTCCCCTCGACACCGCGGTGACATTGAAATTTTATTTCGACGTCGGGAAATTTTCCCCCAATCATCCGCAACGGAAAACAAAAATGCTAAAATTTATAACTCCGACGTTTTATCGCATCGCTAATCACATCTTAACATTAACGTTGGTCTATAGCTTCCCTTTTAATAATGTAACTAAAGGATAAACTGATATATTAACATATTGTTGCAGTTTTGCAAATAAAGGCAACCCCCCTATAGTTAGTTACACCACAACATGTAGCCTCCTATAGTTAGTTATTTCGTATTAAATGTAAAGCATAGGCCCTTTCCAGTGTTTAGAAAGAAAACAAATAATGCGTTGAGTCAGGCAGGATGATTGTAGGCCTCGTTGAGGCCTAAAGTGCCTCGTCATGGGACTAGACCAGGCCCTGCAGGCCTGAAAGAGGAATAAAACCTTCCCCGAAGGAGGAACCAGACATTCCTGTGAGGAGGAGCAGCGAGCAACCAGTGGGAGCTAAAGGGAAGGCATGGAGGAGTGGCCGAGGGTGACCAATGAGGGGCTGTCATGTCACGTGACCCCCGGCGGCCAATTGAGACCCATGAACATTCGGGAAGGGGTTGGGGTGTTATAAAAACCCAGCCCATAAACACATGCTCTCTCTTTCTCTTTCTCTTTCTCTTTCTCTTTCTCTTTCTCTTTCTCTTTCTCTCTTTCTCTTTTTGTATACAAGATCGAGGCTCGTGAAAGAGCTAACATTAATCACACAAAAAGACAAACAGACACACAAAAAAACAAGGGGAGCGGCAGACAAGATGGGGAGAGAGGGGGAAGGACACAAGCACAACATTTGAGAGCAGGGACATCGGGAGGACTTGGCGGGAGGTGGGAGAGGAATAAAACATATGAACACTGCAAGGACTCTGGGGTGAATTAGCGGGCGTAGAAAAGATCAAGGTTTTCGATGGGGGAAGATAAGAGATGGTGGTGAACAGCTGTTTTAAAGACCTGGAGGGAGGAGTGGGATTGAAGGGAGTGGGGGAGTTTGTTCCAGAGGCGGGAGAAAAGGGGAATGAAAGAGTGAAGGTGAGCAGAGAGCCTAGACTTTGGCAGTTTAACCATAAGAGGGTTGCAGGCAGATCTTGTGCGACCTGAAGGAATATTGGGGGGACAGAGCACAGAGAGAGCTGGGGGAGCAAGGCCGGAGAGGAGTCGGTAGAAGACAGAAAGACCACCAACCTGCCTGCGGTGAGTGAGTGAAAGGCCCTCGGAGTTGACTGCATCGCAGGAGATTCCAATGATTCTGAAAGCTTTGGCCTCAACAGCGTGAAGCCGAGCAAGGTGTGAGGCAGGAGCACCAGCCCAGAGGGGGGAACAGTATTCCATTGAGCTGCGGATGAAAGCCTTGTATGTGGTGAGGAGCTCAGGTGTGCCAAGGAAGGACTTCGCACGACGGAGGATGCCCAGTCGGCGACTGGCTTTGGAGGCCAGCTTGGAAATGTGGTTTTCCCAAGAAAGATCATGGCAGATAGTGAGACCCAAAAGCTTGAGCGACAGAACTTCTTGGAGAGGATTGTTGAGAAAGTAGATGTGAGGGTTGTCCAGTCGGTCCTTTCGGAGAGACATTATAAGAGTGTGAGATTTGTCAGGATTGAAAGACGTGTTCCACTTGTTTGACCAGTCTGTGATTTTGTCCAGGTCTGCAGAGAGTGAGGAGGCTGCAGTTCACTGGTAATTCCCTGTTTGTCGTAAAAAGCGACAAAAAGGGTTGGCGGCAGGAAGGGCATCCGGCCGTAAAAACACTGCTTCAAAAAGGGGACCGAAAAACAACAACAACCACGGTCCCCGAAAAAGGCCAACCCCCACTTTGTGGGGAAAAGTGGCCTCTAAAGGTGGTTTTAAAAAAATTTATTTATTCAAATTTACCGGAGAATATACATCTCTCTCTCTCTCTCTCTCTCTCTCTCTCTCTCTCTCTCTCTGGCAAAAGAGCAAAGTTCTGTGGGTGTCCTCAGCTCATGGTACATCCGGTAGGCTTCCCGCCACCCCCCCCCCCCCCCCCCCCCACCCCCTCCAGTCTCTTCCAAAAGACATAAGTTGGACAAGAGAAGGGGTTAAATACCTAGGTGTTTATCTTGGACCCAATCAGTACTCCCATATTAACTGGGAAGGAGTAGTAGAACAGGCAACCAAGCGGCTCAACAAATGGAAAAGGTTCCTTCCACAAATGTCCTTTCGAGGCCGAATACTGATTATTAACACCCTGGTCGCCTCTGCCCTGTGGCATAAATTTATTTGTTTGCAGCCACCAGAAGGCTTGCTTAAAGCTATTCAACAGACACTGGTAAATTTCTTTTGGGGAGGTTACCACTGGTTGCGGATGGACGTACTTTGCCGCCCCGTGTCTCTTGGTGGCCAAGGGCTCATTGACCTAAAGTGTCGGCTGATGGCGTTTCGGCTGAAGTCAATACGTCTGCTCAATGCTGAAAAACTGCCCTGGCGCCCTGTGGCACAGTGAATACTGAGGCAAGCTGGAATGCTTGGCTACGGCCTTGAGACTTTTTTGATCGAATCCCAAAAAGTTGATGTGTCCCACCTTCCTCTGTTCTACCAGAGCTTGTTGAATGCTTGGCAAGCCGTAGTGGTAAGCCGCCAAAAGGAGTCCTATGAGGTTAAAATGTTTGTGGGAGAACCTCTCTCTTCTCTCTTCTCTCTCTTCTCTCTCCTCTCTCTCTCTCTTCTCTCTCTCTTCTCTCTCTCTTCTCTCTCTCTTCTCTCCCTCTTCTCTCTTCTCTTCTCTCTCTCTTCTCTCTCTCTCTTCTCTCTCTCTTCTATCTCTCTTCTCTCTCATCTTCTCTCTCTCTTCTCTCTCTCTTCTCTCTCTCTTCTCTCTCTCTTCTCTCTCTCTCCTCTCTCTCTCTTCTCTCTCTCTCTCCTCTCTCTTCTCTCTCCTCTCTCTTCTCTCTCCTCTCTCTCTCTCTTCTCTCTCTCTCTTCTCTCTCTCTCTTCTCTCTCTCTCTTCTCTCTCCTCTCTTCTCTCTCCTCTCTCTCCCTCTCTCTCTCTCTCTCTCTCTCTCTCTCCCCTCCTGCTATCTTGATCGGTCCTCTGGTTCCTGCTCTACCTGTCTTTCATGAAGAGTAGGCAAGCTATTGCCAACGCCATGAACAAATTCACTAACTATTTAGACGTCAGGCCTGGTCTGCTGGTTTGTGAAAGGCTTGGGCCAAAAAATTTCCTGGTCAACTCCACAAGAACTTGGCCATTTAACTAATGCCGGCAAACGAGATGCCCAGCATTTACTGCAGCTCCAAAGTATCAGTCTTTTGGTTCATCCTGCTCTGTGTCAAAGGTAAATGTGTTCTGCACCATTCTGTTCGACATATCAATACAATGAGAAATGCAGCAAAATAATGCCACCACTTGGTCATTTCATCATTCCTGAAATTCATATATAAATGGTAAAGTAGTAAATGCTACATTCTGGTGATAATGATCTCCGATTCACTGGACAACAAAAAAAAAAAAACTTTCCGTCTGTTACTGAGGTAAATGTAGGTGTCCTTTATTTCTTTTTTATTTGAGCATGCTGATTCCAAATCTGAAGTCAGGATTGCCTCAGCACGTCAGGAGTTTGTTACAGAAAAATGACATTCAAACTCGATCTTGTTTGAACCGATTTTGTTGAAACTAGGCACACAGATAGTCAATGATAGCTTACATATGCAAGTCATTTCTTTCGAGATCAGATCCAAGATGGCCGACTGGCGGCCATTTTGTTACTTAAACGTGTTCCCAACCATTTCTATGATGTGCATGGTCCGTTTTTGTTCAAACTTGGCACAAGGACACCACATGAGAGTATACATGTGCAGAAGATCTTGTTTTGTCATCAGACCAAAGAGGGCCGACTGCCGGCCTTTAACTGTGTACATCAAAATTACTAAAATCACTGGGGCTGTGACATTTTATGTCTTTTTCTCCCTGTTTTATTTCAATTTAATTATATATTTGCACAGTGTAGAATGCAAATTGCCTTTCAGGCCCTTACAAAAACCTCCAGTTTTGCAGTACTTAGACATGTTAAATAAGGTGCTGTATAAGACACTGCTTCAACGCCGCTAACCTTCCAGATGATTTTTTTTTTTAATGCCCTTTAAAATCGTTATTTTATTTCAATTGAATTATATACTTGAACACTGTGCTGGACAAGGTATTCTATGAACTCTCTCGTTTTAAATGCAGGTGTTCTGCAGGTGTTGTAACATTCTAAGTACATTTATATTTGTCCATACGTGGCTCTACTGTCAAGTGTGTTGCCTTCTGTCCCCTCGTTCTTCCATGAGCTTCAATTGTGTGCTTTGCATTTTGTAGACTGCAAAGTACCTGGACATTTTTGTTTACACTGCGTTTGACCTCTACGACGTGTAAACATTTGATCTACCGATGGGTTGGTTCAGCAGATGCAATGTGGAACAACACAAGGATTTCTGCTGTTATTTTGGCCCTGAAGATAGCTGTTGCTCTCTTGGCAGGTGCAAGCTGTGGCTGAAGGGAGCCGATTTGAAGCAGAAATCAGGGCAGAGCAGGAGGAGAAAAGGCACGAGGCAGAAGTGAAGAAACAACGACAACATGCTTTCAAAGAACTTCAGTCTGCCTTTAAGCAATGAGCCTGCATGCAGTGCAAGACCATGAATGAAATCAGTTGTATTTGTCTGTGCTTGCTTTATCTTAAAGGTAAATTGTGGGAATGTGTGCTGAAGACTTGGGTGAGTGACTAGAGTTTGTATTATCAAGGCAAAGCCTTATGGTACATAAAATTATTATTATTATGATTGCATTATTGCTGCTTGGCAGGTCACTACTGTGAGTGGGAGAGAGAGGGTGATTGAGAAAGTTTGGGACAGAGTGGTTGAATGGCTTCATGAAATGCACGGTCTTTTATACTTCTGACTTGAAAGGCCAAGAATATATTTGGTTGCCATAATATTACTAACTGAGTTAAAAACTCTGGTCCAAACTTTTTTTTTTATTGTGGAGGTCTTTGGGGGGAGGGGAAGTTTATGGCGGCAGGAGAGGGATGTACAGTTCATTGGTTTGTATCTGTAAAAAGCACGTGGCTACATGTTTACATCAGTTATTGCAGGGATGCTGTTGATGCAGTGCCCCCTGTAGACTAGAGCATGAATTTGTGATTGTTCAGGGTGCCAGCGATAACTCGCCTACTCTTTGTGAAGACACTAGGCTTTTCACATCCACCAACTAATAACAGCAGACGTGACAACCAGTTTAATATCCATCCTCGGGACGGCGCGCACATTGATGTCGTGCCCTAAATACAAAACACCGGGGTGACAGTTTATAGCTGGGCTCAGATTCGATTTTTATTAGCTGAACAAATTCAGTGCCTATAGAAAGTGCACACCCTCTTTCAAAATGTTCACCTTTTGTTGCCTTATTTCAAAAAAAATTCGGTAAATTAATGTAAACTAGGGCATGCCCGTACTATATATATAGGACGTGCCCGTGCCCGTGGGTGCCCGTTCCTTGCCAAAAAAAAAAAAAAAAAAAATGTCTTCGCCCATGCATGCATGGGCGTGCCCATGGGCCCATGGGCGTGCCCGTAAGTGCGTGATGTGACCGTACAATGAATGTATCGTCCCGACGCCGCAGCTCGGATGGCGCTGCAGTTAATCGGGCCCCCAAATTCCTCATCGACGATAACTAAACAATATATTATATGAATCGCACCGTACATACCTCCTTCTAGATCTTGTTCTTGTCTTGATATACTCACTCAGGCTCACTCTATCACGACTGAGTCCTCCCAGCTCCTCCAAATGGCGCCCGCTAGCCGCTACGTAAGTCCGGAAGTGACGTCCTCATTTGACTGTCCGGAAGGTCGCAAATCGCAGTTACGATGAATCGCAAATTAGTTTTAATTAGTTTTAAAACATAGTTTAACGGCAACATAGTTTGCCGACGGGAAATAAATGAATACGCTCTCAAATGTGCCATCCGAGGCAGAGTCTGTTCGTCACGTTCGGCACACGTGATAGCTCGCTGCTCTCTGATTGGTTGAATCGTTTTTTGGACATAGCTCGGTAACTACTTCTGCGATTAATTTAAAACCTTGAAAAGGCACATCTTCGGGTCCCCAGCAATATACCTGGCAAGTTTCAAGTATATCGGACCGGTTGGTGTCGAGAAACAGCGGTCACAGACAAACATACATACAAACATACATACAAACATACACACAGAGATTAGTGGAATTATAGATAGATTAACAAATTCCAGAAAAAATAATTAAAAATGCAAAACTAGAATATCTTTGTTTGGTAAGTGTCCACCCCCCTGGGTTGATACTTGGTGGAAGCACCTTTGAAATACAGCTGTGAGTCTGTTGGGATAGGCCTCTACCAACCTTGCACACCTTGATTGGGCAATATTTGCCCATTCTTCTGTACAAAAATGTTCCAGCTCAGTGAGGTTGCATGGGAAGCGTTGATGGACAGCAATGTTCAAGTCATGCCACAGATTTTCGATTGGATTTAGGTCTGCGGTCTAACTGGGCCACTAAAGGACATTTATCTTTTTTTGTTCCTTAGCCACTCCAGTGTCGCTTTGGCTGTTTACTTGGGGTCGTTGTCATGCTGAAAGGTGAACTCCCGTCCCAATTTCAGCTTTCTTGCAGAGGGCAGCAGGTTTTCCTCTAGGATTTTTCTGTATTTTCCTCCAACCTTTTTCCTTTCTATCCTGACAAGTGCCCCAGTCCCTGCTGATGAGAAACATCCCCATAATATGATGCTGCCATCACCATGCTTCACAGTAGGGATGGCGTTCTTTGGGTGATGTGCTGCGTTGGGTTTGCGCCAAACGTAACGTTTTGCATTTTGGAAGTTGTGCATTACGATGTGTAAATAAAGGTGGAAAACGTCTACATTAATGCAATTTAATTCCAGGCTATAAGGCAACACAAGGTGAAAATTTTGAAAGGGGGTGTAGATTTTCTGCTGCAAACCTTGCTATCCTCCAATTTCACCCAATAATTTGCAAAATTTGTGACAAGAATGTACAATTGGTGGCACATGCGGCCATTTGCACTGCCCGTCATAGCAGCGCTAAAGACGACATTCGACCACAGAGAGCGATGCCATTTATAATATGATTAAACAAAGATTTAAATGGATGACTATGGAATGAAGTGAGGATGCTGGATAGGAAAATGCCATCGGGCTTATGAAATGAAATGTACCATTGGCTGACTTTGACATAGTTACTTCTGAGACCTGCATTTATTATTTGGGAGGAAGCCTGATAATATTTTCATCATCTGATTTAAAATGAGAGCCTAACATGCATAAACAATCTGTCATTGGGCCACATTGATTTGTGCATTCTGTTTTGTACCAATTTCACAAAACACGCTTTCATCCCTGCTCTGCTGTGCAGAGGACTATTGGGTTTACTCATACAAATGCACTGCTTTTGCATTTGTATGTATGAGTATCGGCAATGTTCCTTGGCATTTGCATTGGCTGGCATAATCTTCCATTCCTCTAATGTTGAACTTAAAGTTTAACCATGTTTGCAAGTAATTAAAGTTGAATAAGGAGGCAATTTAGTGTGGTGTTTTACAGACCTTATCTTTGTAACCCTCTGCTAGTGCAGCGGGGTATCTCAAACCCCTAATGCATGCTACTAACCATGTCCAAAGCCCTGCCACATTAACGGAGTGTTAGAGTGTGATTATATATATATATATATATCCACACATCAGATCCCCTAACTTATCGAGTCCCAGCAACAAGTGTCGGCTGCCACACATTATTATTATTATTAATATTATTTTGGATACAGAATCGAGGCTTGTGGAAGAGCTAACACATTGAACATGAAAACATGCACAGACACATAAAACATACAATGAAGGGAGCGGGAGAGAGAGGGAAGCACAACAACAGTAGTGAACAGGGACGTCGGTATATCTGTGGAAGGGGGAGGAGGGGTACAAGGTATAAAGCAAATGAACACCACTAGGAATTTCAGGAAAGATGTTGGGGATTGAAAGAGGCGGATTTGGGGTGTTTTAACGGGGGAAGAAAAGATCAAGGTTTTGGATGGGGGAAGATAAGAGATGGTGGTGAACAGCTGTTTTAAAGACCTGGAGGGAGGAGTGGGATTGAAGAGAGTGTGGGAGATTGTTCCAGAGGCGGGAGAAAAGAGGAATGAAAGGGTGAAGGTGAGCAGCTGGTCTTTGCCCTGCTGATCAATGGTTAGGAGGTTTGCAGTCAGGAATTAAATTTACTGAAAGGAGCACACTGACCCTAGATGTGATGCACTGTGCATAATTTACGTTCACGTGTTGGTGTCATGTCACATCTCGGTCAGTGTGCTCCTTTTGTCAAATGTATACAGTAGATACAATGCCTTCAGAAAGTATTCACATTTTGTTGTGTTGCAGCCTGATTTAAAGGATTATATTTTGTTGCTTCTTCACACATAATACCCCATAATGTCAAAGATTTTTTTTTTTTTTTTTTAGAATCTTTTACAAAATGATGACAAATGAAATACAGAAATATTGGATTTACATAAGTATTCAACTCCCCCCCCCCTCCCCCTCTTCCCCCTCCCCTCTTCCCCCCCACCCCACCCCCCCCCCCCCCCCCTCAGTCAATATTTCATAGAACTGCCTTTAGCAGTGATTACAGCTTCGAGTCTACTTAGGTATGTCTATCAGCTTTGCACATCTGGATTTGGGGAGTTTTTCCCATTTTTCATTGCAGATTTGCTCAAACCCTGTCAAGTTGGATGGGGAGTGTCAGTGAAACAGCAATATTCAAGTCTTTCCACGAATTCTCATGGGATTAAAGTCTGGGCTTTGGCTGAGAAACTCAAGGACTTTCACGTTCTTGTTCTGAAGCCATTCCAGTGTTGCTTTGGCTGTATGCTTGGGGTCATTGTCCTGTTCAAATGTAAATCTTCACTCCAGTCTAAAGTCTTTTGCACTCTCGAGCAGGTTCTCCTCAATGATTTGCCTGTATTTGGCTCCATTCGTTGTTCCATCGATCCTTACAAGTCCCCCAGTCCCTGCCATTGAAAAACATACCCATAGCATGATGCCGACTCCACAATGCTTCACGGTAGCAATGATGTGAGATGGCTGATGGGCTGTGTTCGGTCTCAGTCAGACATCGCACTTTGCATTCAGGCCAAAGAGTTCAATTTTCTTCTCATCCACGGAATCTTTTGCCTCATGCTCTGTCTTTCACGTGCCTTTTTGCAAACGAAATGTGTGCTGTCATGTGCCTTTTTCTCAGGAGTGGCTTCCACCTGACAAAAAAAATAATCAAGTTAATCTATTTTAAATTCAGGCTTTAACACAACAAAATCTTAAAAAGTCAAGGGGTGTGAATACTCTCTGAAGGTACTGTGTGTGTGTGTGTATATATATATATATATCTACACTTGCACACATTCATGCTCTTCCATCTCGTCGATCATCAGATGTAGCATTTGACCTGATGTAAGTATTTGAACCATTTCTCCTCGATGCACAATCAAGTACTGACCTACCCTTTCTGCTAATAAAGGGAAGAGAACATCAATTGGAACTTTCCCACGAAAAGGACCCAGCATTATTTTGTTGATGTTATGGCAACCAAATAATATCATTGGCTAAGCAATGGACCAATACTTCCAATGAATGTTAAACTGTAAGCGAACATTTGTTGCTACTTATCTCTTTTTAATGTGCAAATGGCCTTGATCAGCGTTCCCTACAACCTCCCACCCCCCCCCCCCCCCCTTCCCCACTTCCCTTTCTGCATATTAGTTGTACTTTTTAATGCAAAATTGTTTGAGATCTTCACACATTGAATTTTTTTCTCATCTTTCCTTGTTTTCAAAGACTTGTAAACGCTTGACGCATTTCCATTACTTGCAGCATTAGAAGGCTAAAAAGTCTGAATGTTTTTACAATTGATGTGATTAACTTGTGATTTCACCTGTAGCACCAAAACCTAACATGGGGGGTACGTATTTAGCAAATAATCTTTCATACGTCTGTGCCAAATGAAAGAGGGAGTTTTCTGAGCGACTGAACATTTGCCGATGTGTGCGGACTGCATGATGTGCTGCTGTTGGTTATGCAATCGTATTCTTGCGTTGCTGCTTACTTTTTCATCCGAGCGAGTTGAATTCAGCACTGCGTGAGGAGGGATGGTTTTGCTGAACGACTTGTGGAAGGAATTTACTGTAAACTTTCATAAAGCACAATTACACATTTTATCTTTCACTTTTCTAATTAAAATAGTAACAAACAGTCTGTCTTGTTTGTTTTCACCCACTCTGAGAGTTTGCATTGTTTTAGATGTAAACTTTACTTGTTTCATTCCTGAAGAGAAGGGAGGTGTGTGTCTGTGTGCTTTAATATAGATAATTTATTCTCAGAACTAACTTGATCTACATACCTGGCGACATTGCGTTTCAAAAATTCCAATCGCGTAAACCTTTCTGGGGCTCTGCAAATCTTTTGTGATGTGGGGTTTAAAGCAATGGACAAGTGGCAAATCTCTTGGTGGACAACAACATTTCTACCAAAAAACTGGTGAGTGATCTGA
The DNA here is from genome assembly GCF_964187855.1 of Myxine glutinosa. NCBI lineage: Eukaryota > Metazoa > Chordata > Myxini > Myxiniformes > Myxinidae > Myxine > Myxine glutinosa. The sequence continues at coordinate 141,163,743 of NC_136266.1, read as the reverse complement.
CAGAAGAGCCTCCAGATCTCGACTTTCCCTGGAAAGAGTTGTCTGCGCTCACTGGGATCCACACTCTCCATGCAAGGACATCACACCACCTCCAAAAATGGAGTTTCACAGACAGACCAGCATATGACTGTGGTCACCCAAATCGGAGTATTCAACACGGAATGAGTGACACCTATGGAAATTTACAACCTAAAATGAAGGATTTAGGACAAACCACTTAAAAACAGACAGTGCTGTGACCTAATTGGACTTGTATCTGTGAGCTGTAATTTGGCATATACAAGAATACTGTTTCAAAGCTTTCTTCTTTTATTTTTAATCTATAATAACCTGTGTGTGTGTGTGTGTGTGTGTGTGTGTGTGTGTGTGTGTGTGTGTGTGTGTGTGTGTGTGTGTGTGTGTGTGTGTGTTTGTCCTCCAAAACAATGAAACCTAGCGGCCCCAAACCTTGCATGCATACTTCTTGACCACGAAGGGATTGCGTGAATGAAAACTGGGTGTTTGGGTGTGTTAAAAAAAATTAAAATGCGCCTAACCAAAAACCCCATGAAGCCTTACAAAATGATGGTCTGCTATCTTGGTCAGCCCACTCTCACATTGCTGGGTCTCACATTGCTTTGGCCACCATTTTCTTTTGGCCTGTTCAAATGTGCCTTGCCTTGGAAACACACTTACTCATGAAATAATTAAAGCATTTGATCTGAATTCGGATTCAAGGATCGGATCCTGTTCACAAAATAAATATCAATCTGATAATTTAACACATTAGCGATTCTTATAACTAAGTGTATATCTTTAACTCGGCTTTCAGCAAGGCTGTCCTTCCTCCTTCTCCACATTGCCAAAGTATGAAACTTAACTTTTTCTACTGTTCCAACAATTGTATTGAGTGAAGAATATTAAGGAATGTGCCCAAAGTGTAACTTTATTGAGTAAAACGAAAATAATTAACCAGCAGGATCGACGGAAAGGCTTCCGCAGTCGTGCCTGTGTGCTCTGTGGGCAAATCTCTGAGTAAGGAAGGCAAGATAAATCAAATTATTAGAGATATAATTAAAAGAATGTGTCCCTCTTCTTGCTATGCTTATAGTCTATTTAATTTATTTCCTTCCTTTAAAAAGTAGAATGGACGAGCAAACTGATGGACGAGCAAAGGCCTCTTTTAAGGTCAACCTTTGGTGCTTTTGGGTTGTCGTGTTGATGAACTTTAGATGTGTGCTTATGCTTTACCGCAACGCTACTTCAAACAGGCTGCGGTGCCTCGATCCACTCACAAACACTCATATGGGAGTGTGTGTGTGTGTATACCTCCCCTTCCATCCCCCCCCCCCCCCCTTCTTCCGCCTCCCTCCTCCCCCTCTTCCTTCCCCCTACCCTTCATTCCTTTCCCCCCTCCGCTTCCCTCCTTCCATCCCTCCTATGTCTCTCCCCTCCCCCCTTTGCATATTCCTGGCACAAAGCAACTACATTGCCTGGCAACACAGGGTACTTTTGCAAGTTTTCAATAAAGAAAATTTAACAAATTAACTAACCTAACCATAACAATGGAAGAACGCACATATTCTGTGCATTTGTGGCCACAAATTGTGGCCACAATTTCCAACAAGTTTGAAAATCCTCTCTATCTCTTTGCTGATGACTCTACTCTGTCGCTCCATTCTTCATCCCTCAGATCGGCAGTCTGCAGCCTCCTCACTCTCTGCAGACCTGGACAAAATCACAGACTGGGCAAACAAGTGGAACATGTCTTTCAATCCTGACAAATCTCACACTCTTACGATGTCTCTCCGAAAAGACCGACTGGACAACCCTCCCATCCACTTTCTGAATAATCCTCTCCAAGAAGTTCTGTCACTCAAGCTTTTGGGTCTCACTATATCCCATGATCTTTCCTGGGAAAACCACATTTCAAATCTGGCCTCCAAAGCCAATCGCCGACTGGGCATCCTCCGTCGTGCGAAGTCCTTCCTTGGCACACCTGAGCTCCTCACCACATACAAGGCTTTCATCCGCAGCTCAATGGAATACTGCTCTCCCCTCTGGGCTGGTGCTCCTGCCTCACACCTAGCTCGTCTTCACGCTGTTGAAACCAAAGCGTTCAGAATCATTGGAATCTCCCGCGATGAAGCTAACTCCAAGGGCCTCTCACTCACTCACCGCAGGCAGGTTGGTGGTCTTTCCATCTTCTACCGACTCCTCTCTGGCCTTGCCCCCCCAGCTTTCTCTGGGCTCTGTCCCGCAAATATTCCTACAGGTCGCACAAGATCTGCCTGCAACCCTCTTATGGTTAAACTGCCAAAATCAAGACTCTCTGCTCTCCTTCATTCCTCTTTTCTCCCACCTCTGGAACAAACTCCCTCACTCTCTTCAATCCCATTCCACCCTCCAGGTCTTTAAAACAGCTGTGCACCACCATCTCTTATCTTCCCCCATCCAAAACCTTGATCTTTTCTATCCCTGCTAATTTCACCCCAATTCCACCTTTTTGAAATACCAACTTCAGTCCTGGAAGTCCTTGGTGTCCTTGTGTTTTATACTTCTCCCACCCCCCCCCCCCCTTCCCATGCCTCCTCCCCCCAAGCCCTCTCCCTTCCACACATCTCCCTGCTCTCAAATGTTGTGTTTGTATGCTTCCCCTTCTCTCCCCATCTTGTCTTCCGCTCCCTCTTTTTAGATATTTTGTTTGTCTGGTTGATTTGTTTGTGAAGTAAATGTTAGCTCTTTCACAAGCCTCGATTCAGTATACAAAAAAAAACAAAAAAAAAACAGCAAATTGTTCCAATGTAATATTCGCAGCAGCTTCCTCTCAGCTCTTAAAGAACACTTCAGAACACATGTATGACAAGCACACCTTGGTCACATTTCGAGTTGGTTAGTCAAGCCCATCGCCTGAGGTGCGCTACAATACCCTCAGGCTCAACGACGTGCTCGAGTGCCCTTAGAGCACATTTTGACAGTCACCAAATTTACCAATAACATTTTTGATTTGACACTGGTTCTCAAATCCACTATAATCTCCATACCCCAACGTAGCTCTGCATTGTTAAATGCTGTCTTCTTAAAACCACAGTAATTCGAACAACTTCGAAGTTACTGGGAATTTGAGAAGTACTGTCATGTGCATACATACGCTCCATCAGTAGAATGTACAAAAGTGGAGTCTTTGTTTTTAATGTGTTGGATACATTTTCCTGTTGAGTTATTTTGAAAGCAAAGCATATCGTTCCTATTAATGTCACCAAAAAGGTATGGCCATTCTACAACAGGCTCAGCAGCCCCCATTGAATTCCGTCCATAACTTTTTGAGATATCCCAACCCCTCAACAGCCTCAATTTTCAGCTTAACATGATCAAATATTTTGCAATTGCAATGTACAGACATATCTGACATTAACGTAAAAGTCATAAAAGCCTATAATCTGCATTTAAGGGAAGAAAAAAAAAATGCAGAGAACATTAAAAGTGCAGGATGTTTGCCTTTAATGAGTGGTATGGGAGAGACCATTTTACTACCCTGTGGTTTATCATACCACAACACATATATGATGATTGCCTAAGGTCATTTTGATCCAACTAAGAATGTAGTTTAGCACCAGCCAACGCAACTCAACGAGACAGCAACGCAACAAGACAGTTGGCGATAGCTTCGTGTTTTATAACCATGTAACGTCTTTTATAACCATGTAACGTGCATCAGTTTACCATTGCCAACAAGGTTTTCGGGCACATCGTTGATCTTGTAAAAGTTGAACATGTTCAACTTTTACGACGAGTTGGCGGCATATCTATATTGTAAAACAGGAGTGTCTGTCTGTCCGTCCATCCCCAACCTACTCCCACGGTTTTTGGGCTTGACCCGCCAAACTTTCTGTGATACGTTTTGGGGTCCCAGGGGATGTTGTAAGGTAGGTAGGTAGGTTTCATAAGTTCCTCAATAAAATTATGATTTTGAAATTAACTCGATACGAACCTGCCCCAAATCTGGAAGTGAACACATGACGATAATGAGCTGGTTTGATAATACACTACATGACCAAATGTATGTGGACACCCGAACATCGCACATCTCATTCCAAAATCATGGGCATTAATTTGGAGTTGGTCCCCCTTTTGCTGCTATAACAGCTTCCACTCTTCTTGGAAGGCTTTCCACTAGATGTTGGAACATTGCTGCGGGGATTTGTTTCCATTCAGCCACGAGCATTAGTGAGGTCGGGCACTGATGTTGGGCGATTAGGCCTGGCTCGCAGTCGGCGTTCCAATTCATCCCAAAGGTGTTCGATGGGGTTGAGGTCAGGGCTCTGTGCAGGCCAGTCAAGTTCTTCCACACCGATCTCGACAAACCATTTCTGTATGGACTTCGCTTTTTGCACGGGGGCATTGTCATGCTGAAACAGGAAAGGGCCTTCCCCAAACTGTTGCTACAAAGTTGGAAGCACACAATCGTCTAGATTCCAGATTTATTCTCGACTCTAGATTCTAGAATGTCATTGTATGCTGTAGCATTAAGATTTCCCTTCACTGGAACTAAGTGGCCGAGTAAAAAATTTATATATATATATGCAATTTAATTTGTGATTGGAGTTATGCTGTTTGGAATGAAAATAGAGATATTGAGTTCAAGTGAATGCCGAAATGACGTGAAGGTTTTCTACTTTCTAAGCGTGACATTCGCGGATTCGCCATTTACAGATTCGCCATTGACTGGGAAAAGAACCATTTAAACAAGTCCGTTTTTTTGTGCAAGGCTTTTACGAGCATGCTGCCCATGTCTGATGTGTGACTGACGGTGCCACAGGAATGTAGAATTTATTGGTTCATGGTTTCACATTCGTCGTTTTTTAAAAAACTTGTCTTTCACGAACCAGCTGTCCATGTCTGACGTGTGACTGAAGGTGCCACAGGAATGTGGAATTTATTGGTTCCATGTTTTGGCATTCACCGTTTCCGCATTGTTTGTTTGCCTTCAGCTCCCCATCCGTGCATAGCACGGGGTACCTCACTAGTACGTACAGTCACGTGAAAAAGTAAGTACACCCCATGTAAAGTTTTGACTTTTTCAATATATTTAAACATACAGCTATTTGATCTTCATTTCAACAATATTGAGAGATAAAGGTGATATAATATAATAAATATCATGAAACATTTACATTTTGTAGTCCATTGTATAATTTAAATAAACATAAATGCAAATTTCGCATGTGGAAAAAGTAAGTACACCCCTACATTTATCACTACTTCAAATACCTAAAATTAGAATCGGGTGCACCAGCTCAGGTGCAAATGATTAGAACTTCGTTAGAGAGGATCTTGGAGGAACCTGTCTTTAAACCTCAGACATTTGGTTTGGTTTGCTCTTTGTTGTTGAAGTGTGCGGCGTCACCATGCCGAGATCAAAAGAGCTTTTTTTTTTGTATACTGAATCGAGGCTTGTGAAAGAGCTAACATTTATTTCACAAACAAATCAACCAGACAAACAAAATATATAAAAAGAGGGAGCGGAAGACAAGGTGGGGAGAGAAGGGGAAGCACACAAACACAACATTTGAGAGCAGGCAGATGTGTGGGAGGGAGAGGGCTTGGGGGGAGGTGTGGGAAGGGGGGGGGGTGGGAGAAGCATAAAACACAAGGACACCAAGGACTTCCAGGACAGAAGTTGGTATTTCAAAAAAGTGGATTTGGGGTGAAATTAGCAGGGGTAGAAAAGATCAAGGTTTTGGATGGGGGAAGATAGATGGTGGTGAACAGCTGTTTTAAAGGCCTGGAGGGTGGAGTGGGATTGAAGAGAGTGAGTGAATTTGTTCCAGAGGCTGCAGAAAAGAGGAATGAAGGAGTGAAGGTGAGCAGAGAGTCTTGATTTTGGCAGTTTAACCATGAGAGGGTTGCAGGCAGATCTTGTGCGACCTGTAGGAATATTTGGGGGACGGAGCCCAGAGAGAGCTGGGGGGGGGGGGGCAAGGCCAGAGAGGAGTCGGTAGAAGACAGAAAGACCACCAAACTGCCTGCGGTGAGTGAGTGAAAGGCCCTTGGAGTTAGCTTCATCGTGGGAGATTCCAATGATTCTGAACGCTTTGGTTTCAACAGCGTGAAGTCGAGCTAGGTGTGAGGTAGGAGGACCAGCCCAGAGGGGAGAGCAGTATTCCATTGAGCTGCGGATAAAAGCCTTGTATGTGGTGAGGAGCTCAGGTGTGCCAAGGAAGGACTTCGCACGACAGAGGATGCCCAGTCGGTGACTGGCTTTGGAGGCCAGATTTGAATTGTGGTTTTCCCAGGAAAGATCATGGCAGATAGTGAGACCCAAAAGCTTGAGTGACAAAACTTCTTGGAGAGGATTATTCAGAAAGTGGATGGGAGGGTTGTCCAGTCGGTCTTTTCGGAGAGACATCGTAAGAGTGTGAGATTTGTCAGGATTGAAAGACATGTTCCACTTGTTTGCCCAGTCTGTGATTTTGTCCAGGTCTGCAGAGTGGGAGGAGGCTGCAGACTGCCGATCTGAGGGATGAGCAATGGAGCGACAGAGTAGAGTCATCAGCAAAGAGATAGAGAGGATTTTCAAGAGTCAGAGAGATCATTGATGAAGACCAGAAAAAGCACAGGGCCCAGAACACTGCCTTGAGGAACTCCAGCCTGAACAGGAAGAGGAGATGAGAGAAAACCATTCAGGGCCACACGTTGACTACGACTAGAGAGGAAGTCCGCCAGCCATGCGTGGAGATTTCCATGGATACCAAAGGAGGAGAGTTTGGTGAGCAGAGCGGGGTGCCAGACCGTATCGAAGGCACGTGATATGGCAAGGGAGACAGCTCTAATTTCCTGTTTGGCATTGAGGACCTCAATCCATTGTTGAGAAAGCAGAAGCAGCATGTCCAGAGTAGAGTGACCAGGTCTGAAACCAAATTGATGATCAGAGATCAAGCCATTGGAGAAGAGGAAAGATTGCATATCTGAAGCAATGATGGATTCCATGACTTTGCTGATAATTGGGAGAAGGCTGATTGGTCTGTAGTTGCTAGGATCTGTTTTTGCACCTTTTTTGTGCAAAGCGGTGATGTCGGCTGATTTCCAAGCAGATGGCAGATGACCTTGAGCAAAAGAGTGGGTGAAGAGAACAGAGAGAGGGAGTGAAAGAGCGGAAGAACAGGATTTTAGGACCCGTGGGCTGATGCCGTCAGGTCCAGTTGCAGAATCGGAGTCGAGGGTTGACAGAAACTTTTCCACCTTGTCAGGAGGAAAGGACACAGAGTCCAGAGCAACTGGGTACGGTGGGTGCAGAGAGGGATGGGTTTGGGACACAAGATTTAGAGGCAAACACAGAGTTGAGGCATTCAGCTTTTTCACGTGCGGAGTCAGCCGTGTAGCTGTTTGAGGTGAGGGAGGGGATGGAGGGGGAACAAACACCAGAAACAAATTTGACCAGATGCCACCAGGATTTGGAAGAGGGAGACAGATAAGAGAGTTCGGTCTTGAGAACGGAGAGATATTGTTTCCTGGCTCTCCTGAGGGTGGACACACACTTGTTTCGGGCTTTGTGAAAGGACATGAGATTTCCTTCCGTTGGATTTCCTTTCCAGGAGACGAAAGCAAGTTGTTTCTGGTCAACAGCCTCACCACAAGATTCCGTGTACCATGGACGGGAGGAAGGGTATGACGATTGAAGATGAGATGGGATAAATCTGTGCATGAGAGAGAGCAATTTACTTTGGAAGAATTCCCAGGATGTTGATGTCAGAGGTGGTAGAGATGGGAGACCAGTCCAGATGATTGATGGCTGCTTGAAGACCGTGCCAGTTGGCCTGAGTGAAATGCCAGACTCGTCGACGCTGAGGAGGCTCTCTGAGAATGGTCAGAGTGATGTCCACTTTAACAAGCACATGATCAGATGAGCCTATTGGAGCAGAAGAGCAGCAGACATTTTCAGGGAAGTTAGTCATAATCAAGTCCAGAAGAGAAGATGCTCCGTTGACTGAGATCCGGGTCGGGAAATTGACAGATTTTGTCAGTCCCAGTGAGTCGCAGAAGTCCTTTGCTGAAGAGCCATGGCTGGTGAGAGAGGTACCCACACCCAGCCAACTGGGATAGTGACAATTGAAATCACCACATATGAGGAAGAGAGAGTTGGGATGGGTCGATAGAAGTTGGTCAATATTATCAGACAGCGAGATGTAGATGGAGTCATCACTGTTTGGTGGACGGTACAACACACATATGAAGAAAAGGTGGGAGCGAAGGGGAAGCCGTAGCCAAAGGTATTCCTGGGGGTGAGGTGGAGAGAGGGCAGTGCAGGGCGAATGAGGAAGTTTTTTTTTTATATAGATAGCAACCCCACCTCCAGGACGAGGCTCAGGTCTATCATACCAGAGGAGGGAGTAACCTGGGAGAGATACCAAGGAATCAGAGACATCATGAAGGAGGAAAGTTTTTGTTAAGCAGATCACGTCTGGTTTGTCAGAAGCAACCTGTATGGAGAGATCAGTCAAGTTTGAGCAAAGGCCCCGGATGTTTGAGGTCCATACCGTTAATGAAGAGGAAGGGGGAGCATGGGATAGAGAACGGGGGGGGGGGGGGTAGGGTAAGATGTGGAAGAGGAGGAAGAGGTAGGGAGAGCTGTTGAAGGTTTGTCAGAGATTCCAGAATAGCTTGGAGAAAGGGAAGAATGGGGCAGACAAAAGGTTTGATGGTGATTGGGTAAGGCACAGTGAGGTGTTATTTGAGGAGGGGGAAGAGCGAGGCAGAAGGTTGGGGGAGATGAAGGTGAAAGTTGGAAGGGGGAAGAAGCGGGGAGGACGCTTTGAGGATGAGGGGTGAGAGGGGAGTCTAGGAGGTGAGGAGCGAGGGAGTGTCTCGGAGGGGAAGGGTGTGGGGGAGTTTAGGAGGGAAGGGGCAAGGGGGGAGATTTGAAAGGGATGGGTGATGGGGAAGATTTGGCAGGGAGGGGCAAGGGGATAGATTTGGAGGGGAGTGGTGATGGGGAAGTTTTGGAGGGAAGTGCTGGTGGGGAGGGGCAAGGGGGAAGATTTGAAAGGGATGGGTGATGGGGAAGATTTGGAGGGGCAAGGGGGAATATTTGAAAGAGGTTGGGTAATGGTTAAGATTTGCAGGGAAGGGGCAAGGGGGAAGATTTGGAGGGGAGGGGTGATGGGGAAGTTTTGGAGGGGAGGGGTGATGGGGAAGTTTTGGAGGGGAGGGGTGATGGGGAAGTTTTGGAGAGAAGGGGTGATGGGGAATATTTGGAGGGGAGGGGTGAGATTGGGTTTTGAAAAGTGTACGATTAATGGGAAACGAACATTTATTGCAAAATGAGTTTCTTGAGACCTTCGAGTCAAAAATACGTCTGAGGACGCTGAAGGAGGGGTGGAGTGCAGGAGAGTTTCGGGAATGGAGAAAAATGGAAATGTCAGAGATGGAATTTTTTTTTGGAATGAATAGATTTGGTGAGCAAGTTGAAAGCATCCTTTTATAGAAGAAGAATTGTCAAAGTGCACGAGTCTACCATTAGAAAGAGGCTGCACAAATTTGATCTACATGGGAGGTGTGCCAGGAGGAAACCTTTGCTGTCCAGAAAGAACATCAGGGCAAGACTAAAGTTTGCCAATGAACACCGAGGCAAAGACCAGCACTTCTGGAACAATGTGCTCTGGACAGATGAGTCAAAGGTAGAGCTATTTGGCCACAGTACCAGAAGACATGTTTAGCGAAAACCAAAGACAGCATTTGACCACAAGAACCTGATACCAACTGTAAAGCATGGTGGTGGAAATATTATGGTTTGGGGCAGCTTTGCTGCATCAGGGCCTGGGCAGCTCACCATCATAAAATCCACTATGAATTCTTCATTGTACCAGAGGGTGCTTGAGGATAATGTGAGGCCATCTTTCGAAAAGTTGAAGCTCAACCGAAGGTGAACCTTGCAACATGACAATGACCCTAAACATACCAGTAAATCCACCAAGGAATGGCAGAAAAGAAAGAAATGGAGGGTTCTGGAATGGCCAAGTCAAAGCCCAGATCTAAATCCCATCGAGATGTTGTGGGGGATTTGAAACGAGCTGTGCATGCAAGAAACCCCTCAAACATCGCACAGCTGAAAGAATTCTGCATGGAGGAGTGGGCAAAAATTTCTCCCAGTCGATGTCAGAGACTGGTAGACAGTTATAAGAAACGCCTACTTGAAGTTGCTTCTGCCAAAGGGGGCAATACCACCTATTAGAGCCAAGGGTGTACTTACTTTTTCCACATGTGAAATTTGCATTTATGTTTATTTAAATTATACAATGGACTACAAAATGTAAATGTTTCATGATATTTGTTATATTATATCACCTTTATCTATCAATATTGTTGAAATGAAGATCAAATAGCAGTATGTTGAAATATGTTGAAAAAGTCAAAACTTTACATGGAGTGTACTAACTTTTTCACGTGACTGTACATACATTGTATATGTGTGTGTGTGTGTATATAAAAATTGTAACATCAACAGCTCCATCAACGTTGCGGAGGGATGTTAAAATCCCTTGATGTACCCAACGGTTTTAATTCCTATGGAGACATACCAAATGATGGCAATATTATGACAAGGACCTCAAAGCTTTTAATAAACCAGACGGGTTTATTTCCGAAACACAACCACAGAAAATTTATTAAATAACAGCTATATACAAGGAGGTAAAATAAATCCTATAAAACCTAAGGCACACCTCTTCCGTCGCAAGCACAGACTGGGTGAGGGACGAAACCAGGGGACTTGTATCTGGTGGCAGTGGGGGAAGGGGGGAGTTTGGCATGGAGCAGACGATGAGGAGATGGCAGGTAGTGGAAAAGGTGAGGAGTGGACTCGTAGGAGGGGGGAGATGAGAACAGCACCAGAGCCAAAGCAGGCAAGCAGGACAACCTCCTTAATTCTCCTCAGAATCCCACAGTTCTCCTCACAAAACCACGATTCCCTCAGCACACTGTTTCCGCTCCTCCTCCTTTTCTCTGAACTCTGGCAATTCTTTTAGAACTGTTCCCACTCAATTCAACTCGGTTCTCACCTTTTCAGTTCTCTCACAACAAACAAGCTCTCCTCAGATCTCATGCAGTTCCCTCACAGGACTAGCACAAAACCTCTTGCTCTCTTCGCACTCAACTGAGAGCTACTGGCTCCTCCCTCGTCTCCCTTGACAACCCACCACCCCTCCATGCATTGTGCTCCACCCCATCCCAGGGGACGATCGTAGCTCGACCCCCTTTCTAATTGCCTCGCAGCGTCCCATAGCTTTCTGCTTCGTTCTTCTGTGCTGGTGCAAACTCTGTTCTCCAGAGATGTCACCCGGCAACCCCAGTGGATGTTTGCAAGAGATTTTATATTAATTGACTTTAATCCCCCTCTATCTTATCACAAGCACGGCCCTTGTATCCTGCACATTCAAACCCAATCCTTAAGCTGACAGGGCCCTACTTCCTTACATTGAGATTTGCTTCCTACTCGCACACAGTCCATTCTACTCTATACAGGTCTATCTTTTCTCAGGTAATCTCAAACCCTCCCTCTCCCAAACCTTGGCATTGGTGGGCTGTTGACACGTTATCAACGGAGGTCCGTGGTTCGAGCCCCGCATTGTCAGAATTTTTTCACACTTCGCCCCTCGCAGGAATTTGATTCCTGTTTCTAAAATTGTATTTGAATTAATCTTCAATGCATTTCTACATATCCACACGTACATACGCATGCATATACTTACGCTAACATTTGGGGTCTGCCCAGCAGGCATGTAAGACATCGGCCATGATGAAGCTCGCAGTGTTAAGTGTGGAAAAGTTCTGAGGAGATTGCGGCTGGCTCAATAGCGCAGTGGGCTGTTGACACGTTATCAACAGAGGACGTGGTTCGAGCCCCGCATTGTCAGAATTTTTTCACACTTAGCCCCTCGCAGTTATTTGATTCCTGTTTATAAAATTATATATATCATTATATATATATATATATATATATATATATAAACAGACTTGGCATTTAATATGGAATATATATTTTGTCTTGACTTGGGTTTACTTTCTGAACTCAGTATATCAATCTGGTGAATTTCTTTTACCCTTCAGTGATGTCTTTGTTGAAAGAACCATGTCACTGATTGTCTTTCGCAGCAAGAAGTCAATAGCAGGATTATATGACAGGTGGCGTGACAAAATGTAAGGACAGGTACATTTGACGATTGGCTTCACAATCGGGTATATAAGGGTTGTTGCGTTCTGTATTAGTGGAAAACAACTGCTGCACGTCTACAAAAGTTATTGCCGCTTCCTCTGGAGATGGTCCGTCAACTTGACAATGCTGTTTGTCATGGAGTGGTGGCTTTACGAAATTCTGGCATGAAACAGTGTGCTATTGCTCGGCAGTATGGCATCACTCAAGGTCAGGTGTCAAAGATCCTGAAACGAAATGCTCAGAGGGGTGTCCCTACTCCAATACCGAGGCGAGGGTGTCCACACAGAACCACAAGGAGAGATGTTCGCCAGCTGCACCGGTTAGTCTGCAATGGCCGTACCAAGTCAGCTAATCGGCTGAGGGCTGAGTGGCAGCAACTGACAAATGTGCCTGTATCCAGAACGCTAGTCAACCAACGACTGGTTCAAGCAGGCTATCGTGCCAGGCGTCCCCTGAGAAAGCCACGCCTGACCAGACAACACTGCCAGCGCCGATTGCAGTGGGCCAGAGAGCACCGTCAATGGCAGCCAGGACACTGGAATCACGTGACCTTCAGTGACGAGTCTAGATTTCTGGTCTATCGTCAAGATAGCCGCGTCCGAGTGCGCAGACAAGTGCATGAAGCCCACAACGAAGATTGTATAGTGCCAAGAGTCCAAGCTGGAGGTGGTGGGGTGACCGTTTGGGCTGCTTTTCATGCAGGGGGAAAAACTGACCTGGTTGTTCTGAATGGAAACATGAACCAGTTCAAGTTCAGGGTCATTCTGGAAGAAACATTGCTTTCATTTGCTCGTGCAGCCTTTCGAGGAAACTTTGTCTTCCAAGATGACAATGCACGGCCTCATCGTGCTCGCATGATCCAACACTTTCTTGCTGACTGTGGTGTAGAGCATCTGGAGTGGCCTGCCATGTCCCCGGATATGAATCCGATGGAGAACTTGTGGGCAGAATTAACGCATCAAATCGACAACTTGGACCAGCAGCCGACCACTGTGCGTGAATTGCAGCAGGCTATTGTCACTGCATGGCAAGCGATTCCTGTCCAAACTTTGGCAAATCTCGTGAACAGCATGCCTCGACGTGTACGTGCTCTCCTGAATGCTCGTGGGGGTTACACGAAGTACTGAACTGTAATTTTACTGTCCGTAATCCCAGTCATAATTTAGCTTTTGTTTTTGTTGAAAAATTTTTTTGGCTAATGTGCAAAATAAAGAGATACTTCTGGAAAACGTACAGAAGTTTAACAGTACTATCCGTTAATTGAGTTCGATATCGGTTTACATCACTTTCAAGGATCAATTTATTTGCCTCGAAATGTCAAATGTGGTTTTTGTTTCTTTTAAAGGTCACATTAACAAAATCTAGAATAATTTCAACATAATTCCAATGAACTTTTGGTTCTAAGTCATCTTGAAAAGTAAGTTCACCCCCACAAAAAAAATATTTCATATTAAATGCCAAGTCTGTATAGATAGATATATATATATATATATATATATATATATATATATATATATATATATATATATATATATATATATATTGTAACATCAACAGCTCCATCAACGTTGCGGAGGGATGTTAAAATCCCTTGATGTACCCAATGGTTTTAATTCATATGGAGACATACCAAATGATGGCAATATTATGACAAGGACCTCAAAGCTTTTAATAAACCAGACGGGTTTATTCCCGAAACACAACCAGAGAAAATTTATTGAATAACAGCTATATACAACGAGGTAAAATAAATCCTATAAAACCTAAGGCACACCTCTTCCGTCACAAGCACAGACTGGGTGAGGGACGAAACCAGGGGACTTGTCTCTTGTGGCAGCGGGGGAAGGGGGGAGTTTGGCATGGAGCAGACGATGAGGAGATGGCAGGTAGTGGAAAAGGTGAGGAGGGGACGAGTAGGAGGGGGGAGATGAGAACAGCACCAGCACCAGAGCCAAAGCAGGCAGGCAGGACAACCTCCTTAATTCTCCTCAGAATCCCACAGTTCTCCTCACAAAACCACGATTCCCTCAGCACACTGTTTCTGCTCCTCCACCTTTTCTCAGAACTCTGGCAATTCTTTTAGAACTGTTCCCACTCAATTCAACTCGGTTCTCACCTTTTCAGTTCTCTCACAACAAACAAGCTCTCCTCAGATCTCATGCAGTTCCGTCACAGGACTAGCACAAAACCTCCTGCTCTCTTTGCACTTAACTGAGAGCTACTGGCTCCTCCCTCGTCTCCCTCGACAACCCACCACCCCTCCATGCATTGTGCTCCACCCCATCCCAGGGGACGATCGTAGCTTCACCCCCTTTCTAATTGCCTGGCAGAGTCCCATAGCTTTCTGCTTCGTTCTTCTGTGCTGGTGCAAACTCTGTTCTCCAGAGATGTCACCCGGCACGCCCAGTGGATGTTTGCAAGAGATTTTATACATGGTCAATTAACTTTAATCCCTCTATCTTATCACAGGCACGGCCCTTGTATCCTGCACATTCAAACCCAATTCTTAAGCTGACAGGGCCCTACTTCCTTACATTGAGATTTGCTTCCTACTCGCACACAGTCCATTCTACTCTATACAGTTCTATATTTTCTAATAGTGGGGTGGCTTAGCCCAAATATTCAAAAGAATTGTGCATTTTGTGATACAAGCACCAAATTTGGCACACTAGTAGACTATCATATTATGAAAAGATCTGGATATTGGGCCATCTCAGATTCAGAGATTTGATTTTTGCAAGATTTGCAGATTTTGCAAGCTGAGATTGCAACGCCAGGGACGGCCGACTCCTTCCTACGAGCTGCCCACGTCACCCGCACAAGAAGAGCTCATCAAATCACTGCAGCGGCACTGCACATCCTGCAACACCGTGCGTATGAACGCCACTGTATGACATATGCTGATGATGCAGAAGACCTGCCTGAGTTCGAAGACTGGTGTCACCAGAGAGGAGAAGACATTCCCAACTTTCAGTACTGGGCAACTGTGCTGGAACTAGAGATGTTGGTACTGGTCTACGTGCGTTCTCTGTGGCAGGCTTCATTCACGACGTACCTTGATGCCCTGACGGAACTGGTCCCATGGTTCCATGCCTTAGACCACACACACTATGCCAGGTGGGTCCCTGTTCACCTGAGGGACACGGTTGCACTCCCAATGAAGCACCCAGATGTAGCCAGAGAATTCAGGGCTGGCAACTTCACTGTACAGAAGACGAAGAAGGTGTTCTCTTCGATCCCAATCGAATCGAAATCTTGCAAAAATCAAATCTCTGAATCTGAGATGGCCCAATATCCAGATCTTTTCATAATATGATAGTCTACTAGTGTACCAAATTTGGTGCTTGTATCACAAAATGCACAACAGGTTTGCTATGCTGCTACACTATAAGGTAATCTCAATCCCTCCCTCTCCCAAACCTCTTCCCAATTTTTTTTTTTCTTCTAAAATTTGGAATTTTATTGCTCTGTGGGTTAAAGATACTTTCACTGGTTTGTGTCTTCGTGTTTGCGTACAAATTGGATTCTGGAGTCTGTTGCACTTTTGACATAGTCAATCCTACTGTTGTCACTGTTTCCTTGGATTTGACTTGCATCATGCCACCACTTCCTTCTTTCCTCGACAAGTACTTTCCTGGGGTGCACTCATTTTTGTAGACCATAGTGATGAGGGTGGGGAGTTTCCTTGTTTTGATTATGTGTGTGTTCGTTCGTTCACCCATTGTCTTTGACTCACTATTTACACTTGCACCTGATTCACTCAGTGATGTTATGATTCAGAGTTTGGAGAGAAACAATGCAGCACACATGACCTATCTTTGTTATTCATTTAATCTCCACGCTGTCTCCACCTTGAAATTTGCAACGCCTTCTCTACCAATTCCTTCATTGTTGCTGTTGTAATTGTATTTTAAACACTCGTTTCTCTAGTTTGTTTCTCCTTTTTTGCTCCATATTGTAGCCCCACTTTGTTGTTGACTTTTAGCTTCTGATTTGAATTTTCGAATTTTCAGCATTGCAGCCTTGCTTGTTCTTGCCAGTCTCCACTGATTCCTCTTTCATAACAGCATAATATGTCAATAGTTCTCACCAGAGAAAGAATGAATTAAGATGCCTTCATGTACTAAAAACTTATAACATAGTCTATCTACTGAGCATTGGTGCTGCTGAAGCCTTTCTTGGTAAGCTTTGCTATGGTTGTTGTTGTATAGTCCCAGACAGTTCCCTCTAACAAGCCCATGGGCTCTCAGGGTGACCCAGAGATCCTCCACACCCAGGATGTTGAACACCCGCATTCACAATCAGAAAAACAACAGAGTTAGAAAGAGCCCAGCGCCTGGGCAACAGTGCCCCAGAGCTCTGAAGTGAACTGGGCACCCCTGTCTGAAGAGATATCCGAGGGGACGCCAAAACGGGCAACCCAAGTGTCGATGAACACCCGGGCCACATCGGCAGACGTTGTAGATGTAAGCGGGACGGCCTCTGGCCACCTGGTGGTCCTATCGACCATCGTGAGGAGGTGGGTGAATCCCCGCTAGGGGGGGAGGGGCTCCACCAGGTCCACATTAACATGGTCAAACCGTCTCTCGGGCACTGGGAATGGCGCCAACGGAGCTTGGGTATGACGATGCACCTTTGAGCATTGGCACTCAACGCAGATGTTGGCCCAGTCACGAACATCCTTCCTGAGCGCGTGCCAAACGAACTTCGCCGCCACCAACTTTTGCGACGCCTTCCTGCCAGGGTGAGAAAGACCGTGGACGGCATCGAACACCAGCCATCTCCAGCTGGTGGGCACGATGGGGCGCGGCTGTTCCAAGGAAACGTCGCACAGTAGCGTGGTGCCATTGTCCCTGAATGGAACATCAGACAGTCGAAGCCCCGTGACGACCGCCCTGCAGGCCTGGATATCTGGGTCGGAGATCTGATCGGCTGCCATGTGGGCATAGTCGATGCCAAGGTGAACCGCGCCAGCTATGGACCGGCAGAGACAATCAGCGACAGTGTTATCCTTCCCAGTGACATGTTGGATGTCCGTCGTGACCTCGGAAATGAAGGAGAGCTGGCGTTGTTGATGGGCAGACCACGGCTCCGATACATTTGCCATGGCAAAAACCAGAGGTTTGTGGTCCACAAACGCCGTGAACGGGCGGGCTTCCAACAGGTAACGGAAGTGTCGGACAGCGAGGAAGAGGCCTCGGAGCTCGTGATAGAAGGTACTGTACTTTTGTTCGTTCGGGCGGAGCTGCCGGCTAAAAAAAGGCAAGCGGCTGCCAGGCACCGTTGACCCACTGCTCGTGCATGGCACCAACCGCATAGTCCGAAGCGTCCGTGGTGAGAGCAATCGGTGCATCGGGCGACGGATGCGCCAGCATGGTCGTGCTGGCGAGGGCCAGTTTAGTATCCGTGAAAGCTTTGGCCATCTCCTCGGTCCAGTCAATGGCGCGTTTGGTAGGCTTGCCCTTAAGGGCCTCATGAAGGGGCCGCATGAGCTGGGCCGCACGGGGCACGAAACGATGGTAAAAGTTCACCATGCCCAAAAACTCCTGCAGGGCCCTGATGGTGAGGGGACGTGGGAAATCCTTCACAGCCTCCACTTGAGACGGCAGTGGGACGGCCCCCTCCCTCGTGATGCGGTGGCCAAGGAAGTCAATTGAGGTCACCCCGAACAGGCACTTGGCCGGGTTAATGATAAGGCCATGCTGACTGAGGCGCTCGAAGAGAGCTCGGAGGTGAAACATGTGCTCGGTCCTGGAAGCGCTGGTGATGAGAATATCGTCCAGGTAGACGAACAGAAACGGCAAGTCCCGTAACATGCTGTCCATTAGGCGCTGGAAAGCCTGAGCCACGTTTTTGAGCCCAAAAGGCATGCGGAGGAATTCGAAAAGCCTGAACGGTGTAATCACCGCGGTCTTAGGAACGTCCTGCGGCCGGACAGGGACCTGGTGGTAACCATGAACGAGGTCCACCTTAGAAAAAAACACTTTACCGGCCAAGCGGGCAGAAAAATCCTGGATGTGTGGGATTGGGTAGCGGTCGGGGGTAGTGGCGTCGTTAAGGCAGCGGTAATCCCCACACGGACGCCAACCACCACCCGGCCTCGGCGCAATGTGGAGAGGCGAGGCCCACAGGCTGTCGGACTGTCGTACGATGCCAAGACGCTCCAACGTGTCGAACTCCTCCTAAGCAACAGCGAGTTTCCCCGGGTCAAGGCGTCGAGCCCGGGCGTAGACAGGCGGGCCGGTGGTCGGAATGTGATGCTTCACCCCATGCTTGACGGCAACGGCCGAAAAGGTGGGTTGCGTAAGGACCGGGAACTCGGTGAGGAGGCGTGAGAACTCATCAGAGGTCGAGAGCGTGCAAGCAAGCCTCGTCGAGCCGGAACCACTCGGCGAGCATGGAAGTGAAATGAAGGTCTCTGCATTAATGAGCCGCCGATTTTTAACATCCACCAATAGGCCATTGGCACAGAGGAAATCAGCGCCCAGCAAGGGGTTGGACACCCTCGCCGTGACAAAATCCCACGTGAACCGCTGCCCGCCAAAACACAGTGCCACGTTTCGTTTACCAAAAGTCTGAATGGCACTGCCGTTGGCGGCTTCCAGGGCGGAGCCGTGGCTCCCTGCCTCCCGGTCCAATATTGATGCAGGCAGAACGCTCACCTGTGCACCTGTGTCGCAGAAGAAACTACGTCCGGAGTCGGTGTCCGAAATGAACAACAAACTGCCCGAACGGCCGACGCTCATGTCAGTTAACAAGTGCCGGCCACCCCGTTTCCCGACTCGCTGAAGCTGCAGGGTGGCCAGAATGCCTTGGCCTTGGAACCAAACCTTGCGTGGTAAAAGCACAAGCCTGGGGGCTTCCGCTGCTGGGCCGTAGTGGCGGCCGCAACGGTGCTCCCCAGCAGCGTAGGCTCGACGGGGGCGGGGTCCCATGCAGCGACACTGCATTGCTGTCTGGCGGAGAAAAACTTATCTGCTTCCCTGGCCAGGGCGCGGAAATCCTTAACAGGTGAGTTGGCCAAGGCTGACCGTACCTGTCCTGGCAGCTGCTGCAGGAACAGCTCCCTGAAAAGGAAACATGGCCGTTGGCTGCCCAGGAGAGACAACATGTGGTCCATCAGCTCTGACGGCTTGGAGTCGCCCAGACCGGGTAAAGAAAGGAGCTGATGGGCGCGTTTGGCCGCAGTGAGCTCGAAGGTATCAAGCAGCAGTGCCTTTAGCATCTCGTACTTGCGAAACTGCGCTTGTCGCCATGTTTGTTAAAAGCTCCGGAAACGTCCAAGAGCAAGATGGGGTCACCAATGTAGGAGTTACAGGCAACAAAAGGCTGAAACTTCACGAACAGCTCAAGGCTCCTTTATTCCAACAAACCTCGCAAAACCAAACCGGAACTCTTCTAAATAACCCCCCCGTCACTTCCGTCCGATCCTCTTAAAGGGGTGTGGCTCCAATAACCGAGCGCACGCAACACCCATACCGTCAATAATTCCATTGGTAATGTGACGGTGAATTATGAACAACCCAGCCTCTATGGGGTATCCCCCACAGTATCGCCATTATATATTACTAGCAACGGTACCCGCCCTTAGGGCGGGGCTTCAATTGGGAGGCGCAAATGATTGAGTGACCATTGTTTTGGGTGACCTTGAGCTTGACCTTGGGCCGAGAGAGTTAAAAATTGGGCACAGTCTATTCCAGGGCAAGGCAAATATGTGTGTAAAGTATGGTGATTCTACGTGCAACGGTGTAGACGCAGTGCTGCAAACACGCAGTGCTCGCAGTGCTCTTCCCTCTCGTCAGACCTTGAAAAAAAAAATCACAAAATGGTCAAACACTGGGAATTTGACTTTTGATCCTGACAAACCTCACACTCTCACTGTCGCTCTCTGAAAGGACCGTCTGACAACCTCCCCTCCTCCCCCAACCCCCAACCCCATCTACTTTCTTAACAATCCTCTTGAGTAAGTTCAGTCATTCAAACTCCTGGGACTCACTATCAGCCATGATCTTTCTTGGGCCAACCACATTTCAAAGTTGGCCTCCAAATCCAGCCACTGACTGGGCATCCTCCGTCATACAAAGTAATTCATTGGCACACCTGAACTCCTATCCATGTACAATGCATTAATCTGCAGCTTGATGGAGTACTGCTCTCCCCTCTAGGATGGCTCCCCTGCCGCACACCTTGCTCAGCTTGACTATGTGGAAACCAAGGCTTTCAAGATCATCGGAATCTCCCGTGACAAAGCTGAGTCTTTGGGCCTATCACAACGCCATTGCAGAGAGTTCGGTACTCTCTCTGTCTTCTACTGCCTCATTCTGGTCTTGCACCCTCTGCTCTTCCCATGCTTTGTCCTCCCCATTCTCCCCCAGATTTCTGCATGGCTCACACGGCCCACCATTATCCCATTCTGGTGAAACTACCTAAATCCAGGATCACTGCTCATATCCACTTATTCGTTCCTCTTTTTCTCCACCTGTGGAACCAACTTCCACATTCTTTTCAATCTCACTTTTCCTGCCAGGTCTTCAAGACAGCTGTTCATCACAATCTCAGCTCGTCCACAATCCAAAACCATGATATTTTCTACCCTCGGTAATCCCCCTCCCCCTGAACCTACCCCAATCCCTCCTTCCAAATTCCCAGTTTTCCATCTTGAGAGTTTCGTTCTGTATCCATCTTGTCCACCCCATGCATTCTCTCGATCCTGCCCCCCAATCCTCCCCACACACATTGTTTGTCCAAGTCTGCCTCTATCTTGGCCTTCGGCTCTGTTGTTGGTGTTTCTGCCCTCCCCCTACTGCTCCTTTTGTCCTGTTGTGTTTTGATCCATTCAGTGTACCAATTCTAGCACTTCCATGAGCCTCGACTATGTATACCAAAAAATCCAGACAACCATTGCCCAACCAACAACCATCCAGACAAGTTATATGATAATAAAATATGATTTGTTTGATTATATTTATTCCAGTTATGAATGTAAGTTTACAGTAATGCGCACAAAATCATGGACCTGATGCTCTAACATGTCGATCCTGGGGTCGTTGTTTTTTTGTTGTTGGTTGTTACTATTTTTGAGACTGTGAAAGTAATTGTTACTCTGAACTTTTCCTGAGAGCAGTATGGTGCTCGAGCCCGAAAAAGAAAAAACACGAGTAGGTTTCTTGTGAATGGAAACAAAGATTTCCTCAATTCTATTGATATTCACACGGCATACTAATGATGGGAACGTTTTCAACATCACCAACAAACGCAGTTCATTAAAAATCGAACTTGGGGTATTTTCTCAAGTATTTTCTTCTTTCCCAAGAGGTATTTTCCTCTTTCCTCGTTTCCTGTTATCATTCTGGGAAAAGGGGGAAAAATATTTATCGACATTATAATTACTAGGGCATGCCCGTACTATATATAAGCTAGGACGTGCCCGTACGTGGGTGCCCGTTCCTTGCCAAAAAAAAAAAAAAAAAAAAAAATTTGTGTAGGGGTGTGTGTGTGTAAACATCCTAGGGCGTGCCCGTACGTGGGTGCAAAAAATCATGCGTGCAAACAACAACAACAAAAAAAAACTTTGAAACCACGTGGCAGTAACGACCACAGAACCCCCCCCCTCTATTTACATGAATGGTTTGGTCCATTCGCAACGACCACAGAACCCCCCCCCTCTATTTACATGCAATGGTTTGGTCCATTCGCAACGCCAAAGCGAACGGCGAACGGCTAAATCGCCATAGCTCGGTAAGTACTTGTCCGATTAATTTCAAACCTTGAAAAGGCACATCCTCGGGTCCCCAGCAATATACCTGGCAAGTTTCAAGTATATCGGACCGGTAGTTGTCGAGAAATCGTTGTCGCATACATACACACACACATACACACAGAGATTACTGGAATTATAGATCGATGGTCCCAGAGGAAGGCATTAAGTGTTTCGTCTTGTTGTATTTATTTAGTTTCCTGCTTTTGGAAAAACAATTTTGCCATTCTTTTTTTAATCATTAAATTTTTCACTTCCCCCCCCCCCCCCCAAAAAAAATTTCGATTAAATTTTTCCCATTTTCACATCTTTGATTTAAATTTATATTTTTCAATTATTTAATTTTTCAATTATTTAATTTTTTTTCAAATTTTTTTCCCTATTTTTTAAAAAATTATTGAAATATCTTTCAAAAATTTTTTCCCCATTATAAGGCAGAATTTCAAGTGCTACCAATTGGCTAGTATTACCAGTTCGCTATACCGGGAACTATCAGCGATCTCCAGTCGCAGCCGTCTGATGTTCATGACAGGTAATACTTGTCTTTGGAATGAAATAGTCTCAAGTTAAAGAAAATGCTCTATTTGTAGCTGTTTTCTCTAAACTTTTAATTTGTATTTTGCACTGCTTTTGGTAAATAACAGAATCCACATATTGTTTTTATTTTTATTTTTTCTTTCTCATTCTTCAATAATAATGAATGACCACGATGAGAAAATTCTCCATCATATTCTCTTAAATCTGTGAAATACCTTTCAACAACTTGTATACTTTTGCAGCCCAATCTGCACATCCTCTTCTGTTTCTACGTAATATAAATCATGGATATAAGCGAACGCTTTTTCACGAGCTTCAAATATGAAATGTTATGTAAGAGTTTTTTTTTTTTAAACCTATTCAATTGTTGCCCACATGGAAATGGAACAAGTCATGTTTCCATAATAACTTGTGTGCATGCATAAAACATATTTTTTAATCTTCGCTTTGTCAACTCCAAGCATCACATCTGTTTCTCCTGGATTCTATGGATACCAAAGCTCTCAATATTATTGGTATTTCCAGTGATTAAGTTGAATAACGAGGCCTGTTGCTCTCACAGTCACATCACAGACGACCATCCTCATCTCCAGTATATATGTGTACCTCAAGTAACCCAAGCCTGGTTAAACTCCCAATATCTCAACTCTTTGTTCCTTTTTTCTCTTGTTTATGGAACTGCCGTTCCTCCAGTGCTTCAAGTAGGTGGTGCACTACCATCTCATGTAATAAGATTTTTAGTTAACCTATGCCTGATGGTACCCTGCTCCACCTATAACCCTCCAGAAGTCTCAATCTTGTACAAAATAAAATAAAAAGCTAATCTCCCTTTCTTCGATTAAATTGATGAAATTACACGTTGCGTTTCCACAAAATAACAAACAGAAGTAAATTATTGTTGTGGTCCAGAGCTCTGAGTTGTAAATGCAAACTTCTTAATTTTTATTCATAAATAAGGTGCATCATCATACTTTTTTTTACAAATCATATAACCAAACTACATTTCCATAATGTAACAAATATTATGTGGAGAAGGCACAAAAGTGCAGCTGATGCAAACGTTAGAACATTTGACCAATTCCCATCTTAAGGAAGTCATAATCTGAGATGCAGCACCCCCTGGGTAGGTGCTGCATTATAATGGCAGCTTAAATCAGTTTTGACTCGATAGGAGAATGAGATGGTCCGAGAGCTAGGTGGATTTTATTTGACATGGAAACTACAAAAGCTTTGTCATGCTGGTGTGGTACAGGTAGCTTACCTGACCCCAGAAAGCCAATTCTTAAGTGCAGCTAGCGGTGGGTGTGGTAGGGGGCGCCACTCAAAGTACCCCCCAGATTGGTTTTATTTGACATAGAGACTACAAGACCAACTCATATGCCAAGTGGTAGGGTGATCTCCACCGACTACAAATCTGCAACTTAAGAAGAAAATTTCTGGTGGGGAGGTCACTTAAGAACAACATTAATTAGTGCTAATTAGGCCTTTATTTGACATATAAGCTACAAAACTGAAATCACATACAACATGTAGAGAATGGTCCCCTCATCAATAAACAACAACTTAAGAACAGAATATGTGGTGGTAAGGTCACTTAAGAAGAGGTCAAAGGTCACGGAATAGGGGTGTTCTGCACTTAATTACATGAGAAACTTGTAAACTGTGAAGACAATGTAAAAGCTGTAACATTTATTATAACAATTTCTGCTAAATTAGTACAGGTAAAATTTCTTCTAAATTACTACAAGTAATTTCTTAGAATTGCCTGTACAAACTATACTTCAACAATTTCCGAGAAATTATATTTGAGGAATTCCCTGTCCAGCAATTTCCTGTAAATTATAAACTCCAAGGATTCCTCATCTAACATACTCGAAAATAATTCACCAAATTCCAAGAAATAATATTTGAAGGACCCCACCCACCGCTAGCTGCACTTAAGAATTGGCTTTCTGGGGTCAGGTAAGCTGCTGTACTACACCAGCATGACTAAGCTTTTGTAGTTTCCATGCCAAATAAAATCCACCCAGATCTTGGACTATTAGACCTGTCAGACATGTCAACGATTAACGACATACCTAATCTAATTTACATTATAATGCCCTTAAAGAGAGGTTTTGCGTTTCTGATTTCCACACAATCTGATAATATAATAGGAGCATTATAATCGACACATGCAAAAACCTTCAAAGATCCATGTTTCATTTTCTCCATAAGAAATAACATGCCCCCAACTTTTGTTGATTTTCGAACCCACTAACATATGTCATTTTTTTATTTCAGGTGAGGCCTATGCTTGATTATGGAGCATGCTAGCGGGGTAGCTCCTGACCCTGGCAGGAAGTGTATCCTCCATGTGGGAAAAGCAGATGAGACCACTGGCAACATCGCACCCATCACTGAAGACCATTGGTCATCCATCATCAATGTAGCAGCAAGGAGGAGACAAAAACGAAATTTTGTCACATCCAAGTACTATACGATAATTCAGTCGCTGCCAGATGAATCCGACAGTAGCGATGGCTATCACGTGAACCGTTACAAAAACTTTACTGCCGTGCCACGTGATGATACAACAGAAAAAACCCAGACACATGCATCAAGTGAGAAGACCCTGCGTTCATCATGTGATTTTGCCCCGTCAACGTCTACCTCGGGTATTTTCCCACGCATTTGCCTGTTTTGCAAGAAAGCTAGGAAGAAGAAGGGTGGTAGAGAAGAACATATTGGTGAATGTGAAACTCTCGAAGCTGAGATAAAAATAAAAACTGCTGCAGCTGATAAAAAGGACAACAGCCTTCTTGGACTGATCTCTGGTGTAGACTTTCGATGTAAAGAGGTTCGGTACATCACAGTTGCAGAAGTACTTACCTTTCCAATGCACAGTCTCTCCATAGGCCTACTGCTATTGCAGGTAGCATTTCTTTGTTAGGTTTATATGCTTACATCGAGAAATCAGTTATATTTGGCAAAAGGCCTGAACTTCTTACATCCATCTTCACTCGGTACCAAGAGCTTTGTGAAGACGCCGGTGAGACTCCAATTTCTACAGCCAGAAATTTGGCAACAAACTTACAGAATAAATTTGGTGACATAATTAGGGTAGAGTGTAAAGATAGGGCTAGAAAGGCAGGGGCCATTGTTTATCCCACAGGTTTAGGTGAGCATCTTATCCATACAGCCTATGATTATGCAGCATCGCCTGAAACTGTCATTCATAAGGCTGCCTTACTCTTGCGTAAAGCAATCAAACATGCACAAATCACACCTCTACCTGAACCTCCCACTCTGCAAAACCTGTATGAGGGTGAAGGTACTGTCCCAGATATGTTGATAGATTTCTTTCAGGTCTTGTACGGGGGCCCCAATCAAAACTTGTACACTCCAAAACTCAAACGTCGTGCCTTGTCCTCAAGCCAGGATGCCTTATTCGTTACACAAAGGGGGAAAGTAAAACCAGCCAAACAGATAATTCTCGGAATGGCAATCAAGTCTATGACTGGTAGCAGGAAGCTGATTGAAATGTTGAACAGATTTGGCCATGTTGTCAATTACCACACCATTGAGACACTGGAGACATCCTTAGGAGATGCCATTCAGAGTACGGAGCAGACCTGTCCGGAGGGAACCCTTCTTGATCAGGTGTTTGGTTTGGCGTTCGACAATTTTGATGAACTGTCTGAGACATTGTCAGGAGCCGACACTCTTCACGATACAATGGGTATCTTGTATCAAAATAAAGATGTGGTAGGGACAAGCAGACCCGTTAATCAAGTTGCGCCAACAACATCACAGCCAGAAAAAGTATCAAGAAAGAGAAAACTGCATGTTCGGGAACAGCCCCTTGAGCCATACCGTAAAAAACCCCGAATGGGCACATTTGATTATGAAACCACCGATGTTGACAACCGGCCTGCTAATCGGAAGCTAGCTCTAGACAAGGACCTTGCATGGATGATATGTCATGCCTTGCAGATGGCTAACATTCCCATGTGGGTAGGATTCAATGCTTTGATATGCCCAGACACGACTCCAGAACAAAATGTCTTGTATATGAAAAACTTGAACAAGCCGATAACGTCGCTTGATGTTATACAGGATACCCTAATCACCACACAGAATTGTGCGCAAGAGTGCGGTCAGCAGTATGGTGTTGTAACCTATGACCTCAATGCTGCCAAACCTGCCATGCAGATTCAGGTTACCGAGTCGCCCAGGTTCGACAAGGTCTTCATCATGCTTGGTCCATTCCACATAGAAATGGCTTTCTTTAAAGCCCTAGGGAAACTGATCGATGCATCTGGTGGCCCAGAAATGCTGCGAGACACAGATGTCCTAGCTGCTGGATCCCTGAATGATTTTCTGAGTGGCAAGCACTTCAACAGATGCAAACGGTTGCACCCGATACTGGCCTTGGCATTTGAACTGATACACTTCCAAGCATTCCTTGAGACATTTGAAGACAATGATGAAGTTGAAGATTTACTTTCAAGGTTACAAACAAAACAGAATGAAGAGACATGGACACAAATAGAATCATCTTCTGCGTTCACAAGATGTGTCACGTCATACAAGGAGTATGCTGTCCAAACCCGATCAGGGACACATGGACCAACTGCCCAATTCTGGATGATTTACATCGACTTTATCCACGACTTCCACCTTCTGGAGCGAGCAATTCGAACAAACGACGTGGACCTGTTCACTCATGCACTAACACCAATCATACACTTGTTCTTCGCCACAAACCATGTCAATTACTCACGGTGGCTCACGAAGTTTCAGTTGGACTTGGTAAACATGGACAGTACTCACCCAGGACATCGTTCTATCTTGGAAAACGGTGTCTTTACGGTTAAAAGGACTGACAAGGCATTCAGTAGATGCCCAGTAGATCTTACACTGGAACAGACAGTAAATGCCGATTCTGCATCCAGACGGACTGGTATATCATCCATGACAAACAACTTCAGTGCACGTCTTCGCTGGATGTTAACCAAGTCCACCAGAGCAGCAATTATATCAAGGGCATTAGCAATGACCGGACTATCTCAAACGGAAGACATCACAGCTGAACTCCGCCCAGCCCGCATCAGAAGGGACACAAGCGATTTGCATAAGGTTGTAAACCAGATAAAAGACTCATGCAATCCATTTAAGTACACTGAAATATCGGATAGGCTGTACAACATCAGCACTGGTAAGGCAGCGACAGATTCCATCAAGACATGTTTGCTGGCCATCCGGGAGAAAGGATAAGCCAGATACAACGAATTTGTTGATGCCTGCATTGAAGATCCAAATCGGTTTGAACGGCCAATCAAAAGGGAGAAGCTCAGAACCTTCACGGAAAATGGCACAGTAAATAAGCGTAACAGAGACAAACGTGTTGCATCACTTGTGTGCACTCGTGACCTTATGGGACGCCTGGTTGTCATTGCTTGTCAGAGAAAACTTGATTTGAAACATATCTTTTCATATCCACTGACACCGGTTCCACTGTCCATGTGCAGCACAGACGGTTGTATGGTCAAGACGGAAAAGAGTGGCCTTCTGGAGCTGTTAGAGAGCAAAGTTCCCTCTGTCACACCAAGCTCAGTTGATGCCTATGTGGTTGATGGTATGTTCCTGCTACATGTTCTTCCACCCCACATTCCAGGAACGTATGGAGCCTTGGCAGCCGGCATTTTAAGACAAGTCACCGCTCTCTCCCGTGGAAGAGTGCATCTCATCTTTGACGCATATCCAGTCCTATCAATAAAAGACTGTGAAAGAGCAAGAAGAGGTCTGGATGACACAGACAAGAAAGAATACGCCATATCTGGACCTGAACAGCACCGCCCGAGAAATATCTTGGATTGTCTAAAGTCAAGATCATTCAAAGAGCAGCTACCAAAATTCCTGGCAATGGAATGGGAGGCCCAGCAATATGCAGACATAATTCAAGGACGACTTGTGTATCTCTCGTATCTTGGAGCATGCTACCTTTTCTACGTGAAAGATGGGAAAGTCATGAAGGAAGAAGTAGAGACCTTGAAAACCAATCATGAAGAAGCTGACACCTTGATCTGCACTCATGTTAGTCACATTGACAAGGAAAATGCGAAGAACATAGCAGTCAGGGCATCAGATACAGATGTCGCCGTCATTCTGCTGTATCACTGCAGGCAGTTCAAAGCACATATTTGGATGGATGTTGGGACATCGGGAAGGAATGACAGGCGATTCATAGACATCACTGCAATTAGCAAAGTCTTGGAAACCCCACTCTGTCAAGCACTAGCTGGCTTCCATGCATTTACGGGATCAGATTACACATCTGCCTTCTTCAAAAAAGGAAAGAAACGTCCCTTCAAAATTCTTGAGGGTTATAAGGATGCTCAAGACGCATTTGCAGAGATGGCAACGGACAACTTGGGATTGGATTCAGTGGAAGTAATCATGTCTTTCACTGCAAGAATGTATGGAGCCAAGCCAATTCAAGCACTTTCACTCAATGCACACCGCTATAAAGTGTTTCAGAAGACATATGCACCAAAGGCCACAGCGAAGAATCCTCTTGAGAACCTTCGGGGCATCGATGCAACCATGATACCACCGTGTGAAGCCGAGGTCTCCCAGCAAATCAAGCGTGCATCATTTGTTGCCAAAATGTGGGCGGATGCCAACAAAAAGATGATATGTCAACAGCCAACTGCAGAAAATGGCAGGGAGGTTCAAGGGCAAGCCTACGACGTCATATGGTTTGATGGACCACAGATACCTGGATCTCTTGTTCCTGATGAAGGAGAAACTGAAACTGATGCCGAGGATAATGACAACTTTGAACCCTGCTCTTCTGATGAGGACATTTTGCAATCCAATGAAGATGACGAACAGTAACTCTTAATTTCAAATCTCAGATACAATGTATGTTACACTTACAGGAGGACAAGGCACTGCAAACAGTTTCCAATACGTTTTCTAACATTCTAAACACTAGGAATTCGTCGAAGGATGCATTCAGTGTTTGGTTCTTGTGCAGGAGTGTTTTGTGCTCGAGTTTTAGGCCTAATTAATTATCCAGGTGTTATCGATGTGCAGTGTACAGTAGTTGCCATTTAACTTTCCAATCAGATTGAGAGGGTTAAATGCCCTGTTCTTAAGTGACCTCCGCACCACAATTTTTTTTCTTAACTTGTTGTTTATTGATGAGGGGGCCATTCTCTATACATTTTGAATCTGGTTTCAGTTTTGTAGCTTACATGTCAAATAAAACTAGTTCAAAGGTCATTCAGTCAAAATTGGCATTTTTGACCTGTTCTTAAGTGACCTCCCAAGCACAAATTTTATTCTTAAGGTGGTGCTCGTTGATTAGGGGACCGTACTCTACATTTTCCATGTGGTTTCAGTTTTGTAGCTTACATGTCAAATAACAGTGTAAATAGCCATGGGGGCCAAATAGGTACATTTTAAAATGTTTTTGCTGATTGAAATCAAAGGAAGTGGTAAGATTGGAAAAATTTCTGCTTCTCATGTATCTCACTTCAGGCTCCACTGATATAGGTTTCATTGACAACGCCATGTGTGTATCATGTGGCATGTTGTAATCAAACAGTAATTAAGAGCTGGAAACCCCTATTCCATGACCTTTGACCTCTTCTTAAGTGACCTTACCACCACATATTCTGTTCTTAAGTTGTTGTTTATTGATGAGGGGACCATTCTCTACATGTTGTATGTGATTTCAGTTTTGTAGCTTATATGTCAAATAAAGGCCTAATTAGCACTAATTAATGTTGTTCTTAAGTGACCTCCCCACCAGAAATTTTCTTCTTAAGTTGCAGATTTGTAGTCAGTGGAGATCACCCTACCACTTGGCATATGAGTTGGTCTTGTAGCCTCTATGTCAAATAAAACCAATCTGGGGGGTACTTTGAGTGGCGCCCCCTACCCCACCCACCGCTAGCTGCACTTAAGAATTGGCTTTCTGGGGTCAGGTAAGCTACCTGTACCACACCAGCATGACAAAGCTTTTGTAGTTTCCATGTCAAATAAAATCCACCTAGCTCTCGGACCATCTCAGAGCACACAACCAACTGACCTGTCCTGCACGACTTCAGTACTTCATATGGAAGTTCTCTCATAGATTTGGAATTCAATCAAACAAGCGTTACGCCTAGGTCCCCCGTCGTTGAAGTGATGTGAGTTGACAAAGTGGAAGACGCAAGGCGGCCATCTTGGATTTTGACGTTGTGACCCAATTTTCAATAGCGTTCTCCCTTATGCGTAGATACACCCACACACCAGATTAGAAGTTAGTAGTTCGTTTATTTTTCAAGATATTCCGCTCACAAGGTTCAGACATACATGGCGTCAGACATACATGGCGGTGGCCATCTTGGATTTTGACGTGGGTTGCACCCACACACCAAATTCGAATGCGGTCCTTCGCTTACGCATGCCCGCACGCACGGACGGACGGGTGGACACACGGACGGAGGGGAAAACCATAGACCCCCATTCGCTCCGTGGTGCGACGGGGGACAAAAATGTTACCCATCCAAGCACTATCCAGACTAGGATCTGCTTCGCTTTAAAATCCAATGGGAAAAAGACACTTTAACAAGTGAATAAATAAATTTATGCTAAATTAAAAAGGCAATGTAGGGATGACAAACTACAGTCTAAAAATGGTCCTCAACAAGATATGGATGATGTTGGTTTAGAGAGTAGCGAACAGTATTGCCATCACATAACAATCCCGACATGACTGCCTCCAGACTATTGTCTAGGGCTGATTCGTCCATGTATCTGATTCGGCATATGTACACACCTTTTCCCCTCCTTTCATTTCCTCCGATATTTTCTCAGACTGTTTTTGTCTTCACTCCCCATTCTTCCTACACACCCCAATCATTGCTTGTTTCTTATCATATCCTCACTCACCCCACCCATCATCCCCAATCCTGCCCCCCCCCGTCCCCCTTTTTCCCCTTCCCAAAACCGCTTTTCTCAATTTCTGTTCCCCAATTATTTATCTCCACATCCCAGGTATACGTAATAAATAGATGGCTCTTTATGTTGACCTCCCAGGTTGTCCAAGAAGCACCACATATATGGATTGCTACTTCATTGTCGTTGCCCTTGCTAAATTCCCTGCATAGTTATTACATGAGTTATGTAAGTTAATTACAAAAGGGATATGGATGTTAGATTCCTAGGAACAAGCGTTACGCCTAGGTCCCCCGTCGGTGAAGTGATGTGAGTTGACAAAGTGGAAGACGCAGAAAACATGCTATGATATGATATTTCGCTCACAAGGTTCAGACATAGATGGAGGCGGCCATCTTGGATTTTAACGTGGCGACCCAATTTTAAACAGCCTTCTTGCTTGTGCCTAGATACACCCACACACCAGATTAGAAGTTGGTACTTCGCTTATTTTTCAAGATATTTCGCTCACAAGGTTCAGACATATATATGGTGGCGGCCATCTTGGATTTTGACGTGGCGACCCAATATTCAATAGCGTTCTTCCTTATGCCGAGATACACCCACACACCAGATTAGAAGTTGGTACTTTGCTTATTTTTCAAGATATTTCGCTCAAGGTTCAGACATATATATGGTGGCAGCCATCTTGGATTTTGACGTGGCGACCCAATTTTCAATAGCGTTCTTCCTTATGCCGAGATACACCCACACACCAAATTAGAAGATGGTACTTCGCTTATGATTTCAAGATATTCATCTCACAAGGTTCAGACATACTTGGCGGCGGCCATCTTGGATTTTGACGTGGCGACCCAATTTTCAATAGCGTTCTTCCTTATGCCGAGATACACCCACACACCAAATTAGAAGTTGGTACTTCGCTTATTTTTCAAGATATTAATCTCACAAGGTTCAGACATACATGGCGGCGGCCATCTTGGATTTTGACGTGGGTTGCACCGACACACCAAATTTGAATGCGGTCCTTCGCTTACGCACGCCCGCACGCACGCACGCACGGACGGACACACGGACGGAGGGGAAAGCCGTAGTCCCCCTTTCGCTACGCTGTGCGACGGGGGACAAAAATGCCCTAGGCATAGGAAAGGCCCCTTTATATAAGGGTATGTGCCATGTGGCAAAGTATAGAAAAGAAGGGACATTTCATCGCTTGTAGAAAATGCCAAACAATAGAAAACAAGCATTCTGAGTATTGCGCTGCAATACATGTCCCCTACCGGCATTGGGTAGCACTGTCATAGAAGACAGTATTATGACTTACTGCACTCCAAATTATAGCCCGGAAAACTGTTGGGGAAATTCCCAAAGTTCAAAATGCCATAACTGTCAAAAATGATCGAAACGTCGTGAAGTTCGAACTTGATCTGTAACTTATCATGAGGAAACCATGTACCAAGTTTGAAATCATTAGCATTAAGTGTTTAGAAAAAAAGTCCGGAAAGCTGTTCTTTGCGTGACGGACTGACGGACGGACCGACAGACTGACAGACTGACAGACTGACAGACTGACAGACGGAGGGACGGAATGCAAACCTATAGTCCCCTACGGTGTACACCGGCAGTGGACTAATAAGGGACATTCATAAAATGTGTGCATGCTTGACTACCTTTGTGTTCTTAGGAGGAACCAAGTAATGCGCCAGACATGTTCATATAAAGGGGCGCCAATTTGATTCATACAGCTGCATGAAGAAGGAAATGTATTTTAACCGATATATGTAGGGTGCCCCATGTAGGATATATTTGTTGATCGTACAAGCCTTTATTCAAGACGATATAAAAGGCTTGAAAAAGTAAGGGGCAAAACGTATTCAACCCAGATGGGACTTGAACCCACAATTCCTAGCTTCGGCCATTGTGCCAGCACATTAGATTTTTGTAATAATATTTTAAAGAGGTATAAAGTGTGTATATATGTATATTTATATACTGGTATATATAATATTTATTTATGTATATCTTTCTGCCTATAATCTTTGTGCCTCCCTTAGATATACACTACATGGCCAAAAGTATGTGGACACCCGTATATCACACCAGTATGTGCTCGTCGAACATCTCATTCCAAAATCATTGGCATTAATATGGAGTTGGTCCTCCTCCTCCCCCCCCTCCCCGCCCCCCCATTTCCTGCTATAACAGCCTCCACTCTTCTGGGAAATCTTTCCACTAGATGTTGGAACATTGCTGTAGGGATTTGCTTCCATAGAGCCACAAGAGCATCAGTGAGGTCGGGCACTGATGTTGGGTGATTAGGCCTGGCTCGCAGTCGGCATTCCAATTCATCCCAAAGGTGTTCGATGGGGTTGAGGTCAGGGCTCTGTGCAGGCCAGTCAAGTTCTTCCACACCGATCTCGACAAATCATTTCTGTATGGACTTCGCTTTTTGCACGGGGGCATTGCCATGCTGAAACAGGAAAGGGCCTTCCCCAAACTGTTGCCACAAAGTTGGAAGCAAAGAATCGTCTAGAATGTCATTGCATGCTGTGGCATTAAGATTTCTCTTTACTGGAACTAAGGGGCCTAGCCCGAACCATCAAAAACAGCCCCAGACTATTATTCCTCCTCCCCCAAACTTTACAGCTGGCACTATACATTCAGGCCGGTGGCGTTCTCCTGGCATCCGCCAAACCCAGATTAATCTGTCGGACTGCCAGATGGTGTAGTGTGATTCATCACTCCAGACAACACTTTTCCACTGCTCCAGAGTCCAATGGTGGCAAGCTTTACACCACTCCAGCCGATGCTTGGCATTGCGAATGGTGATCTTAGGCTTGTGTGCGGCTGCTCGGCCATGGAAACCCATTTCATGAAGCTCCCGACAAACAGTTGTTGTGCTGACGTTGCTTCCAGAGGCAGTTTGGAACTCAGTAGTGAGTGTTGCAACCGAGGACAGACGATTTTTATGCGCTTCGCGCTTCAGCATTCAGCGGTCCCGTTCTGTGAGCTTGTGTGGCCTACCACTTCGTGGCTGAGCTGTTGTTGCTCCTAGACGTTTCCACTTCATAATAACAGCACTTACAGTTGACCGGGGGCAGCTCCAGCAAGGCAGAAATTTGACGAACTGACTTGTTGGAAATGTGGCATCCTATGACGGTGCCATGTTGAAAGTCACTGAGCTCTTCAGTGCAGCCCATTCTACTGCCAATGTTTGTCTATGGAGATTGCATGGCTGTGTGCTTGATTATATATACCTGTCAGCAATGGGTGTGGCTGAAACAGCTGGATCGAGTAATTAGAAGGGGTGTCCGCATACTTTTGGCCATGTAGTGTGTGTGTGTGTGTGTGTGTATGTGTATATATATATATATATATATATATATATATATATATATATATATATATATATATATATATATATATATATATATATATATATATACAGACTTGGCATTTAATATGGAATATTTTTTTGTGGGGGTGAACTTACTTTTCAAGTTGACTTAGAACCAAAAGTTCATTGGAATTATGTTGAATTTATTCTAGATTTTGTTAATGTGACCTTTAAAAGAAACAAAAACCACATTTGACATTTCGAAGCAAATAAATTGATCCTTGAAAGTGATGCAAACTGATATTGAACTCAATTCACGGACTACTGTTTTAAACTTCTGTACGTTTTCCAGAAGTATTTCTTTATTTTGCACATTAGCCAAATTTTTTTTTAACAAAAACAAAAGTTAAATTACAACTGGGATTACGGTCAGTAAAATTACAGTTCAGTACGTCTTGTAACCCCCACGAGCATTCAGGAGGGCACGTACACGTTGAGGCATGCTGTTCACGAGATTTCCCAAGGTTTGGACAGGAATCGCTTGCCATGCAGTGACAATAAAACCACCTTTAGAGGCCATTTTTTTGAGGCCAATTAGAGGCTTTAGAGGCCAATAAACCACCTTGTAACAGTGACAATAGCCTGCTGCAATTCACGCACAGAGGTAGCCTGCTGGTCCAAGTTGTCGATTTGACGCGTTAATTCTGCCCACAAGTTCTCTATCGGATTCATATCCGGGGACATGGCAGGCCACTCCATATGCTCTACACCACGGTCAGCAAGAAAGTGTTGGATCATGCGAGCACGATGAGGCCGTGCATTGTCATCTTGGAAGACAAAGCTTCCTCGAAAGGCTGCACGAGCAAATGGAAGCAATGTTTCTTCCAGAATGGCCCTGTACTTGAACTGGTTCAGGTTTCCATTCAGAACAACCATGTCAGTTTTGCCCCCTGCATGAAAAGCAGCCCAAACGGTCACCCCACCACCTCCAGCTTGGACTGTTGGCACTATACAATCTTCGTTGTGGGCTTCATGCACTTGTCTGTGCACTCAGACATGGTCATCTTGACGATAGACCAGAAATCAAGACTCGTCACTGAAGATCACGTGATTCCAGTGTCCTGGCTGCCATTGACGGTGCTCTCTGGCCCACTGCAATCGGCGCTGGCGGTGTTGTCTTGTCAGGCGTGGCTTTCTCAGGGGACGCCTGGCACGATAGCCTGCTTGAACCAGTCGTTTGTTGACTACCCTTCTGGATACAGGCACATTTGACAGTTGCTGCCACTCAGCCCTAAGCCGATTAGCTGACTTGGTACGGCCATTGCGGACTAACCGGTGCAGCTGGCGATCATCCCTCCTTGTGGTTCTGCGGGGACGTCCTGGTATGGCCTCGATATTGGAGGAGGGACACCCCTCTGAGCATTTTGTTTCGGGATCTTTGACACCTGACCTTGAGTGATACCATACTACCGAGCAATCACACACTGTTTCATGCCGGAATTTCGTAAAGCCACCACTCCATGACAAACAGCATTGTCGAGTTGACGGACTATCTCCAGAGGAAGCGGCAATAACTTTTGTAGACGTGCAGCAGTTGTTTTCCACTAATACAGAACACAACAACCCTTATATACCCGATTGTGAAGCCAACCGTCAAATGTACCTGTCCGTACATTTTGTCATGCCACCTGTGATATAATCCTGTTATTGACTTCTTGCTGCGACAGAAAATCAGTGACATGGTTCTTTTAACAAAGAAATCACCGAAGCGTAAAAGAAACTCACCAGATTGATATTCTGAGTTCAGAAAGGAAACCCAAGTCAAGAAAAAAAAAATATTCTATATTAAATGCCAAGTCTGTATGTATATAATCGCATAGTGACTGATATATATATATATATATATATATATATATATATATATATATATATATATATATATATATATATATTGTTGCGAATATGGAATTTGGCCTCCATATCCGCTTGTAAATATTCCCCTATTTTCTCCGATACTCCCCAACTCTCCCCTTACCCCATTCCCTAGTCCCATTGTCTGTAAACAACACCCATTAGAGCCGATCTTCCCCTTCATTCCCCCATTAAATGTCGTGCCCAGGTCCCCCGCACCACACGTAGACAATTATAGGACATCTTGCTAGTTATTCTTAATCTATGTCAGTTAAGGACTTGTTTCCATTAATTATGACTCTTCGTTGCACCAGAATGTGATGATATGGCACCAGTAGGAGTTTAGGACCTTCCCATACCTCCCCGCATCTCTTCCCATCATCTCAAGCTCCAACAACAACCACAACAACAGCGGCTTTGCGTCCTCACTCCGGCTCGGTTGGCCGCCATTGAACATGTGCTCGACGGGGTTACCCAGAAGGGGGCTCCCTGTCGGCCCCTCGTCAAGGGCGGAGCCGGTAACCCCCGCACCCAATGAGAAGCCATGGGCCGATGCCATATGGGGCGGAGCTAACGAGCGAGGGCGTGACTCCCCGCCGGATATACGCGGCCCCGCGCCGGACGTGACGTGAGATGCGCCCCGAGCTTGGAAGGACAAGACGCCACCCTCCCGAGCGCTGAGCGACCTCCCCGGCATCTCCACCAAAGTCGCGACCCACAAGCGCTGTGATACCTTCACGCATCTCTGGACACCACCGTACGTGATCCTGCCCTGAGCACAGGTGCACCTGGAGCGATCGCTACCCGCTTTCCTGGCCATCAAATCCCGTGTGAGTCAGCGTTGTCCCGTTTATCTGTGGTCTGTCTAGGGTTAATATAAGGTTGTGTCTAAGTGCCCACCTTCCTATGTTTCCCTCTTGTCCCTGTAATCTAACCTTTTTCCGTACGAATATACTTGAGAACTGAACCCCTGGTGTCGTATTGTGTCATTATAACCCAGCCGGGTGTCTTCTCTTTCCAATTGAGCCAGCATAGCGCGGCTTCGTCGACGTTCGAGTACAATCGGGTAACTTGTACGGATACGGCGGCCATCCCGCTCGGCCCACCATACCATCAAAGTCGTATCTGTAACAATTGGTGTCGGGAGTGAGATTCGAGGCCCGACCAAATTTTGAAGAAAAAAAAAAAACGAATAGAGGAAAAAAAAAATTTGGTCAAAATTTGGAGCGGCCGAAATTTGTTTTGTTTTACGAAACTCGAATTTTGCAAGTCGCGCTATGGCGGATCAAGACGGCTGGGGTCCGGTAGGGGAGAGTGAGGTAGGGTCGATCCAGGACCAAAATGAGGGACAGGAGGAGAGCGAAGCAGTGAGGGCGGCAGGTTCGCAAAATAGCGCCGTCACGCACGAAGAAGCGGGCGCGCAAAATGGCGCCTCGCTGATCACCGCGCCAGCGACCGTGGCAGCGCCCCCGATGGATTGGGGCCTTTTTTTCATACAAATGAAGGCCCTTATGGCCCAGAATAGCGAGAAAATGAGGGAGGAAACGAGGGCTGATAATGAGCGGTTGGGAAACCGGATGGATGCTCAGGGTGAGCGATTGGAAAACCAAATGGGGGTAATGAGGGACGAAGCGAGGGCTCGGAGTGAGCAATTGGGGGTAATGAGGGACGAAGCGAGGGGTACCGGTGAGAAGTTAGACAATAATTTTGAGGAGTTAGACAAGAAAATTGGGAAGTTAGACAATAATTTTGAGGGGTTAGACAACGGGATAAAAGAGGTGAAACATGGGTTAACGGGGGTAGAAAACAGAATGGCCGCTCAAGAGAATCAAATGGAAGGGATGCAAAAAGGGTTAGAGGGGTTAGAAAACAGTATGGAAGGCAAATTGAGGGACATGAGGGACCAAGCGGAAAGGGAAGTTAAACAAATGGAGCAGCAGATAGAGGGGGTCAGAATGGGGGTAGAAACCAAACTGGATGCTCACAGGGAGGAAATGGAGCAGATGAGGGTGGCATCTGGGCAGGAGATGCAAGTGATGGGGGAGGAGATCAGAAGAGGAGTGAGTGAGGAGGTCGGAGGAGTGCGCGAGGAGGTGAGGCACTGTGAGGAGCACATGGAAAAGGAGGTGAGAAAGGCGACTGTAAAGTTACAAGGGGGCATAGAGGACCTGACGCAGGAGGTGGAGCAGCTGACGGTGGGACAGACGGAGTTAGTGGAGCAGGTTCAAAGGAACACTGCGGTATTAGGAGGGTTAAAAGCGACACAAAACGACATAAAAAACGACTTGATAGCGACAAAGAGGGAATGTCAGATGGTACGTGAGGGACTGACAACGAGGCTGGACGAGGTGATAGAGGTTATGGAGACGAAGGACCGGCAGGTGAGGACGCACATGGAAACGGTCAAGGTAGCCTTAGAGGATGAGCTTGAGGAGACGTACCGGGGAATAAAAGAGGTGAAGCACAAATTAGAAGAAGTGGAAGAAGGGATGAGCGAAATTAAGAAGCGACGGAGAGGGGATAAGAAAGAGATAAAAGAGGAGATAAAAGAATTGGTCCAAAGTCTGTGTTTGGATCGTGATGATGTGCTCATTAACCGGATGAGGGATTCGCAGGTGATGGAGGAGAAGCGAAGAGAAAGAGGACCCGGTGTAAGTGGTGACCAATATGGTCGTGCGTATGATGCGCCAGGGGATTTAAGGAGTTTGGGGGTCGAGATAGACCCGGGTGTTCGTGAGAGGCCGTTGGTGAAGTGTGCGACAGGTCTGGTGTGCGAAAGAGGAGGTGTGCAAGAAAGTCCGACTCTGGGGTGTGTGAGGAAAAAGTGCGTGCCAAGGAGTGAGTGTGCTGGCGAGAGTGAGTCGGACGTAGCGTGTGTGCGAGGGAGCACATGGAAGCGCGGGGTGGTGAGTGTTACAGAGGGTGTAACGGGAGAGTGTGCGCGAGAAAGGTGTGTGACGGACAGGTGCATGAGGAAAGAGTGCGCTGTCAGAAGTAAGGAAGAGTGTCCACCTGTGGTGAGTGTTACAGAGGGTGTAACGGGGGAGTGTGCGCGAGAAAGGTGTGTGACGGACAGGTGCATGGGGAAAGAGTGCGCTGTCAGAAGTAAGGAAGAGTGTCCACCTGTGGTGAGTGTTACAGAGGGTGTAACGGGAGAGTGTGCGCGAGAAAGGTGTGTGACGGACAGGTGCATGGGGAAAGACTGCGCTGTCAAGAGTAAGGGTGAGTGCGCTGTCAAGAATGGAGGTGAAAGTAGTGAGAGTGACATGGAGCGTGAGTTAGTTGTGACAGGTGAGCGAGGATGTACACCTGGGATGGAAGGATGCACACCTGGAATGGTAGAGCGTGAGTGGGAATGCACGCTGGAATTGGTAGTGAGGCACGTGGTTGGGTGTGCGAATGAGAGCACACCTGTGATTGTCACAGAGGAGGTGACTGAGGAGGGGGCGCGAAGAGGTGTTTTGGTGAGGTGTGCGACCAACGAATGTGTGCCAAAGTGTTCGGTGGTCAGGTGTGTGACCAAGGCTGTGAGTGGAATGAGGGTACCTGGATGTGTAAGGAAGGGTACGAGGAGCATGGGCACAGCTGGATGTGTGAGCAAGGAACGGGCTACGGGGTGTAAGCGTCCAGGTGAAGCATCGACGTTAGACGGGATAGAGTTTAGAACGACTTATAGCCGAAGCAGGCCCTCGGTGCGTGCCGGGCCTCGCTTTGAACGGCCGCGTCCGGGCTCCACTAGGCGGAGCTGGCAGCCCAATAGAAAGGGTCGTCATGGCGACCACTTTTTGGTGAGACGTGCCGGCAGGTCTAGATCGGGGCATTGGATGGCTCCACGCCGAGGTGGTGTGTGGGATCTCGGCACGGGTAAGCCCCCGTCCCTGCACCGAGTGCCGGACGTATCCAGCCGCTGGCACAAAACAACCAGCATCCATTGCTTGGCTTTACGAAGCCGGGCTTTGGACAGGGATTGGCGCACCGAGAGGTATTAGTGAGTAGACTGGGTGATGAGGTTAGTGTTTTGGACCCAAAATTAGAGAAAAACAAAATTTGATGATTGGCCAAGGATTGGCAGTAGTGATTGGCAGATGATGGGCAGTGATTGGCCAAATTTTTGATTTGTTGAAATTTGATGTGCAAAATTGGTAGTGAGAGACCCCCGATGTGGTGGGATGGCAAATCCACCATCCTTCCCATGGTGGGGCAAAGGAGCAATAGTTTATGGGGTGTATGGCAGTGAAAACTAGCCCGGGTGGGTTAGGATATTGTGTGTAGGGATCTAGCGAAGATGACAGTAGGTAACGTTAAGATTAGTTAGTGACTGATACCTGTAGTGGGGACGCAGGTAGATTAGTATGGATGATAATGACGAGGGAGCGCAATAGTTTAAAGGGACGACTGGGAAGCGCAAGTTTCAGAAGGGAGTAGTTAGCTGAGATGATGCCGTGTTTGTGAGAATTGAACAGGTGTGATTGCACAGGTGTGCAACTGGACAGGTGTGTGGAGCAGTGTATGAGTAGTGAGTGTGTGGATCAGCGCGAATGCGCTTGGGGAGAGAAGGGTGCAGGTGGCACCAGGTGTGAGAGCACAGGTGTGCAGGTACAGGTGTGTGGAGAGAGTTGGAGTAAGTGGTACGGAGTGGTGTGCATGGTGCGAAGGTGTGGATGGGGGAAGAGTGGACCCCTATCACGGATACCCGGGGCGGGTAGTGTAAGTGTTAGGTAGAGGGTACAGGTAAATTGTGGTTGGATATTGGCATTTGTGGTGCGGTTGCAGAATGGTGTTGTGAATGGGTGCATTAGTGTTGTGGAAATGGCTGGGCGTGTAGCCTGTTAGTGTGTGTAGTTGGTTGGGCACTCCACCACTGTGAGGATGTCGGCCAGGTGAGGCCGCAGGTGGGCTCTGGGAGCCGGTAGTTGTGAGTGGGTGCCTGAGGATCCCGGGTGTGGATCGGGCAGCCCAGTGCCAGAGAGGGCACGGAGTGGGGAGAGAGCCAGAGGGCCTTCCCCAGGTAGTTAGGTTAGGGTGAGGAGCAGGTAAGCTCGGAGGCAACTGCAGTGGTGGAGGGGTGCAGGTGGGTAGACCCACTGGGAGAGGTACACGCCACAGCCCAGAAATTGTACGAGGGCACCGGGAGATGAATCGGGGGAGTGAGACCCCAAATTGAAGAGCACCACAGTTTGGCCAATGGGAATTGGTTTTTAGAACCCATAGTGTAAGAGGGCCAATGGGTTGGCCGGAGAAAGACCCCGGGTAGTGTAAAGTTGTTAAAGTCATTTAGGAAATAGTTAGGATTGATGAACCTGTCGCACCATACGCAGCCACTTACCTGTGGTGATGATGATGACTCCACACCTGTGTTTTCTTTGTTTGTGTTGCAGGAATGAGAATTGCTGTTGGATTTGTGAGACGCATCACGACGTGGATGAGACATTGGGGTGATTCCATCTCTCCCTCCCTAGGAGGGACTGATGATGAATTGGTGATGGCAAATTTTGATGTTGAGTTGAAAATGGCAAATTTTGATGAGAGTTGAAAATGGCAAATTTGATTGGTTAGGAGGGAGAGAAGACGAATTTGGTATATGGGAGGAACGGGGAAGACAGTAGGGATGTTTGTGGATTTGTAAAGTAGATGTTTATGGGTAGTGTTGTGTTTTGTTGATACAGTAAGGGGTAAGGGAGGGGCCATGTAGGTTACCTGGTGGGGGGGGCGTACGGTAGGAACGTACCTGTCTCACCTGGTTCCCATGTGCCCCCAGTGTGCATCACCTTGCATTGCGTGCACTTTTGCGCCCTTACCACCTTGCTCACTTGTCTTGTTTTTGTCTCCCACCTCCGAGGATCTGGCTTTGGGGTAGAGAGAGAGGAGAGAGAGGTGCTGGCGACGCAGTTGTGGGCCTGCACTTTCGCTGCTTGCTGCCGGGATCGATACACCATATGGACCGCAATGTTTGTGGCCACCCACGATGGACCGCAGTTCGTTTGCGGCCAAGCACCACCCGGGGATGGACCTATGGGTCAACGTGGCACCTATGCCATACAGGTGAACCACTTTTAAGTAACACCAAGTGCACCACAAGAAGAGCAAGAGACACCTGCAGGGTTAGGGGTTGTTGAAGTTATTTTTATTCCAATGAACAATGGTGACTGCACCGGATGGTGCTGACTGTGTGGTGGGGTGGTGCTTTTGATGCTGGGAAAGGGTGCTCTGCACGTTATTAAAGGCCGTCGGCCACAGAGCACTCGTGGGTTGGTGTATCGATGTTGGCAAGCGCGCTCTCTCTATGCATAACATCTGCATGTGTTCCTCCAAAGACAGGTCCTGGATCGTAGTGTAAATATCAGCGTAGTCTTGTAAATAATGCTCCCTACCGGCTGTATGTTTAGTTTGAGAATTCTTTCCGGATTCGGTTATCCTGTGGGTGTGTTTCTGTGAGGAGAAGGGTGCAACGTCGCAGGGGGACATATTTACTCATTTGTGAATATCTGTAAAACTGTCGCACTCAGGGTAGAGTTAATAGTAGAGGGAACTACATTGCGTGCCACACTAAAGTAGGTAAAAATTTATCGGGTCGGGACGCCCCGAGGGTAGAGAAGGGTGCAATGTTGCGAATATGGAATTTGGCCTCCATATCCGCTTGTAAATATTCCCCTATTTTCTCCGATACTCCCCAACTCTCCCCTTACCCCATTCCCTAGTCCCATTGTCTGTAAACAACACCCATTAGAGCCGATCTTCCCCTTCATTCCCCCATTAAATGTCGTGCCCAGGTCCCCCGCACCACACGTAGACAATTATAGGACATCTTGCTAGTTATTCTTAATCTATGTCAGTTAAGGACTTGTTTCCATTAATTATGACTCTTCGTTGCACCAGAATGTGATGATATGGCACCAGTAGGAGTTTAGGACCTTCCCATACCTCCCCGCATCTCTTCCCATCATCTCAAGCTCCAACAACAACCACAACAACAGCGGCTTTGCGTCCTCACTCCGGCTCGGTTGGCCGCCATTGAACATGTGCTCGACGGGGTTACCCAGAAGGGGGCTCCCTGTCGGCCCCTCGTCAAGGGCGGAGCCGGTAACCCCCGCACCCAATGAGAAGCCATGGGCCGATGCCATATGGGGCGGAGCTAACGAGCGAGGGCGTGACTCCCCGCCGGATATACGCGGCCCCGCGCCGGACGTGACGTGAGATGCGCC
The DNA here is from genome assembly GCF_964187855.1 of Myxine glutinosa. Lineage (NCBI taxonomy): Eukaryota > Metazoa > Chordata > Myxini > Myxiniformes > Myxinidae > Myxine > Myxine glutinosa. Next base: position 141,119,875 of record NC_136266.1, on the reverse strand, counting down.
CCGAGCTTGGAAGGACAAGACGCCACCCTCCCGAGCGCTGAGCGACCTCCCCGGCATCTCCACCAAAGTCGCGACCCACAAGCGCTGTGATACCTTCACGCATCTCTGGACACCACCGTACGTGATCCTGCCCTGAGCACAGGTGCACCTGGAGCGATCGCTACCCGCTTTCCTGGCCATCAAATCCCGTGTGAGTCAGCGTTGTCCCGTTTATCTGTGGTCTGTCTAGGGTTAATATAAGGTTGTGTCTAAGTGCCCACCTTCCTATGTTTCCCTCTTGTCCCTGTAATCTAACCTTTTTCCGTACGAATATACTTGAGAACTGAACCCCTGGTGTCGTATTGTGTCATTATAACCCAGCCGGGTGTCTTCTCTTTCCAATTGAGCCAGCATAGCGCGGCTTCGTCGACGTTCGAGTACAATCGGGTAACTTGTACGGATACGGCGGCCATCCCGCTCGGCCCACCATACCATCAAAGTCGTATCTGTAACAATATATATATATATATATATATACATATATACACATATATACATATATATATATACATACATATATATATATACATACATATATATATATATATATACATATATATATATACATACATATATATATATATATACATATATATATATATATACATATATATATATATACATATATATATATATATATATATATATATCAGTCACTATGCGATTTTGACGAGTTTGACTTCCGGGTTCGGTTGCGAGAGGACGCTGGCGTTGCATATTCGCCGCTTCTCCGACTGGATGGATGTACAGGGTCTGCTTCTACTTTTCTGACCTGACATCTCACACCTGTCCTGCCTTTTCACACCCGCACGTGCCGCGTGTTCTCCGGCTGGATAACGGAATCTGCTTTTGATGGTACGGAATACGGAATCGAAAGGCCCGCTCCCGTTGTTTGTGGCCGTGGCCTTGTTTGCCGGTGGCCTTGTGGTCTTGGTGGCCTTGTGGCCTTGTTTGCCGCTGTGGTCTTGATTAGCGGCTGCAGTCGTTTGCCGCTGCATTTGCCGCTGCGTTTGCCGCTTTGCCTCCTCGACCTTGGCCTCGTACTCGTCCCTTCGCTCCTGCCTGGCATGGCTCTGAAGTACTCCGCCGCAAGGCTTCTTCTGCTCAATACCCGCTCCACCCCATCATGCATCTCTGCCATCAAATCAAATGGACTCCTCCGACGACCCAGGTACATTCACCGTGGCTCCGGTCGCAAGTTT